>NC_073304.1:181390275-181702175 GCF_027595985.1 Sorex araneus
CCATCTTATCCCTCAGAAGTGGGATATCCTGGGCAGCATGAGCGAGGGATGGGGAGTCAGGTGGTGGCAGAGACAGCAGAGTGTGAGGGGTTTGTTTAGTGGCCGCAGTGCACTCTGTTTGCTGGGATGCTTGATACACCATAAGTTAAACAGAAAAACATTCAAGTTCATTAATTAGAGAAATAAGAGACACTTTACATCCAATGCCACCCCCTCAAAAGTCAACTGTAGCTTGGACTGTCAGACAGTGAACGTCAGAAGCAGATATGAGAATGGAGAGATGCTGGTTTGGGAAGATCTTCCTCCCCTTTGCACATAAATGTAAACTGTCAGTTAGAAAAATAATCCTTCCAAGGAAATCTTCTGGTGCTTTGTAATTTTTTTCTTTGAATCCACTGTGATGTCTGAAGTCCTTGCTCCCAGAGTGTGGGGATTGGATGGCTGCGTTTAGCTTTACACCCTCTTTGAATTATGTTGTTTTTATTAGCCACTTTTACTGATAGTAAACCGAGGCTGTAAAGCAGAAAGTTAATTTTATGTCTATATAATCTAAATTTGATCTTGACTACCATTTCTACTGGTGGCCAAAATGGAATCTTCATAAGTCTAGTAAATTGACTTACATTCATTTTTTTTGTCAACCCTTTGAGAAATTTTTAGATTTTTGTTACCTTTCTTATCTGTGGCAGCTGAGGAGAACACATCAGTTATATGCAAGTGGTCATATTAAAAGAAATTTGATTCCAGAAGCTGTACCTCCATGCTCATGCATTTCTGAACTACATGCACAGCTGGGCTCTTAGCATGGTCCACCATCAGACACCGTTTTCCTAGGACCCTCTCTGAGCTGGATAATTTCCTGCTTTTATTCCTCTCAAGACAGGGCCCCCGCAAGTCTTTGAGGTCCCAGCTGCTATTCTGCATGACAGGCCCAGCTTGTCCTCAGCTTCCTGTCACTGGCCTGGCCTCTGATCATGAAACCCTTCTCTGCTCCTCTAGCCCAAACACCTTCTTAAGAGGTGGGGGAAGGAGATAAGGCAAATTCTCGTTGAATTATTTTGATTATAAGAAGCATTAACCTTTTTTTTTTTTCAAACTGCCCATCTTTCATGGGGCTCCAAGATGAAGTTTACTTTAAATTGAGAAGGTCAAAAGTATGAAAAGTAGTAAGTAAAATAAGTTATGTGTCAAGTAAATCTTCTGCCTAAAGTTACCTAATAAAACAGTGGACAACTATATTTGAGTTTCACTGGTCAAAATAATTAGTTAGAATACTAACTTAGACATCATTGATACTAAATGAAAAGTGATAAACAGAACATCACTGGAAAGAGTATGTCATTAAGGCTTTATTTTCTAATACTCATATAAAAATTATGTATGAATTTCTTGTCAGACTAATAATTTTGTTAGCATAAATTTAAAGATGTAGGATTATTGAATTAAAATGAAGAACATACTTAATTTTCTTCATGAATATGATAAATGACTTAAGACAGATATTGCTAGTGTATTTGATGAGTAGTTGAATATCTCCTTTTATGCTTCCTTACAAAAATACGTGAGAGTCCAGCAACCCCAGATCAGAACAGAGCACTGTGGGTGACAAGAGCAAAAGCAAACAGGTACTGCTGGAGGATTTTCTCATGACATTCTGAAATAAGGTCAGATCTGGTATGTGGTTGCCTTGGATTAAATCTGGTAAATGAAGCTGAGTATGCATTCAAGAAATGTAATATTTCCACCCCAACAGAATAATCATGGCAGATGAAATTGATTTTTAATTATTCACAATCCATCTAAATAAATAAAAGCAGGAAGTGAAGTATCTGAGGCAGTTTTAAAATGTCATAGAGAGCTTGGAAGGTGTCATAAGAAGAACTTAGAATCTGAGTCTTTTTTATTACTTGTTGTTCTTCACATCAATGATAATAGACACTAGGGTCCAGGAGAGTGATGCCAAAATTAAATATGGACAAGAATCAGTTTCTAAGGTTACTGTAAACTGTCAGGTCTTTCTCTGATCTACAAAAACCAGAGCTCAGTGCAATAATACAGAAAATGAAAAGTTCCCTCCTACTGATAATGTGCCACAGCGTGGTGCTTAGTATATGAATAGCCCTTTTAGTTTCAAGGTTAAACCATGGGCACATGTTTAGTCGTAATGATTATTTTGTAGCTGATGGAAACAGGTACAGAGCATTAGGGATCTTGTCTGGATGCAGAGATCTATTGAAAAGTCAAAAGAATTTGATTATCTGTTATCAGAAACATCAAAGAGTTCTACAGCTTTATCTATAATTTCTTGATTCAATTGGCACATGTTTATATCACTAGAATAATGAAAACATGCTCTTGTGAAATGTATTCATGTAGATTTATTGTCTACATGGCATATGCTCCTTAGCAAATAACTTCCATCTTGCAAGAAGGCTGAGGTACAAGACAAGGGCATTTCTGTCATCTGAGTGAAAATTCATCTAAAGGCAGCACTACTCAATTTTTATCTTGAGTGCTCACCTTTTCCTAGAAAGAAATCTTCATGATTGTGAGAAGACAATTAGAAACAGTCTAACCTGGATTGTTTGTTAAAAATGCATAAATCAGAATTTTGCTACTTATCTTTACTCCTTTTTTTACAAAAACAAGATGCAATTTATCCATCATACGTTGTGCAAGTTGCAAGTACAACTTGAGCAAGTTAGCCAACAAGCACCTAGAAGTAGAATCTATGGGAGTCAACACCAGAAGTGACCCCCGGGCAAAGTCAGATGTTACCTCTGCCCTTAAATGAAAGACTTGTCAGTTCCTAAGCCAGAGGAACCTCGGAAAGATAGCAGAGCAGTCTGTAAGAGCCAGCAAAGAGTATGCGACATCAGGTGAAACAAAAATAAAGCTGATTTTCTCATGAATATGTTTTAGAAAATTTTCACATTGGATATGAATTATACTAATAAGTAGAGGGCTCAACAGGGAACGCAGTGATAGAAAGCTATTACAAAGTGATATAATAGGTGTGTATTTATCTGTGAAGAATGATGAAGTCAGTCTTCAGGGTGTGCGAAAGATTTTTTTTTTTTTTAACTAGAGAGACTGACATTGAAGTAAGTAATCCCAAATCATCTGTTAATGGGTATGGTTTGACCAAGGTGAATAAGGAACTGCGGTCACTTACTTTTGTTCTCTTAAGATGTTTCTTTCTAGAGAGACCCTATACTCCCCATACCCGATTTTAATCTCCACGGGAAATTGAGCTTTGTCTTGAAATGGAGGTGTTGACTTCAAAAAGTCACTGAAACTCAGGATCATTTCTGTCCCAAATCCCCTTTGGCACAAGTGATGGAGGCGGGTGAGCAGAAGAATCCTGCACCTAATTCCTCTCCCATGACCTTGGCAAAGTAGAGTGGGTACTTAGAGAAATGGGGCTCAGGCTTGAAGGGGGCTGTTGTTTCAGGTCTGTGCAGCAAAGATCAGCCCTTGGGTCAGACAGGGCTCTCTGCTGAGGACAGGCTGCCTCCTATGGGCGGCTCTCTGCACTCGGCTCTTCTCACTCCCTGAGTTATCTGCAGAAAAACAAATGGGACTACATTAAACTAAGAAGCTTCTGCACTGCAAAAGATACAATGACCAGAATACAAAGACAATCTACAGAATGGGAAAGGATATTCAGCCAATACCTATCAGATAAGGGGTTGATATCAAGGCTATATAAGGCACTGGTTGAACTCCACAAGAAGAAAACATCCAACCCCATCAGAAAATGGGGCGAAGAAATGAACAGAAACTTGCCCAAGGAAGAGATATGAATGGCCAAAAGGCACATGAAAAAGTGCTCTACATCATTAATCATCAGGGAGATGCAGATCAAAACAACCATGAGATACCACCTCACACCACAGAGACTGGCACACATCCAAAAGAACAAAAGCAACCGCTGTTGGAAAGGATGTGGTGAGAAAGGGACCCTTCTACATTGCTGGTGGGAATGCCAACTGGTTCAGCCCTTTTGGAAAACAATATGGATGTTTCTCAAAAAATTAGAAATTGAGCTCCCATTTGACACAGCAATACTGCTGCTGGGAATATACCCTGGAGAAGCAAAACAGTATAGCTGAAATGACATCTGCACTTATATGTTTATCGCAGCACTGTTTGTCACTGTCACTCACTGTCATCCCGTTGCTCATCGATTTGTTCGAGCAGGCACCAGTAACGTCTCTCATTGAGAGACTTATTGTTACTGTTTTTGGCATATCCAATACACACGGGTAGCTTGCCAGGCTCTAGCGTGCGGACTCCATACTCTCGGTAGCTTGTCAGACTTTCCAAGAGGGGTGGAGGAATCAAACATGGGTCGGCCGCATGAAAGGCGAATGCCCAACCGCTGTGCTATTGCCCTGCAGCACTGTTTATAAGAGCGAAAATCTGGAAAAAACCCGAGTTCCCTAGAACAGATGACTGGTTGAAGAAACTTTGGTACATCTATACAATGGAATACTATGCAGCTATTAGAAAAAAATGAAGTCATGAAATTTGCATATAAGTGGATCAACATGGAAAGTATCATGCTAAGTGAAATGAGTCAGAGAGAGGCAGACATAGAAAGATTGTACTCATCTGTAGAATATAAATTAACAGAGTAGGAGACTAACACCCAAGAATAGTAGAAATAAGTATTAAGAGATTGGCTCCATGGTTTGGAAGCTGGCCTCACATGCTGGGGAAAAGGCAGCTCAGAAAGAGAAGGGAACACCAAGTTAAATGTGATTAGAGATCACTTACAGGAAGGGAGATGCATGCTGAAAGTAGACTAGAGACTGAACACAATAGCCACTCAATACCCTTATTGCAAACCACAACACCCAATTGGAGAGAGAGAACAAAAGGAAATGCCCTTCCACAAAGGCAGGGTGGGTTGGGGGTAGATGGGATTGGGGGGTAGGAGGGAACTGGTACTGGTGGAGGGATGGGTTCTCGAACATTGTATGTGGAAAACACAAGCACAAAACTGTGTAAATCTGTACTGTACCCTCATGGTGATTCACTAATTAAAAAATTAATTAATTTTAAAAAAAGCTCTAAGTGTGAATAATAACACTTTTCAAATGATGATACTGTGAAATTCCATGGTTAGATGCTAAAACATGAATGCCCATTACAGCCCATGGCATTATTGGCTTTGAGACATCTGAGCTTGAGTCTATGATGGTCATACCATGCCATTAGCAGCCTTAGAAATTAAAAATTACATCAAATTTAAAAAAACACTTAGAGTAAGGACTTGGCCATAACAATCATGCTGTGCTATCTGCTATATTTTGTTAATATATAATTTAATCATATAATAACAATTACTAAGCATTTATCCACATAAAATATGAACATCTAAGGTTTAAGATTTTAGTCTTACCTATAAAGCAGGACGTTGCTGAAATTCCCTGTATGACCAGACCCTGTATAGGATATTGAGCTGCATTTCTTCACTTAATTAGCAAAATAAAAAAACTCACATGCTAGATATTATTTTCCTCATGTTACTGCTGAGGAAAATGCAATGTGCCAATGGTCAAACTATAAGAGTGAACAGAACCCTCAGGCCAAGCCTCCTTACTCTAAATTTGAGTCTTTGGTTAAAATTGCTATTTTTAATTACTATGATTAGTACTTATGTGGCATAAAGTACTTCTATATAAATTATTATCCCTTAATCATTTATTTTATCCCATTATGATGCCACAGTTATCATGACAAATATTATGTCCTACTCTTTATATTTCTTTCAAATAAAATAGCAGATGTTGGTCTAATGACTTTTAGATTAGTAATTAAGTATAAATTTTAAGTAAAGGCAGGTTAAGGCAATTTTAACAGGGCAAAATCTTATATTAAAGCATATTATAATAATTTATTATGGTTTCACTTCACTGTTTCCATGACATGTAAATAGCTATCACTCTATGCAGATGTTCATGAATTATTAATCTAATCTCTGTTTAACCAAAATCTCTTTGCTCTTCTTTTTCCTTAAATGGCATGTATTATGTAAAAATACAAAGAACTTGATTATTCATGAATTAGAATGATGATTTCAATGTGTACCAGTATTACTTAAAATAAATTTGAGCAATGTTCAATGACATGAACATTACTTAATTTCTAAAACTTTGTGCAATCGTCATATTTATTAGACATATTATGTGGGTTAAAGTACATAAAATTTTATATACATAATACAGAGCAAAAAATGATTTAAATACTGAATTAAATATACTGTACTCAGATTAAATGGTAGGAATTTTCAGGTTTCTTTAACCTGTATGCAGAGATCTAAGGCAGAATACAGTGAATTATTTCTTGAAGATTGCTGTTCTTTAAAATAAAATATGCAAATACTGAAACTAGACGTGCATAAAATTTTAACATTGAGTCTTTGCCATAAATCTATTTTGGGAAGACAAAATTGGTTTTCTTGTAAACTTTTGTTCCAGTTGAAGTCCTCAAGTATATTCAAGGACAAAAAAAAAGTGCCTCTTTAATTTAAAAGGGTGCCTATTTTTATATGCATGTGAAATGTTTCAGGCATCTTTCCTGTCTAATTCATTCCCTCAGAATATGGCAAGTCAGTTTGAAAAATCTTTCATTCTTCATATCACACTGAAGGTTGTTTTCAAACAAAATCTCATGAAAAGAGCGTTTAAGTGTCTGGAAGAAGAGAACAGTAACTGATTAGTTGGTTGGATGAGAAATAAGTGTGGCACTCTGTTCCCGTTCCATTTAGCTGGAACAAGATGAATAAGTGGTATTTCCATTGCTCTCAAAGCAGTGCCCTGTACTGTCAACAAACACTTACCAGCGTGTACCCTGCTGCTGTGAAACGTATTTGATGAGGGATCACAAGTTCTTTCCTATCACTGTGGTGATAAAAATAACTTCTAAATCAGAACTCAGTTGTGAGAATCAGGATGGATTAGGTTTGAGTTCTTTTCTCTAGCAAACATCGAAGCAGGAGTGAGAAGAGGAAGAGGACGAGTCCAGAGGAGGAGGAGAAGGAAGGAAGCCAAGAAAGATGAGGAGAAGGAGGAGAGGGTGTCCAGAGAAGATGGAGAAGAAGGAAGGAAGGCAAGAAAGAGGAAGAGGAGGGTTCCAGAGAAGGAGGAGGAGAAGGAAGGAAGGTGAGAGGAGTGAAACCTGCCTCACTGCTTCTTTGCTCAAGCCTGCATGGACTGACACTCTTCAGCACGGCCTCCCAGAAGCTGCTAGTAGATTCTAGCATGTGACTCAGAGAAGAGATCGTCTCCTTTCTCCATAATAGTCTCTTGTTCAATATCATCAAAAATAAGCCAGTGCACCAGATTGTGGACTGGGGCTGCAAACACGCTTCAGCACATTCCGCCCCCCCCACACCCCAAGGTGTTCATCTCATCAGTTTGCAGACATGCTGCTTTGGTTCAGGAGGCAACTCCTGCCCTGCCCCTGCAGACCGTGTCCTGTTGGGTCCTTGGTCCTGCCGTCCCCTCCCACTTCCACCCCCAGGCTCAGTCCAATGCCTGCCTCGGCCTGAAACCTCCATCATCTGGCCAGGACAATCCTTTGGGTTGGAGCCAGTTTGCAATCAAGGAGCATAAGATTTGACTACAGTTCCTTTGCCAAGTCCATCTACCAAGTTGTCATGTCTTTGAGGACTAAACTCTTGTCATTCATTTCTAATTCCTTACATTTCTACAAATACTAGATATCCAATAATTGCTGAGGAACTGGCTCTTTGAATACATGACAAAAGAGTTGACAAAAGGATAACTAGATCCATTATTGCATCAGCCTTTAAACAGTTACTCTGCTGGCACATTATTAAGCCTTGAAATTCAAGGTAGAATTCTACTTCCACTGAGTTACAGATTTTCAAAATACAAAGTAGATGATATAAAACTTTTAATTCTTGCATAAAAGATGCATATTTGAATAAATAAAAGTTCCTAGTAATATCAAATATCATTCATCATTCATTCTTCCCATTTAGAGAATGAAATTATTAGGGTTTTTTTTTTTAGTATTTAATGAGAATTGTCATATCAAAGGAAAACTTGTGTGTAGAGAGTAGAAGTGACAATTTACCTCTAGAGGATCATTTTCATACTGATTTCTGTTTTAACTGTAATAAAAAGGAATGTTTCTATTTCTACTTCTACTACAACTGTCAGTATTTGTCAAACAAGGCTCACACAAACATATGTATTTCAATCTATTGCATTTGAGGACCTTAATTTTCTTAAGAGCAACACAGAAGTTTCTGACTCAGTTTCCTTGCTGGCTTATGTATTCATGATCATGAATAGTAAAATGGCACTATTATTATTGTTGGCATAGTAAATAATATTTCCATGTGCAAAACAAAGAAAATATCTTTTATGAAAAACATTTTTCAGAAGAAGTATAAACACAACATGACATGACTTACATGTGGTATTTAAAATAACTGAATGAGGGTCTGGAGCAATAGCACAGCAGGTACGGCTTTTGCCTTGCAGGTGGCCGCCCTGAGCGCGGAGCCAGGAGTCACCCCTGTGCATCGCTGGGTGTGACCCAAAAAGCAAAAAGAAAAAAGATAACTGAATGAGGAAATGTAAAGTTTTAAAGGTTAACGAGCCAAATCAACCTTGGCCGGAGAGTATAGGGAGGAAAGGAAAGAAAGAGTGGGGGAGGTGGGGAGAAAAAAACAATGAGAAGCAACCAGGGGGGTTAAGTTATAAAGATTATGTTAAGGAATGATAGAGCCAAGTGTCCAAACCATAGCGTCAACAGCATTGAAACCAAGAGACACAAACTTTAACATATAAACTTAGAAAGGTGCTGTCAAGTAGGCATATTGGGGATGGGGAGTTTATGGGAGGGAACCTGGGAACACGGGGGAGAGAGGTTGTCACTGGTAGCGGGATCAGTGCTACACTATTGCCTGTCTGTGAATAAGTGTGTAAATCATGGTGCTTTAATTAAAAATAATAACTTCTTTTAATAAAACATTTTTCTTCTGTTTCCACAGAATAGAGATCTTGGCCCGTGGGAGTGACACGGTGAAGAAAGAACCTTTGTTCAATCGAGGTACCATTGCTTCACAAAGTTTATTTAAGTGTTAGATTAACATGATAATGATCCTTGAAGAAAAGAAACTACCATCTTCAATTTCTAGATATTTTCTGCAGATAATGCAAGAAACAAAGTTCTATTTTATTTCAATCCTAATTTAATTTGGTGTAAAATTGCAGTTTTCCCTGCCTGCAGCCCAGTGAGTGCTTTTTAGACTGTTTCTGTTCCTCGTGCCACCCCCTTCTGCAGTGCTGTCCTTAGCCAACCTGGAGAGGGGCCTAAGAAAAATAGCCTCAGCTCCCAAGGTCCGCTTCCTGTGCATAGCCACTTCTTGCTTTCCTTATGCTTTTTGGTTTCTGCCAACATACATAAGGCCATGCTCACTCTACCAAGAAAAGGTGAATCATTTTCCACATCGGCATCTCTGGAAAGATGAAACATTGAAACATTACTCAGATCTGTAGCTTGCAAGGTCCAAACTATCATAGTGTTGGAAACTGGAACAAGGGCATTTTCACCCTGTTGATTCAAATCTCCTTTTGATCCTCATACTCATTGACTTCAGGCTTCCCTTGAAAAAAAAAATCTTAAAAGGGGCCAGAGCGATAGTTCCGCAAGTAGGACATTTGCCTTGCATGTAGCTGACCCAGGTTCAATCTCTGGCATCCCATATGGTGCCCTGAGCGCAGGCAGGAGTACTTCCTGAGTGCAGAGTCAGGAGTAACCCCTGAACATAGCTGGGTGTGACCAAAAAGAAAAAAAATAAAAAACAAAAAAGCTGGAGTAATAGCAGTGCCTACATTGTTATAATAAGGACTAAGTGAGATCATGCAAAGGAAGCCCAGAGAACTGAGTGAGGAAATAGGATGACCCGGTGATTGTCCAGCAGAGCATCTGAGGTTGGTGAATCCCTCATGCTCACGAAGTACAGAGTCACAGGCCTCCCTGCTCGGGCAAAAGCAAACATCCAGGAAGCACTATGATGGTGGTGAGGTGAAGGGGAGAGTGAATGTCACGGCCCTTCCAGTACAGACGTAAGCTACGTTCTTACCTCCCTCACCCATTTTGTCACCAGACTGTGTCCCCATCAACCTCTAAACCCAGCAGGCTCTATGTTTCCCGAGAAAACCCTCCCTGGAGACCAGAGCACGCTCAGAGCTTGGCCGAGCTCGTGTCCCCTCCGTGGGACAGACACACACATCTGGAGAAAGTCTGGCCTACAGCAGGGCCAGAGAAAATAAGGTCTTGAAAGCCATTGTGTGGACCCAGGGGTGAGTAAACAAGAGCAGCTTCGTACATAGAACAAGGACCGTAATTTCCAAACCTGACAATTAGCCCCATTTCACTTGAGTGATTCACGTTGTGCTATTCCTTTCAGCCGAGGAATCCCTAAATCACTTGGATGAGCACATTTTAATAATCAACAGCTGAAACTGAGACTGAGCCTGCCTGCTGAGAGACCAGCCCTGTCTCTGCTCCTGCTCGGAGCTGGCTTAGCTGGGCAGGAAATGTTCCTACAAGCCTTTTGTAGACCATGGCCATTTCCTTCTATGGTTCTTTGTGATATCACTTTAAATTTTCACTTATCCTCGCTTATCCAAAGTGTTCCCAATTTAAAACAATGAGAAAGAAAGAAAGGAAAAAAGGGCTTGGCCAGGCTTTCCAGCTAAATGTAGGAAACAATTCATCTTAAAATACTTGGAATATGTTCACCAAGGCATGATAAATGTGCAAAGAATTAACGACTCACCTTGCTTTCTATTCTTTACATTAATGGTTTGTGGATAAGAAAATATCCAAGCGTGTGAGTGCAATGCTTCAATGTTTAGGTAATTTGTACCTGCCAAAGATGACATAAATGTAGATAAATACTGTTTTTTGGACACATTTGGATTTGCTGCAGAAATTATTTTTCAGGAGGTTGGAATGGGTCAGGTTAAAGAATATTTATTCTTAAAACAACCAGCCATATCAAAATTGACTTCATCGTTTTCAATTTTAGTTTCTAAAAAAAAAGAACCTATAAGACCTTTTTTTAAATATTTGCAAGTAATAACCACACAATTTAATCTCCCTTAAGTAGCTTTACTCTAACTTTTTCATAGGCACAGAATGTGTCTGCTCAGAAATTGCAATCTTAGGCCTCAGAGAAACAGTATTTCATGTGGTGAGGTCTTTTATTTTATGTGGCTGCATTTGACATGTTTGCTGAAATTCCTATCTAGGAAAGTAGTTTCAGGAGAAAAAAAATATTTTATTTGGAAGCCAATGGAAATTTTACAGAATATCTTGAAGGTCCTAATCTCTAGTTTTAAAATCTGCTAATGACTTAGTTTGTCTTTATGCCGCATTGTCTTATTAATGTTTATAACCACAAGTATGTGTAAACCTATAATGTATACAGTTTGCCTCTGCGTGATACGAGAATGAGCTCACATGTCCACTAATGGAAACTGGGGGTGACACTATGGAGGGTAATAATGAATTATTCAGATGTCACTGGTGATGTCTGAATTTTTCAGACTTTTTTTTCACAGCAAAGAGAAAGTGATGCTGGCTGGGGTGGTGGGGGTACAGGACATCATCTTTCCTGATTCTCAATGGAGCTTCTTTTCAGTCACCAGGGGAGAATCCGCCTGACTATGGCAAATGAGTATGATTTCTCACTGGCTTATCTTTCTACCTTTCCCTTTCCCCAGCCCTGGGCTGAGATGGTCTTCGTCCATTCAGACTCAGATGCAGGACACAGCCCCTGAAGTGCTGCCTTCTTGGCCCACAGCACCTCCCCTCTGCTGTGTCCACTCACAGCTCAGGGCCAGGCTGCTCCTTCTACAGCACCTGGAGTGAACCCCCAGCCACTCCAGGGATCAGCATTAGCACATTGTCAGCAGCAGTCAATCTCATCTCCTTCAAGACAGCCGTCCGAGGGTAAGGGGCAGCCACCCCTTGGACTGGGAGGCTGCACTGCTCATGGTGGACTGAGGATGGCCCAGGGCAGTGCATGTGGGCTGAGTGACGGTTCCTGTCCCCGGTAGGGTGCAGAGTGGAACCTGCCCTGCGGCAGTGCCAGACTCTCTGCTCTGCCCATTTATGGCCACCAGCCTTGAACCCTTCTCATCAGTGATGCTGGCCAATCCTTGGCTCTCCACACCATGGTCCCTGCTTCACTATCCTGCTGCAGGAGCAGATGAGAACGTTGTGCTCATCTGTTGCCCTGATGAGCATCCAGGGAGTCTGGGTCCCATGACACCCCAAACCCAAGCAACAGATTTTGAATATTCCTGCTTCCAACTCTACAAATGGCTTTTAAACGTTTTTGACCAGAATATACGGTGTTGCCTTGCTGTTGTTGATTTTTCCCAGCAAGACAGAGAGTTCTTTTATTTTTCTAAAGATGCCTCATAGGTGGTCAGTCATGTTGCTCTTTTAGCTTCAACTGTTTGCCTGGTCAGGATATCTCTGTCCAAATGGAGTAATGTGTGTGCAAGTGTCTTCATGCTACAGTACTGCCAGGTAATTGTACCATCATTATATTGGCTTTGGTTCTGGAGTCCTGCCAAAGCACCCAGGTTACCTCCAACTTCTAGGGGAGAGAGTTCTCCAGTATTAGGGCTGAACATGAGGCCTCCTGCATGCCAAGCATCCACTCAAACCCTTCATTCTATCTCACTAGACACTATTCTTTCTATTATTATTATTACCAATCTTTATGGCCTGTCTTCCTTTAAAGCCCAATAAAACCTTTGCAAACATAAGCAAATCAAAAATGTTATGTTAATACTTTGTTTCATATATTTATTTACCTATCATATTACTTATTTCCCTCTTTGGATTAATATAAGTAAGATAATCTCATCTAAAGAATGCAGTCTTTGTTTCCACGCCATTTCCAAAAGTATATTTTAATTGACGTAATATTGGTTTCTGAGATGTTGTTGGAGGGAGTGCCGTAGTGTCTTGGAGCAAACCATATAGAGAGAATCACTACCAGAGTGTACCAGTAGCTATCTCCTTACACCATCCTGCCATCTCTTCTCCCTCTCTTGCTCTGATGACCTTAGTACTGTTTTCAAATGCCAAGGATTTATTTTCATTCAGTAACAGTAGACATTTCATGGACGCTATTGAAATGAACCATCTACTAGAAAATTTGCATTGCTTCCATCTTGATAGTTGTTGATTAACTTTAGGAGAAAAAATAAACATTCTTGAGAAGAAACATTTGTTTAACATTCACAATTAGCCTTGATTTTTCTTCTCGTTTTTAAATGTCATGCTGCTGGTTTGAGCAGTGGCGTATTCTGAACACATTTCTGTCACTTTTTCAAACATATCCATTTATCTAACTGAAGAATCTGGAACTGTGTTCAACAAGTATTAGAAAGTTACTTCTGCATCTATACTTGTCATTTTTCTTCAAAAATGCCACATGCATGTTTTTGTGTAGAGAAGTATTGTTTTCAAGAGGACATCAACTTTATTCATTTTCTTCCTCTGAGAGTCCTGGAAATGGAGTCAGACTTCTAGTTCTATTCTGCAGTTCATCCCTACTTCCTCAATTTATTTAGATCAAGTGTGTTTTTTAAAAGTAAATTTCAGACCAGAATGCTAGTACGGCGGCCGACCCAGATTTGATTCTCAGCATCCCATATTGCGCGTTCCCCCGGAGATCTCTCCGGCCCTCGGAGAGACAACAGTGGAAAGCACTCCTAATTGGGTGGATTCTATGAGCGGTCCCGATCTGAAATAAAACTGGTGAGGTTAGTAAACAGGGGGCTCAAGACGAAACGTGCCGATCAAGAGCGTCTTTATTGGCAGTCATGCTGGTTTTATACATTTCTTAGCAGGGGGTTGGTACATGAGTTGTCAATCATCAGGGAAGTGTCTTCTCAGACCAAATAAGGAAAAGTTGGGGTGTTATTTGGTGGGCTTACAACATTCTCCAAGAGTAGGTTGAGAAATAGTGGGGAGAGGAAGACAAGGGTTTATCAGGCAGGAGCATCTGGCAGGAGCATCTGTCAGGAGGAATGCACAAGGCTTTTAGTGTAGAGGAAGGCACTCTATTTTACGGGCTTTTTGGGGTCTCGTGGTTAACTGCCCTGGGCTACTTTTACTTCTTGAGATTAGCTATTTCCTTTGTCACAAGGGCACCTGTGCCTCAGGTTATGCAAAGCTGGTAATGGAATTTTCCGGTTTGTCCAGGGTAAAGGTTTCGGGGTCCTCTTTTGTTCAGGGTCCTGAAAAGTCCCCAACACCATATGGTCCCCCAAACACTGCCAGGAGTAATTCCTGAGGGCAGAGCCAGGAGGAACCCCGGAGCATTGCTGGGTGTGACCCCAAAAGCAAAATTAATTAATTAATTAATTAATTAAACTTAAAGTAAATTTCTAAGAATAGTCACATCCAGTTCATTCATTCTGGGAGTAGAGGAGATCCGTGGACAGCTATCTCCAAGTGTTGTTAGTCCTGAAGGAATTAATTCCAAGGAATTAGTCTTGAAGGGCTTGAGGGACCATGTGAGGTACCAGGGAATCCAGCAACGATTAGCCACATGCCAGGCAAGGGTTCCACCCGCTGTACTTTCACTCCAACCCTAATATCTGGGCTTTTGTATGGGAAGTTTACTAAACATTTATGCTAAATAAAAAACAATATTTAACAGTGGTCAGTAAAACCGAGATTGATTAGAATGAATACATATGTGCTAATTGAGAACCTGATATACACTATTCTGTGAATATGTTAGTTTCTAAAAGTTTTATGGAAGAACATTTAACTTTTCTATCACTTTTGATCACCTTTAAAAAATAACTGATCAAATTTAATACATTTCCTGATTTTCAAGTTTCATAGTATGTGTAGAAATATCTTCTATTGGGTTTGTTTCCTTTTTATTATTATTATTTTTATTTTTATTTTTATGAATCACCATGAGTTACAGTTACAAGTTTCATGTTTGAGTTTCAGTCATACAATGATCAAACACCCATTCCTCCACCAGTGCACATTCTCTACCACCAATGTCCCCAGTATGACCCCCCTTTCCAACCCTCCCCCTGCCTCCATGGCAGACAATTTTCCCCATACTCTCTCTCTATTTGGGGGCATTATGGTTTGCAATACAGATCCTGAGAGGTTATATTTTTGACCCTTTATCTATTTTCAGCACACATCTCCCATCCCGAACAATTCCTCCAAATACTGGATTTGTTTTCAAGAAGGATTATGAAACAGGTTACAGATCTGATAAGAAATACAATTATTAACTAAATGTTACAATTATTAACTGAATGAGAAATTCATAGTGCAGTTTTCTCACTAAAATTTGGAACAAAACCGTTGAAAGTGATTTATTTTGTAACCAAAATGCCAGCATAAATGAATGTTTACTGCATTCAATAGCAATCAAGGTACTCCATACTAGGAGATACGTAAATCAAAACCATTTCATCCTTGTAAATTGTGGTTGATTATGTGAATTTTAAGATGCAGGAGCATCTTCAATAAAATTATTTAAAGAGAATTAGCCATCTTGGTAAGGCTATGATATTCGGCTCGCACGCTGGGAAAGTGACCTACTGAAGCCCAGGTATCTTCTCCCTGTGTGTTATAACTCAGCTGCTACTTGTCCCTTTGATAAAAGCACCAGTTAGTGATTTGTTTTATATTTAAAATCGACAGGCTGTGGATGATGCATGTCTAAGGGTGCTCCTGCCTCACTGATCAATGTCCCTCTCCTGCCCCCGCAAGTGCTACCCTGTCTCAACACCGGAGCATTGTCATGAGCCTTTCATCCTCCCACTCTTTTTTTTTCCCTGTGTGAATAGAGCCCCACTTCTCTGCGAGGGTCACTGTCAAGGGTCTTTTGCCCCCATGTATATATTGAAAATCAGTTCATAGGTAGCCACTAAAGAAGTTGCTGGAATTTTGATTAGGGTTATATGTGCCATAGTAATCATAAGAGATACTGGTGTCTGTACATTTTATTTTGAGGACATACAGTATAACTTCTACAGTATAAAAAATTCTAACTTTCCCCTATGTTTTTACGTATTTTGTAAAGGAGATCTATCTATACATTGCAGGAGGATGGTTTTGCTAATTGCAGATGCAACATCACCTCCAAAGATACTCCTTTTTATGGAATATCAGAAATGAGAACTGCTCCTACCTTACCCCTTATAAGTCTCTCATTTTCCCAAACTATCATCATTATATTAACATGACAAACAACCAACTTAGTAATCTCTTTCTGTAGTGGTCAAGCTCTTCTCAGCATCTTGGAGGTAAGGAGTTCCTCCACTTAGAGTTTTAAGAATAAAAGATGGCTTTCATTTTCTATAGTAGGCAATTGTAACTTATCCACCTGAAATTCCTTAGCGGTCTCTGTATTATGAGTCTCTTTGACTTCAACTTTGGAACTCTGGTTTATACCAGTTTTACAGACCCCAATCTAATGCTGCAGAGAAATTCTGTGACAATAGGTAGGAATTGTAGAAAATAGGACATATGTATCAGATGCTGCTAATTCCTCCTGTTTATATATTTGACTTTAAATCCTAAATACTAATTAAAGAATACCTTGAGAATTACTTATTTCCATTAGTAGAATTTTAGCATTTTCCAAATCAGTTAGATATGTATGTTGAAAGATATATAATTATTTTCCTCAGCTCCTGATCTGGTTATAAATGCTTATGGTTATAACTCTAAATCAAGCATAGAATCAGAAAATAAAAATTAATTGATAACAAATCTTAAAAAGTAATAAGATGAACACGATTTAGAATTGTTGAATTTTAAAAATGGCATTACATGCTGTTACTGGTCAGTTGCATTATTCATTTAAGTTGACATTTGCCCTGGATCTCAGAAAGAATCAGATTCTGGGTTGGCTTCTTAAAGAAACTCAAATAACAGTTGCAGACTCACACAGGCTTACAAACAAGCATTAGTCTTAAAATCCCTTGCAACAGGTCACGACATTTTTCTCTGCAAGTGCACTTATCAGCTGCCAGGGAAGAGAGCGGAATGAAGAAGTGCTTGCCTGCTGGCAGCGCCCACACTCTGATTTATGGATGCCACCAGATTGTGATGTTTAAGGTAGAATTTGGACCTGTGGAGCACAGTTAGGCTCAGTCAGCACCTCAGAATTTGGAAATTGGGGGAAAAAATCAAAGGAAAGAAAGGGAAAAGCTGGTACGTATTGTTTTATGTTTGGTGAAGGTAAGGGGAATATCTTTTATCACTGGTATAAACTGATTTGATCCATGAAGAAAATTCCAGAAGGAATTTTAAAATCTTGTCAAGATGTTAAAAGAGCATCCAGAGAGGACAGAGACAGACAGACAGACAGACAGACAGACAGACAGACAGACAGAAAATGAGAGAACAGAGGTTAAGGTGCTTGCCTTGCCTTGCAGCTGATCCTGGTCCCATCCCTGGTACCACATGGTCCCTGAGCACCTCCAAGAGTACTTTGCAACACTGCAGTGTGTGGCCCAGACACCCCCCTGCCCCACCTCAAAGAAATATCAGAAAAGTATTTGAACACTGATTTAGTTCAAGGATCCAGTGATACAAATGTCATTTCTTGGACACTACCTGATGTTCTGGTTTGCAGCGCCCCTTTGGACACACGTGTTATGCACCTACTAACACAGAACAGCCCAGAGCAGTAAAACAGGTGCCAGCATTGGTGCCCTGCAGCACCAGAAGGAGCAACTGTGAACTGTGTGAGCACTGGAGATGCATTCAGCGGGGCCCAAGGACCATTGCAGACACAGACACCAAGTTAGAGCAATTGATTTTATACTCTCTTGTTAGAGCTTTGGGAAGGTTGCAGTTTTTCCTTGGTGAGTATGTGCATGTGGATTTTACAGGATCATCCACACAGAGACCCCTTGGCATGTGGTATGACAGTCTAGTGTGAAATGCTTTCTTACACCTGTGATCAGAGGAAATAGCTCCTGACCAGCATCTAGAGGAAGGCATAGCTGGACGTGCTTCTGCCTGGCATATGGGGAATGCCTATTCTTTTAATAATTCAACAAAGCACTTAACGAGTCAAAAAAGAACATATTAATGTTTCACAATCTTGTTTTGCTGAAAACATGTCCATTTAAAAAGTCAAGAAGAACGTGTTAATGTTTGACAGTGTTGTTTCAGTGAGAACTTGTCATCAATATCTAATGTACCTGAAAGAGAGAAGTTCGTATTCTTAGGGTTCTTATTTTTTTCACTTCATTATTATTCCATAGGCATGGCAGACACGATCCAGACTCTGTACTTGTTGTGCTTATGTGAATGCAGTTCACCTGTATTATTCAGGGTTCCCTTCAATTCAGTTCTCCCACTTTTCCTGTATTGAGGCATTTTGAAGCCTCTTCAGATGCTTTGTGCCACACAGCATTTGCTGTTACTAGGTTACTAGGTGCTGTTACCTTTGATACACAGCTGCCACACTAGCAATGAAATCAGAGGACTCAACTTTGTTATGGCACTGTCCAAGGAAAAGAATACATTCGATCAGCGTGTTCTAGATTTTCATTGAGGAAAAAGTATAAAATCATACTCACATGAACAATTCATTATACTTAAGACTTTATCTTCTGATCTTTGAAATACAAGGACCCAAGAACAACAGCGTGGTCTACATCAGTGCTGTATTCCAAAGCTGAAGACTCCACTGTTCAAAGGCAAAACTATGAATTCCGGCTAATGTTGGGCCATGAACATCAGTGGCATATAATGAGCCAAGAGTGTAATAAGAAAAGCTGATGCAGTGACAATAAAATGACATAGGAAACTCTGATTGAAATGACATTTCTATCTACAGATGACTTAATGTTTATAGATAATGAACTGTCCTTAAATGTTTTTTTAAATTATTTATTTTTAATAAAAATATGGAACGCTTCACGAATTTGCGTGTCATCCTTGCGCAGGGGCCATGCTAATCTTCTCTGTATCGTTCCAATTTTAGTATATGTGCTGCCAAAGTGAGCACTGTCCCTAAATGTTTTTAAACTTCAAGTTGCAATTCTAACCTTTTGGTGTCTTAAGGTGCCACTTGTAAAAGAGGCATAAATATTTATATTCACTCCATCCCTGAATCAAACTCAGATGAATATTTCAGATAATTAAATAGGAAAGGCAGATGAAGTTTGCCGACAGCGTCAGCGTTTTTTAGAAGCTAATATTAGTGACTCTGCCTTTCTGGCAGCTGCATGATGTCATATAGGGGTTTGGGTGTCTGGCATGAGGCCAGTGGAGCTTCAGGCAGAAACTGGGCATGGGTATGGTACAGCTCTGGTTACACGGGAAAGTATCCCTGGCTTGTTGTCTTTTTCCCCGGCACTGGAGTGATGTGCAAGGCCAATTGGATAAACACTGAGAAACGTTTTTCTAAATTATACTCTCTATCAAGGATTAAGAGAGATAGTTGCTTTTGAAAATGCCATATCCACGAGTCTGCATTTTTGAATTAAAGAAAAGAAGTTGTTATCTATTGGGACTTTAAAAAAAGACATAAAATTCTGATTAAAAACTTTTACTGCATGTCATTACTTAAATCAAAATTATGAAATTATTGATATGCCATAAAATGGAATGGGAGGTGATTTTATGGGATCAAAGGGAAAATTATTAACAATATTAAATATGACGTACGTTATTTCTATAGTGAGTCTTTTGACTTCCTGGCAATTCAGGTGTTTAGAAATGGAAAATGTTTATTTAGGTTATTCATTTGCTGTGTATTTGTTGCAAAAATGCACTGGGTTTCTATTCTTCCATTTGTGTAAAGGTTCTCTGAAGATGAGTAAGGTCACCGTTTTTCCGTTTTTCCTCTTGGGGCACCTTCCCAGAGGGGCTGTACACCAACAGGACTCCCTAGGCCTTGCAGGAGGCTGTGTTGTGGGGGCAGGGGGAACGAAAGCAGCCCAGCTGTGTACAGCCAGCCTCCACTTCAGCTCACCCCACTACCTCCCCACACTGGTTCTTTAAATTTCACAATCAATATCTCTATCAGAATCAAAATTGAGCATATAGGAAAAATCAATTCTTTTGAGAAATAGTGTCATGAATAAAAATCAGTTCCTCAAAATAAATTTGTATGTAATAAAATAACATGATGGTCAAGGGAATTTCTACTCCCCCACCAGAGAGAGAGCTACAACGAGGCCTTCCTTAAACCTTATTACATAAATATTTAAAGTTGAGGATTTTTTTAAGAGCTTTAAAAACATCGTATTTTAGCAAATAAAATATTGACTTGGCTCAAGGATGACAAAGACAGTGTGCTGTCAGTGGAATGACTGGAGGTGACCTTTCAATAGGAAGTTCAGGCGCTATCACAGGTCACTTTGAAACTCTGTTTGGATTCACTTCCTCTGAATAGTCTGATTAATGCCTAGATCATTTCTGAGTAGTGTTGAGAAGGAATAGCATGTGAAACTTGGGAAGAGAAGAAAGGAACTGGAATTATCTCAGGAGATTTTGCTCTAATGACCAGGTGATGAGTGCTGAGGCTGATGAAAGTGAGTCCAGTAGAAAGGTGACCAGACTCAGGAAATGAAAAACTCCTTTGGCCATGACTAGGAGCTGCCCATAGTATTATCAGATCTCTAGCTACAGTGAGAATCTCAGTCTGCTGCTGTGAATAGAATAGACGGGGACGTGAGAATCTGATGACTGTCCAGGAACAGAGGTCAGCCAGTATCATCAGTGAAATATGAGGCTCTAAGAAGCTCTCAGTCACCCAAACAAACCCATGCGTGAGTGTCATTTGAACCATTTTTAAGATTCAAGTTTCTGCAATATCTCTTAGATCTACTTTGGTGGTGGAGCTCAGGATTTGTCATTTTCTTTTATATCACGAGCATTAAAGGTTGAAACCCATTGATTTTATTGGGCAGTAAAACCCAAGGACAGAAATGAACAGGTCATGAAATATACAAGTTGCCAAGATGCCCAGAAGGTCACATCACACACAAAAGATGAAAGAGAAGAAGTGTTTAGTTCACTCAGGCAACAAAAGAACTGGGCAGTTCCTGCCGAATTCCCGCTAGCCAAGGGACAGTCAAACTGTTGAGGACCAAGGACTCAGAAGTAGAGGCAAGGGGAAGACCATTAACAATTTATTTTTCCAGAATTGTGCAATGGCAAAACAACTTCGAAAGGATATATGCAGGGCAGAAGATAGAGATAGTGACTTCTCACTTTTTCAAAGTGGGGCAGTGAAAGAGTCTTTTTGATCGGCCGTTTAAGATGTGTCCTTCCTGTCAATAAGGCGTCAAACAAACATGCATTTACCCAAGTTATCACTTTGATGCCTCCCAGTCCCACTCTGCAATTCCTGATTCATAACAGTGTGTGCATGTCTTCCTTTATTGTTTTGTGCTTTGCGGTTTGTAGTTTTAGGTTATTTTTTACAAATCGAAGGCCTGTGACTGCCTGAGAGGAACAGATCTATTGGCTTCTGGTTTCCGATGCTACAGGCTCACATCCCGTTTTCTGGTCACATTTTGTTTGTTCTCTCAGTGTTTCTAACTGTCTTACTCTTCTGTCTGCTTTGGAGATTTGTGATCAGTGATCTTCAATGTTACTATTCTAACTATTCCAAGTAGCCCAACCTGCACCAATATAATTAATACAGTTAAATCAATGAATGTGGTATATGTTCTGAGTGCTTCACCAGCAAGCTATTCCCTTTCCTCTACCTTCTCTATTCCTTGGAGACAACATATTGAAATTAAGCCTACAGTGACCTCTAATTGGCCATTCCGAAGAAGTAGCATTGTTCATCTCTCTTGGAAGGGATTATTCCTAGTGAGAAGAGCTCTTGGAAGCCAACAGAGGTCTAAAGTCTCCCGTACAAAGCCAAGTTGTTAATGCAAAGAAACTGTCCTTTTTTATTTTTAAAGAGCCATACCCAGGAATGTTCAGGGCTTACTCCTGGCTCTGTGTCCAAGGATCATACTGGTGGTGCTCAGAGGACCATGTGCTAGACTAGAGATCTAATTTGGGTCAGTAGCAATCAATGCATGCACTAGAAGCCCTGTACTTTCTCTCCAACCCAATAAAAAGTTCTTGAGGGAAATGGAAAGTGTGGTTCCAAGAAATGATAAAAAAAATAATTAAAACAGTCTTATTGCCATATGGAGAAAACTTAGTGGTCAGAAAAAAAATGTAATCAGGTACAATTTTCCAATGGATCTCTGACTAATCCAAAGAACACCCAGAGTTCTCATGAGTCTTTTGGAGGCTGAGAGAGAGAAAAAGCAGAAGATGAGTTGGAAGCATCAGAAGTTGCTTCAGGAAGAGGCAGAAGGAATTGTCTCCCAAATGTGAGATAGAGTTCTGGTCGAAGCACCCAGTGCTGGTGACGATGCTGCAGAAGGTAGAGATCTGTGAGCACTGATGAAAGTGCTGCATTGAAGCATAGAACATCAAACAGACAAAACAGTAGGCTGAGGGAGATGGCATGTAAGACTTAGCTAAAGAGGAGAAACCAATGCTTGACTCCAAAGTTTCAAAGGGCAAACTGTCAATAGGGACTGGTGCAACTTATAACAAAGTCATTGCTTGCTTAGCATCCTGAAAATCCAACAGCCCTTGATAAAGATGTTAAATCTACCCTAAATTTTTCTATATAAGTGGAACAGAAGAACCTTATATCTTTTTAACATGGTTAACTGAATATTTTAACACCGCTATTGATGCCTACAGATCATCAAAGGATTGCTTGCAAAATGTCATTATTCACTGACATTGCATCTGGTTACCCCAGAGCTCTGCTGGAGATGTACAGGGAGACAGTGTTTGTTCTCTTGCTGTTGACACAACCATCATCCAACAGCCCATGATTCAAGGACGCAAGGAATCAGTGTGATGTGAGCGTGCACCTATTGATGAAATATGATTTCTTTTATGGCTAAAGCTGCAGCTACCTTGATTTCTCTGCTACAGCTAAGCCAATTGAAAAATTTGAGTATTCAACATCCCAGATGCCATCATCAGCATTAACAAGCATTTGGCAAAAGTTGGTCCAAACCCTGTTGGAATACTTTGAGGGGTTCAGGGCCGGAGTGAGGAAATATCCTCAGGTCCTAGAGCCTAGCCGTGTGACTGTGTCACTCCAACTTTATGGTAAAATCTTTGGGATAAAGAGTTGCTTCTTAGCAAGAATCAAGTAAGTGGCTTCCTGAGATGGGAAATATCCTTGTGAAGACACTTGGCCATTGTTCACAAGACAATGAAGGCTGATAGCAGGAAAGAGAGGACTGTGGTGGCTGCTCTGCTGTGGGCAGGGTCCTCGAAGAGAGAATCTGTGCCCAGAGGGACCTTTCATGAGTAGAGGAGCCCAGCCAAAGAGAACTTCACTCGAGAACTTGTCTCCCCAGCTTCCAGCCACCAGCCGACCACCATGATCAGACAAGCGACCACGAGCATGCAGGCAAACCCTCCACCAAGACAAGAATGAGAATTTGCTGGAGTCAGTAACCATGATGGTCAGCATGTTTAGCAATAAGCAAAATATGATGAGGGCCTTTACTTGGAAATGTGCTGATGGATGTCTACACGACCATGAATATCACCACCAATTTATTGTTTTGCTAATGGATTATGTGTTAAGTTCCTCGAGGTGTGAATACATCATTAGATGTTATTTGACACAGATCCTGAGAGCAAGGTAAGTCTCAGGAAGATAGCTACAACATAAAAGTATGTCTGGTTGTCACTATTAATGAGGCCAACAATCCCCTTTCCTCGTGAGCCTTTTATGAAAGGTTCCACTGCATGCTTTATGCTATTGACTTTTTCACTCAAACAGACGTTTGGGGAGTAAGCAAATAAAAGTCATGTTGTCCTCAAGTAATCATTTTTCTGGTGCTTGATTCCCTCTGCCACTCCACTTTTATTGTGTTTGAGCATTGAGAGTAGAAATAATTAAAAGGATTTTCATTTTCTGTGCTCACGGTGGCTAGAAAGCATCAAATTAATGTTCTTTATTTAAAAAAAATATGGTTTCCAGAGTTACTGCTGGTTGGAGAAGCAGGGGAGGAAGGCTTTTGTGGGGAGGTTCACTATATCTGTTATCAAAATAAAGCAAAGACTCCTTTGTGTTGAACAATGGAGTCGCCTACACTGAATCCAGCCAACATGGGCAACACCATTCAAACTTTGAAGAAAAATGTTTTAATTGTGATCTTCAGAGAAGTTCATTGAAAGCTTGGCTAAATTAATTACATGACAACATTTTCATGTAAATGAGGGAGGGAAGCTAAACTGATTAAACTCGAGATTCTTCTCCCCACTGCTTACAGTGTGATTCTCAGCTTGGAGATTTTTGACACCTGTATGCTGCCATCTCAGACTTTCACTGGCAGAGCTGGTATCTCTGGTCTTCACAGCCACGTTTGTGTTCCCTGGGAAATGGCTATTCCTATCATTGTGTGGCAGTGCTAGTGGTTGGACAGATAACTAGACCTCTCCCTTACTGGACAATGCCGATTCCAGTCATTGAGCTACGTGTTTGGTTGGCATGTTTAAGTACAATCATTTTGTACCCATATAGACTGTCAGATATAACTCACCCCCTAAAATAAAAGCTAGAGCCAAGGAAAACAGATTGAGGCTGATTTTTTTTGTATCAGACAAAGCACCAGCTTGACTCTGCTCTCTTGGATGAGAAGTGACCTCACCCCTGCTCAGCCTGGCTGCAGGGGTGTGGCCATAGGTAGAAGGGTAGAAAGGAATATCCTCAACGTATTGGGTATGAAAGTAAACATGATTTTAATGCAGTTGTGTTAAACAAAGGCAAAGAACTTAGACATCTCTAAGCCATTATGAACATGAGATCAACAGTAATAGTTTGGTGTGGTTAACTGCCTAAAAGGTCTTCAGTGAACCATGCACCAAATGTCCAAATGTGGAGTCCTCCCAAGAGCCCGGACTCAGAGCAGGTCACTCCATCTAGGTAATCACTTTGTAATATCCCAAACAGCACGTTTCTCAGAAAGGATCTCTGTCCTTAATAGCACACAGCTAGGTCACCTGGCCTTGGAAAGAGCTCAAAATGATGTCTGAGGAAAGGATTCGAGACTGAAAATAATAATGATGATGATCTGTGTGTGCCTCCTGTTCCCCTGAGAAAATCACATCCAACATGAAGACTCTGCCAATCCTTGAGCACAGAGCACAGAAAAATCTGGGTGGAGAAGCCTCATGGTAACCTTGGAGAGAGAAGAGGTTCCTGGCTCAGGCAAGTGCTCTGTATCATTCCTTAGACATTTGCATCATTAGTAGTCATTTTTATTTTTTTTTTTGCTCTTGAAGATGAATTTAATAGATTCTCATGTCACAGTATATAAAATGAAGGACAGGTAGTAGTACAATTAGGTGGATTTATTTTGAAGTACTAATTCAAATATTGAGGTCTCTGAGCATCAGCTTAGAAAGAATTTTACTGTTGTTTGTATCTTTTGCCCCTTTGTCTTTTTTCAATCTGTAAATTGGATGAATATCAATAATCCACACAATGTATGGTTAACACAAGCAATACTTAATATGTGAAAAGTGTAAGCCAAGTTCAAATTGAACATTGGTATACACTAAATACCTGAAATAAAATCCTATATTTTTGGATAGAACTTTTGATATTACAAGCAAATGCAATATGAGGGTCTTTTTTGAATCCTGATCTGAGAAACCTAACTATGGAAAAAAATGAGATAATTTGATTAAAATTATAGTCTTGAAATTAGATAATATTAAGGAAATAGTATTCTTTTTAGTATGATAATGACTTGATTTTTAGTATGGTAATGACCTGCTGGTTAGTTGGTAAAATTATTTTAATAATTTATGTATGCATCAATAGCTACAGGAAAAGTTATATGACTGAGGGATTTATTTTGAAATAGGTCATAAATAAGCAGAAGATTGACTAAACACATATAATAAGAAATTATAATGTTGAAGCTTTGTGGTGAGGCTATGAGGGACATTAACTTCTTATTAGTATGATAACTGATCAGTACTAGTCTTTTATTTTATTATTTTTTTTTAGATTTTTTTATTTTTTTTTATTTTTTTTATAGTTTATTTTTAATTAGTGAGTCAACGTGAGGGTACAGTTACAGATTTATACATTTTTGTGCTCATGTTTCTCCCTTACAAAGTTTGATAACCCATCCCTTCACCAGTGCCCATTCTCCACCACCAGTAAACCCAACATCCCACCCCCCCTTCCCAGTCCCGTCTCCCCCCACCCCACCCTGCCACTATGGCAGGGAATTCCCTTTTGTTCTCTCTCTCTGGTTAGGTGTTGTGGTTTGCAATAAAGGTGTTGAGTGGCCATTGCGTTCAGTCTCTAGTCTATATTTGGCCCGCATCATCTTTCCCCCACATGACCAACAACCACATTTTACTTGCTGTTCCCTTCTCTAATCTTTGATAAAGGTGCAAGAGATGTGAAGTGGAGCAAGGAAAGTCTCTTTAACAAATGGTGCTGGCACAACTGGACAACCACATGCAAAAAAATGGGCTTAGAACTCGATCTGTCACCATGCACAAAAGTCAGATCAAAATGGATTAAAGACCTCAACATCAGACCACAAACCATAAGGTACATTGAAGACAAGGTAGGCAAAACCCTCCAGGATATTGAAGATAAAGGTATCTTCAAAGATGACACGGAACTAAGCAATCTAGTAAAAACAGAGATCAACAAATGGGACTACATTAAACTAAAAAGCTTCTGCACCGCAAAAGAAACAGCGACCAGAATACAAAGACTATCTACAGAATGGGAAAGGATATTTACACAATACCCATCAGATAAGGGGTTGATATCAAGGGTATATAAAGCACTGGTTGAACTCTACAAGAAGAAAACATCCAACCCCATCAAAAAATGGGGCGAAGAAATGAACAGAAACTTTACCAAGGAAGAGATACGAATGGCCAAAAGACACATGAAAAAGTGCTCTACATCACTAATCGTCAGAGAGATGCAGATCAAAACAACCATGAGATACCACCTCACACCACAGAGGCTAGCACACATCCAAAAGAACAAAAGCAACCGCTGCTGGAGAGGATGTGGGGAGAAAGGGACCCTTCTTCACTGCTGGTGGGAATGCCGGCTAGTTCAGCCCTTTTGGAAAACAGTATGGACGACTCTCAAAAAACTTGAGGTTGAGCTCCCATTTGACCCAGCAATACCACTGCTGGGAATATATCCCAGAAAAGCCAAAAAGTATAGTCGAAGTGACATATGCACTTATATGTTCACCGCAGCACTGTTTACAATAGGCAGAATCTGGAAAAAACCCGAGTGCCCTAGAACAGATGACTGGTTGAAGAAACTCTGGTACATATATACAATGGAATACTATGCAGCTGTTAGAAAAAATGAGGTCATGACGTTTGCATATAAGTGGATCTACATGGAAAGTATCATGCTAAGTGAAATGAGTCAGAAAGAGAGAGACAGACATAGAAAGATTGCACTCATCTGTGGAATATAGAATAATAGACTATAAGACGAACACCCAAGAATAGTAGAAATAAGTACCAGGAGGTTGTCACCATGGCTTGGAGGCTGTTCTCTCATTAGTAGTCATTTTTAAAATCTAATTTTAGTAAGGACTTAAAATTCCTCAACTCATTCAAAGGGAAGCAGTTTAGTAGAATATTTTGTCCAGTCACCTGGTTACCTGCTTATGTTGGACAGCAGTGGCCATTTCTTTGTAGTAAGAAAGAAGAGAAAGTATTTTTGCATTTAGTCTTTTTTCATTGGTCTCTCTTTGTTGTGGAAAGGAATAGAGTAATGGGACTTCAATTAGTCCTCAGTTTCTTACACAATGACATAAAAAAATATGTTACTAGGTGATAAAATTTGTATTTCTATTTGCAAATCTTCTAAAATAAAGATGTGTACAAGTGGATTGCTTGCATTTGATAAAACTAACTGGGAGGAAAGTGGAGAATGGCAACAGAAAGAAGGGGCCCCTTGAGGGGTGTCTCCAAGCCAGCAATCTTGAGAGTGCTTATTCCTGCCCAGGACCCCTGGAGGGCATCTTCACTCCCTGAGACTTATCTGGAAGCATGAGGGATCCAAGACATTTCTACACCTGCTCACCCTAGTGAAGTAGGAACTGGTCCCTTCATACAGAACATTCCTTCTGCAGAAAACAGAGGTCTTCACAGGCCATCAGTCACTGTTAACAATTTTATTCATCAAGATTTAAAGCCACTGGAGTGAGTAGAATGAGAGTGCCAGGCTCCAAGTGAATATCTAAGCCCCAGGCAAGCTAGGTCTGAGAGGTGGAAGTGAGTCAGTGCTGGAGGGGTCAGGGCTTGGGAGAGACTCCGCTTCCTCAGTGCCTCTAGCACTTGGGTTGCATTTTAATCAGCGACACATTGAAATGTAGAGCACCAGCCATAAGGGCATAAGAATGGAGATGTTGGAGGCAATGGCACAATTTGATTTCTTTCCTTTACTCTTTTTTCCTTCCCCCTTTAAAAACTCTGCCTTCAGGAATTGGAATAGAATGAACCAACATTTTGCTAATTCATCTGCCATTCCTTAAATCTTTAGATTCTTCACAGTTTCTAGCATACATTAAGTCAATTTCTGGAACTTGGAAAGCTGATTATCTAGTTGAAGGGGTAATTAGAGATCGTTTTTTGTCAAGTTCACATTCTCTTATATATCCAAATCAAATGAGAACATTTGGATAGCAAGAGGATACTTAGATTAGGCTCTGTGGCAGCTGGGAGTGCCTGGTTGGATATTTAGAAAATACAGTCTCCAAAATCATCTTGAAGAATCTGAAAGAATATTCTCTTGTCAGGGCGGGAGCCATAGCGCAGCCAGTAGGGCGTTTGCCTTGCACGCGGCTGACCTGGGTTCAATTCCCAGCATCCCATATGGTCCCCTGAGCACCACCAGGAGTAATTCCTGAGTGCAGAGCCAGGAGTAACCCCAGTGCATTGCTGGGTGTGACCCAAAAAGAAAAAAAAAGAATATTTTCTTGTCAAAAATCTTTCTATGGCACGTGTTGCATGTCAGAAAACTCTTGCTGTGGTCCGAGAGAATAGAAGCACATGTCAAGGGGCATATTTCTTTGAAGGTATTAACCCGAGTCTCCCTACTCAGTAGGTTGCAGTAACCTACTGCAACAGGGGTCCAGGGATGCACCCCTGCATGCTTTGCACCATTTGGCCCCTGAGCACCCCCAGGATGTGATTCTGGCTGTTCCCAATCACATGACTGCATCTCCACAACTGACAACAAGGACAGCAACGTAAAACCCTAAAAGTGTCACTGGGCATGGGTGTGACCAGGCTGTCAGTAAGAGCTTAAGAGGGCAGAGATTCTCCTGACAGAAAATGCTTGGTAGTTTGTAATGACAATCCAGAGACAGTCCCGTTATTGCTGTTTCCACCTTGAGTAGTGAAGGGCAGTTTGGTGGCCTATGTGGCCTCTGATCTGCCTAACTGGAGAATTTCTTAGTCCAAGCTATTTTCAAGATTAAAAAGTCAACACGAAGACACTGTCACACAAATATATTATCTTCATTGATTTCATTGTTTTTCTTCTAAAGATTAAAATAAAATCTAATGTGTATAGCTGTGTCCCTGTGTGTGTGTGGTGTGTGTGGTGGGGGGGAGTCTTTTCACAGAGCTGTACTGAATGCAGTTGTTAGCTATAGTTATAAGAGTTGTTTTGTTTTTCACTAGACACTTGGATGCCAGAATGGAAATACAGAAAAAAATTAAATGTTTTTATTTCCATGAATGTCCATGAAGAGGAAAGTCAAGGGACAAATTTCTTTGTGAAGAAAGTAAGGAAAGAGGGGGTGGCTGGTCTGCCATGGGGCTGGCATGTGGAGAAAAGTTCCCCACTATGAACTTATCTGCAGAGGCAACTCAGGAGGGCCAGCTTTTTTGTGTACCTTTAGTGGCAAGTAAAGGTTCATAATTGAAGCCAAACATTGGCATGGACATAGATTCTAGTCAAACAGCGGCAGAGATTCCAAGGGGGAAAGGTCGGTGATTTACTTATGTTTCTTGTATATTCAGCTTCGAGTTTGGACTTAAAAAAAATGCCCCCTTTGTAATAAAATCACCTGGAACTGCAAGTATAGATTAATGACATTTAATTAACTGTGTTATTTCAGCTTAATGAAGTGGCCTGTGTGGAAGGAAGTGAACGCTCCATGTTTGGGTGGCTTAGCCAGGCGTAATTCCTGGGGCTGGCAAAGCCTTAGGCAGGGGGGCCTGGACGCAGGGTGGGTGCTGGGACAGGTCTCTGGGACAAGGTTTGGAGGAGATGATGCTCCCTTCAAACACATGTGCCAGTGTGCCAATGTCCCAATGTGCCAAGCCTATGTATTCCCCCCTCCCCCCCCCCCGTTGATTCTATTTGTTACAAAACTCCATTGACTCTTCTTAAGATTTTTCTCTTGGGCACCCTAATGGGAAGGTTCATTGAAACCATTCAAGGCGCACTTTCTTAGGTTTGAGTTTTTTCTCTGATTAGCCAAAGAACCACTGAGGGGCTGTCTGAAGTGGGAGTAAGAGCCTGGCCTGGCCGAGGCCTGACGCTAAAGATCAGCCCGTCACTCTCTGAAATGAAGCCCTGCCCACACTTCTCTGGAACTCCAAGAAGTTGCTTGTCCACCCATAGCCTGTGGGTCTGCTTGCCTCACCCACATCTCCGTTCGGGTGCCAACAGATGTGGCTTGTCTGCTGGGTTCTCCTTCCTCTGCTGTTTCTCTCCTGGTCTCCTCCATGTTGAAGCAGCTGCCACGTCTGTGCTTTCCCCACGGACTCTGGACTCCAGCCCTGCCGTGGGAGAAGGCAGAGGTGTCCCTTGATTACCCTTCTGCCTTCTGTGACACACTTTTGGCCGGGAGGAGCCGGGGCCCAGGCCCCTGGGCTGGGGTGTTTATTCAGTGGAGACACCCCTGAGGCAGGCAGGAAGTCTCATAGGCTAATGCTCTTTGGGTCTGCATGGACATGGACATGGAGTCTAGTAACAGTTGATCCCCTGTGCAGTTCTCGAAACTTCCAGGGGGCAGGGCAAGGGGGGGGCAAGAGCCAAGAATGCAGCAAGTTAAGCCTAATAACTAAACATTGTCTGAGCTCCATGCCATCAGCCTTGTGATCCGAAGCGGCTGTTTTTTTTCCGGACATCAAGAATTCAGCCTCTCTTTAGAGGCAGCAGCTGGGAACAGGGAGAGCCCTTGGCTGGCCTCAGCCTGCGGACGATCTCCAAATGCAATAATCCATGTATGCCCACGGGGCAGCTAGCCAGTGAGAAAAATTCCCAGATATGTCCTGGTCTTGGGGCCACTGCTGAGCTCCAGAGCTGTGCATGCAAGGAGCCCTGCACCCAGACTCTGAACATGATAAGCTGGCCTTAGGATCAGTGTGATTTTAAACATTTTTGTCTCCCTGTTCATCTCCCCTGGACAGATCACGAAAGGGCCCTTCACATTCTTTATATAGGCATCCGCCCTCTGTTGTATGAGGCAAATTTGGACACTTTCTCAGAATTAGATCCATATTCAAAAAAATTTGATGGATGCATAAAAATGAAGATGCCCGGTTGCTAGAGGTTGTATATTGAGTCCAAACAGTCTGAGAGCTGGGTTCATATTTTCATGGTTGTTTATTCTCTTTGCTGCTCCATGTAATCTGCTCCATGCACCCATCCTCTCATTTTTCTGCTCCTGGATTCCTTTTACATTTTCTAGATGAGAGGTAAAACTTGGCAGACAAGATGAAAAGGACCAATTAAGATGCTGTTTATTCCTTGGGTTGTAATTCACAGTTCCTACTGATTAGCAATGAGCAGTGTCTGAAAGGTTGACTGTTATTTTGATGTTTGTTTGCTACACTTAGGATAAGAATAACTTTCCTCCTGTGTGGCTGCCGGGTGAATGCAAAGCACTGATTTTCATGGAGAGAGAGAGAGAGAGAGAGAGACAGAGACAGAGACAGAGACAGTGATGGAGAGAGTAACAGAGAGAGAGACAGAGACAGAGACAGTGATGGAGATAGTAACAGAGAGAGAGAGAGAGAGAGAGAGAGAGAGAGAGAGAGAGATCCCAGGGAAGGGCCATAGCTCCAAAAATCTAAATTTTCCCCAGTATAGAATTTCCAGAAGGCTTAAGTGGATTCACCTGAGGTCCAGCTTTGAGACCCCGAGATCCAGATCACCTCAGCATCGATCTGCACTGCCTTGCCTGGTTTCAGCCAGCCCTGAGAAGGTACAGCTGAGGTAAGTGGGCCGTACCGGCTGCCTGGGCTTCGTTTCTGCCTTCCTACCAATTGTTTCAGCTCCTGGCACGCACTGAGAGTTGTCTGGCCTGACTTGAAAACATTTTTAGGTCAAATTTTGGCCATCAGCTGATCGAACTGACTGACCTAAAGTCAGCTCCCCTCTGTAGAGAGGGCTGTCAGCCACCCTACAAGTCTGAGTGAGACGGCAAGGAGAGATTCTCTCTGGACACGTCCCAGAGGATGCAGACCTCACCAGCCCTGGAGGCGGGCCTCTCTGTCTGTGGCATCTATAGGGGTCAGGACCAGCAACCAACACCCCCATAGGGGGCCACTGCAGAGGCGCCTGCAGGACATTTCAGGGTCTTGAGCTCTATTTTGTGTAGCACAAGGCAACTCGTTCATGCTCACTGCAAGCTCTGGTTTGAAACCTGGTGAAATGTTCTTTCAGAGTTCATCTTCAATCCACAGACTTCTTCCTGGGTTGGTGGATTGTACAGTGGAAAGGGCATTTACCTTACGTGTGGCCAACTCAGGTTCAATCCCCAGCACCCTGTAAGGTCCCTGAGCCCACCAGGAGTGATTCCTGAGCACAGTGCTGGTTGTGGCCCCCAAAAGAAACAAGATGAAGAAGCTCCTTTTCCATGTGTCCGTGTTTCCCAGGCTTCCCCCTGTCCCCACGTTTCCCCCTGAGACCTCTGGAGCCTCTTCTCACCATCCCTTCTGATAGTTGAGGGGCTATCTGCATTTTGTTTTTCCTTCTTCCATGCTGAGCACAAATAGAGCTTTTTATCTCAAATTGCTGGCACTGGGGCTAAGTGGTACTTGTAGTTTCTGGCTGTTATGGGAAACAAGTGGTGACAGGCTTTGGTAGGCTGAGCAGTGGGATGAAGAACAGTGAGCCCTCAAATCTGTATCTGCACACACACACAGACATAGAACTGCACGTGAGCATCATGCATCTTCCATATGTAGTGCTGCATAGGCAGGTACATGCATATGTGCAGCTGATTTTCCGAGCCGTTGTTCCTACGTTCTGAAAATTGTTCTCCGAGCATGCCTGCCTTCACTTTATTACAGTGACTTTCTGCTCATTTAAGGTCCAATGAGAAATCGGTTCCCTAGCACAGCTGTCCCACCAGCGGTGACTCTAGCAGATGCTAATCGACATGGAGCTTGTTCTATTCAGGCTATAAAACAAGCAATATTCCAGTTCTCCACTGCTCTGCTGAAGAGCAATTGCTGAACACTCTAAGGTCATATTCAAACTGTTCCTCCTAGTGGAGTGTCAATGAAGTCCCATCTGTAACCATCAGAAATGTGTGATTTGTGCTATTTTAATTAGTTTATAAATAATTCATAAAAGAATGTGCCTGTTCACCAAGACCTGAAAGCCCAAGTCCTCCACTTTAGATTTGCCATTTGCCTTGAGTCTCCCAACTTCTGCCATCCCTCTGAGGAATGAATGACTGCTTCAAGAATACAGCATATCATTGATTCAGTCTTCGCTTAACTTTATGATTATGTGATTATGAGTCAGAGAAATTAACATTAATGTTATTCTAAATCTGTTATGGATCAAATGTAGTTTATTGGTGAATCAGTGAGAGAACAGAAGCTGCGTCAAGTTCTGTGGAGAGTAGCTCATTGTTCCAACATCAAACCCCGCAGAGGTTGACCTCAGCCACTTCCTTCCTTTGGCACAGGCATTGAGTTTGAGTGTTTAACAGACGGCACCTGTGAGCCCTCGCCCTCAGCTCACCTGGGGGTCAGCCCCTCACACACAGCCTGCTACTGTGATCGGCTTTTTATACTCACGTGAACTTTTTTCAGCATTTAAAAACTGATATTTTAGCATGATAATTCAAAATTCTGATTTCTCTTGAGAAAACCGGGTACCTGATGTAAGTTCCTGTGATTTACATGCATGTGTACACATACACACATGCAGCACCCACATGTACCCACACAGCACACACGTGCACACACATGCACACATGTGTGCACACACGCACGCACATGTGCAAATGTGCACATACATGTGTGCGCATGTGCACACGTAGCACACATGCAACACACACGTGCACACACACAGAGCTCTGTAATGCTCCTCCTGCTTCCTGTGAGCCTAATTCCTCTTGCCTGTGAGAGTTGGGGAGCTGGATGTAGTGAGTGTGCAATGCTTCAGCATGGCTCATCGGGACCAGGCCACCCACAGTTACCCCCACATGGCCTGTGCTGCCACAGCAGAGACTGCAGGGACTGCAGGGACCACTGGCGGCTCAGGTGCCAACACAGGTGTGAATCAATGGTGTTCCTGTGTTCCCCCTTCAGCTTCCCCACTCCCAGTCCAAGTGTGCAACTGGCTTAGTAATAGAGGGTCTTGGCTTCTGCAGGGCACCCACAGCATCGCATCTGAAGCAGGACCTGGGGACAAGCCTCAGTCCACACTGGTGTGCTCCAGCCTCTGCTTCTGACTCCTGCTGGCTCTTCTCCTGCCTCTTACCTGGCCTCCCTCTGTCACCACAGGCTCTGCCATCAGGTCCGAAGACAGCGACACACTCTTCGAAAGGTTGAATCAAGAGATTCAGCCTGTGGTTAAGTAAGGGTACATCATCTCTGTGACAGATATATCTGTATCTAACTGTTAGCAAAATGATGCTCAGGGCATAGACTGTTTAATATAGAAGCATAGATACTGGGATATTTTAATGAGCTAGTCAGATGTTGCAGTTTCTCTGTAAAATCTAGCAACAGTCCATTACTGGTCCATATCGAGATAAAATGTGTGTTTATTCTAACACTAACCCTTTGAAATTTTACAGTTTACCTTTTGCCACTTTTTCCTAGGGATCAAAATTTTGTAGCTTACAAGCCCTTCTGTATTTAAGGTAGGCACTAGGCTCATGTGGGCGGTCATTTCACTCCACAGTGACGGCCACTAATCTAAGTGGCTTGTTCCTGCCCTTGTAGGCATGTGAGTTTGTTGTTTCTCTGTAGCAGGAAAGATGCTGTGTACAATAAATTGTGATAAATGAGAGTATACTTCAGCTTGAGTATAAAACACCCAAATGCTAAATCCACCCAACTATGACATACAGATATTCCACTATGGTCACTTAAACTCACTCTCATCTAAACGAGAAATAGGGGTATTATTCCTTTGACTAGGTCTACTTCAATCGTAGCTGTTTAAATGGCAACAAGGATAAAGCCACATCCAGTGTCATGTGCAAGCTGCCATAGATATGTCAGAGAACTGGTCATGTTTTGTGAACTTAGTATTTGATTTCTCTTAGGTCTGTGGTGCTGTGTTAGAGAAACGTTTGTTCAACCATTTTCTCTGGCTGCTTCACTCTCAGCATCCATGTGAAAATTTCTAAATGCCGCTTTGCCATGCCTCTCTGAAATGCCTATTTTCAGTACCCATTTATATATATGTGGTCGTAAAAGCTGACTCGATAGAAAATGGTTATGATTTATGGTCATTTTATTATTTGAAAATCAGAGGGTAATCTGTTGAACTACTTTCTCTCTTAAGATCTAGGTTTGATTATTTTAATCAGTGATTTCCCCCTTCCTCCCAGCACCTAGTAAATAGAGATTTTTGATTCATGAGGTTATAGACAAGCTAAGACAGCGGTGTGACCTTACCATGTATTTGAATATAATAAAAAAAATTGCTTAATATGTTGCTGAGTCAGGTAATCACTTAGGAAGGCACCAAAACGATACTCAGAGTCTGAATGTGTTGGTTCAGTATGTACCACTTGGTGAATGTTACTGTTCTGAGGTACTTGGTTCTCTTCAGCATGTTTCTTTCCTTTGCTTTCCCCTCTTCCGTGTCCTGGGACAGTGAGTGGCATAAACCTGTCCTTCACAGAAGGGGATGTTGAACCAAGACTGCTTCGGTTACAATACTGCAGGGGAAGTAGGGCAGGGATGGGGGAGACATGCCCTATTTTTCACTGTGTTTTGCTTGACACCTACCCTTTGCCCTGGTATTTGTGCAGAAGTGTTCTCTGGAACATTCTCTCTCTGTATTCTCCCAAGGGTCCTATCTAGGAGTCATCAAGGGCTTCCCCTGCATCCCAGGACCAGTTTCGGGTCAGACCCTAGATCACCTGGAGAAAGATGCCACCTGTCATTCAGGCAGAATCAACCTTCCCGATGCTCATACCACACCTTGAGCTCACTTCTTCCTGGCCCATCAGTTGTGCTGGGTCTTCTCTCTCTGTTCCCCAGCTGTGCTGACCCTGCAGGGTCCTTGTAGATGCCCCGTCTCCCGTTAACAGAGCAGATGTGCAGGCTGAGCCATGGGCTTAGGGAACAGCCACCCTCAAACCTGCGTCTACACACACAGATATAGATTTGCATGTGAAAACACATGAATCTTCCACACTTAGTTCCTCGTACCTGTGCAAGGGGGCACCACGTCACTTTCCCACCTCTGGTCTCCTCTGCTTCCTGCTGGCCTCCCGGGGCAGGGCCTGGCTCAGCTTTTACTCACAGGCCAGGGCTTCCACTTTAGTTGTAGCCCCTTTCTATGCTTTTGTGACTCAAACTACCTGTGGGCCTCATGAGACACAGCAGGCAGGCATCTGGGCAGGAAAGTCCTGTCTCTGAGGGATCCGGGATCGTGGGTGCAGCTCAGAGTGAACTCCCAGGGGGACCCCAGGTGCTTTGCTCTACTCTTGCTGCTGCGCCCCCATCTGGTGTCCTTCTTCTGTTCTGTGTGCCCTTCTTCTGTCTGACAACAGACAGTACAGAAAGCTCCTGGAGGCAGTTCAGGTGCCTTGACCAGAGAGTTAGACTCCAGGATTAACACTGGTCAGGGTGGCTGCTGTGAGGCTGGGAACGTGGGGAGACAGGGCACTCGGTGTATTTCTGACATTGACTTTATGAATGTGAGACTCGGACCAGCCTGCCTGCTCATTCCAATAAGAGTCTTTGGAATAACTGGTATTTTTTCATTGAAGGGATTCCTTGTTTGTCTTAAAAGCAAAGGTATACTTCTTTTATTCAGATTCACCATTCACATAGACACATTCAAATCCATCCCAGCTGCACACCTAGGCTATTAAATGTCTTTCATCATTTTGCTGCCAAAGCTTTAGCATTTTATTTTATTGCTTGTTCATTAATTGATGAATTAATCTGTGCCAGAATTGAACCCAGGGCCCCAGACAGGTGAAATATCTTCTACCTTTATAGAGTCACATTCCAGGGCCCACTAAAATGTTAATTTTCAAAGTACTGCCAACTTCCTGGGTGAAGGCAGGGGAGGGGCATGATGTGGGCCATAGCCTCAGGGCTCAGGGGCAATTCCTGTGCTCAGGATTGACTGGGGGGCCGTATGCAGTACAGGGGATCGAACTGAACTGGCCACCTCTGGGATCAATCACTTTCCTCCTATGCTCTCACTCTCCCCTCCTACCCTACCTAGCTTTCATAGCCAAATTTCTCCCTGTTGGAGAGAAATTGTGTCCTCACACTCTCTATATAGGCATCAGCAGTCCAGTGAAACCTGTTCAGTGGCAGATGAACAGGAAGGTGGAAGATGAACAGGAAGAATATGGAAGGTGCCAAAAGAGCCAAGGATGCTAGGGAAGGGTATTGGCAAGGCTCCTCCAATCCCACTAGTAACCATCAGACAGGATCCTGGTCTGCTACCTTAAAACTAGCTATGCACTTGGAATTTATGTTCTGCCAAGTTCTCTCCAGTTGGTCCAGATAGACTCATCTTAGCTCCTCTGGGCTTAGACTCATGGTACATTGGCTACCTTTTGCACACTGAAGGTTCTAGCAGGGTGGGAGAATTTTAATTTTGTCTGAGTGGACATGCTGTCTTTAATTTTGTCTGAGTGGACATGCTGTCCAGCTATAGTTGGCCCCTCTGCGGTTCCCAAAGCTTCCAGAAGTTGTGCCTTGGAAGCAGGAGCTGAGAAGGTGCAGGTCCTGGGTTCGACCTCATTAGAATTCTAAACAGATTGAATTCTGGAACATCCAAATCGATGGACTTATTTTGGCATTTTGAAGACTATTCATGATTTGAAGGAGATCAATCACAAAATTGCACTTAATTTTTTTATTAAAGTGATGGTACTTCAATAAAAAGTTGGTTTTCGAGCTGCATATCAGCCACAGTGATATTACTGCCTAGCATTTTTATGATTCTGGGTCTTACCCAAAGCAGGCATATTTCAGCTTAATACAGTGTTTGAAGAATTATATTGAGGTTTTGTTTAAAAAGGCTTCCATGAATTTTTATTGTAATACCTGTGACTGCGCAAATATAAAGCACTGCCAATATCCAAACGTTCATCTAGGGGATTAACAGATATAAAATAATAAATTCTGAACAAAAACATTTCAGTGCAGAAAACGAGGCACATAAAAATCCATGAATAAAACATCAAATAATAATATGCAACTATTGATTGACAGAATTTTTTATGTCTACTATGAATAAAACTTTTATGATGACATCAGAATTTCTCTTCACATTTTGTCTTTGGACACATTAAGAAATTAAAGCACCATCTAAAAGCTCCACGCTACTCCTCGGATCCTAGGCATGAGAGTGACACGACCATGTGCGTGGGCTGGGAAACGCGCTGTGGGAGGGTGAAGCGGTCAGAGCACTGTCTCCCGGGCTGCACTTATTAACTCGGCTACTTCTGGTGTTCTTCTGTAAACATAAGACTGTGTGTGAGGGAGGAAGCCTTCCATGCTCAGGCATGCTGAGTCCGTGTATCATCCAAGCTTCGTGATCTCTGATTGCCTCAGGAAGGATGGGCCCAGGTTCTTGGTATCTTGAGCAAAGAATTGAGGGAGACCCAGGAGGTGACAGGAAGTGGAGCAGATTTGAACGTGAAAGGATCCCTGGGGACAGCAGAGTTCCAGAACAGAGGCAGCCTCAGGGAAGGGGAAAGTGTCCTGTTCCTTCATGCTGGTGACCAGGAAGTAACGGATTGGTGCAGGGGCTTCTGTGCCCTCACGGTGGTGCCTGCCAAGAGTAAAGCTCTGGGTGGATCGATTTTGCTTTTGTCTGGGGACATCACTGGAGGTGCTCCTGACCATGTGCTCAGGAGTGACCCCTGGCAGAACTTGGGGGACACTGCAGTGTCAGACTCAGGCTCACTGCCTTCTCCCCATCTTGTTTCTCTGGGTGCGTCTGGACTGACTCTTGCAGGCAGTGACACAAGCCTCAGTTTCTCTCCTTCAAGCTTTGGACCACAGGAAGGGCTGTGACGGACCTCGCTCTGGGATCGGTAAGGGACTGACCAATCTAAAAGCACCAACTAAAAGCTCCACGCTACTCCTCGGAAAGCCTGGGACTGAGGCTTGGAGATTTCTGCATTGTCCTTGCTCCCCGTCTCACCTGTTTGCAGAGCTGTGGTATTTCTTTCCCAACTCTTGTACCCCATCATTGGTACATTCAGTAAGAAATGTATTTACTGAGGAGATTCTGGAACGGGTGTGATTCCTAAATACCATTTCTTCTAATCCCTGTTACAGAAGCTCTTTCCTAATCCCTGGATGGCTCCTGATAGGCAGGATGGAGCTGGGGAGAAATGTATTTCTTGTGAGTTATCAGTGTCTGGGTTCTGTAACGCTGGTAATGGACACTGCTCCAGTTGGCTGCTGTGCGTTAGCATTCAGTTTCAAAGCTGGTATTTCTAAAAGGAGGAATTGGAATTGTTAAAAATATCAAGATGCATCTACTACATAAAGGATTATTGAGCTAGTAAATATTTAATAACAGAATGGAGCTAAATTTTTTTAATATTTGAAGTGTAAGATCAATTACAAGGAACTAAAAGTCACCCTATTGATGCACGGTGATTGAATCTGTGAAAAAAAAGTCATCAAGATGAATAAGTGAAGACTCCAAAGTAGTAAAACTATTTAGAAGTAATTACTTTTTCTCAAAAATCTTCTGTAATATTATTGCTATGTTATTTATTAAATAGAATTTTTTTGAATTAAAAATAACTTGGTTGCCTGAAACCCAGGGGAGTTTTTAATAGCAATGAGCAAATGTTAGCAAATACAATAGTTTGGGGCACAGAATAAAAGATAGAAATTGCAAAAAATGACTTGACACTCTCTGAATACAGTGATGCTGATGATTGTCTGATGCTGAAGTTCAGCACAGACCATGGACTGATAGTCATGTGCCACTTGCAAGACTGAGAAATAATTTAACCAGGGTCATGTCTGGAAGAACTGTATCTTCTCTGTGTTTAGGTCATACATGATTTCACTTGCTTATAAAACTTTGTAGTGGTAGATGAATCCTGGTGATCAATGCCAAGATGGCCTGTGAAGTGTCGTTTCCTCGACAGTGAAAGGGCTGAGAGGCAAAAGCATTGGCCTGCACAGTTCTTCCCTCGACACCTCTCCAAGGCCCCCCACGGGTTAAAATGGGGTGCTTGAGGTCTGAGGGAAACTAACTGGGCAGGTGTGAGGATGTCCTGATTCTGTTTTATTAAAGGAAGACAAGAACCACAAAACCAAAATCTCAGCACAGAAGAGCTGGGTCAGTCACAGGCACATGAGGCATCATGTGGCCTAGAGCTGGGAAAACAACGTTCATTCTCTTGCATGTTCAAAAATATTTTTTAAATAAAAGTCCATCTGACTTTAACATGAAACAGCTAGATATGGGAATTTTTCTCTCATGTTGGTATTGAACTTGCTGCATCCTCTGAGAGATAGAAACTTTACAGCATTCCACTATCTGCTCTTTCTTATTCTGGCTTGTATTCTGAAACATGTGACCACCTTGCCTTTCCTTTTTAATGGGTAAAAATTTGGGGCTGGAGCAATAGCACAGTGGGTAGGGCGTTTGCCTTGCACACGGCCGACCCAGGTTCGATTCCCAGCATCCCATATGGTTCCCTGAGCACTGCCAGGAGTAATTCCTGAGTGCAGAGCCAGGAGTAATCCCTGAGCATAGCCGGGTGTGACCCAAAAAAAGAAAAAATAAATAATAATAATGTGTAGAAATTCTGTGATTTAAGAAAATAAAACCTAAAAGTCATTTATGTGCAGCAACAGTGATATTGGCTGTTCTCTGTGGGGCCTCACCCACTCTTCCTAGCTGGGATTTGGCCCTCCTGATTTGGGCAGGGAGTAAGTTGTGGCAGAACACTCAGGGCATCACTAATTCTCCCAGCTGGCCTCCTGGACCTCGCGCTTGCTTTATTCTCTGGTGCTCTCTTCTTGACACTTCAATTTGTTTTTTGTTGTGTTCACTCAACTGCAGCAAGCACGTTGCATGCTCCATTTATATGCCTGTGTCTCTTCTCTCATCCCTCTTGTCCTGCCCGTGGTACCCAAGCAGGACAGGACTCTCTGCTTCAGACTCAGAAAGGTGCATGATGAGAAGGATGGACTGAGTTGGCCAAGCAATGTCCTCAGCAACATCCACGCAGCTCCGTGCTGTTCATCACAGTAGAGAATGGCAAAGATTTTATATGTGACATAACAGAGATCACCCATAGTATTTACCTGGAAAAATTAACCAAGTTGTGAGTCCCTCTGCCTCCCGCTGTGCTCTTCGAACTCACTTCCTGTGATGGGATATCAGACAACTCAGGCTGGGGGCCATGGCCTTCCTCTGATGTGTCCAGTGGCTGGGTGAGTGTTTGTAGGAGAGCAAGGCCCTCATTCAGCTCCTGGCACACAATAACAGCAGAAATAATAATACAGTTAGAAGAGTCCATGGCTCACTTTGATTCTGCAGGCATGAGACACAGCTTGAGCTCTTCTGACCTGTCCAGAGTTCCTCAGACATTCCTGCATCTCAGCGCCTCCTGGGCCTCTTTCAGACTTTGCACATGCCCGCTTGGTCTGTGCAGAGAGTGCAAGGTGCTTTATTCCCTGCAAATCTGTCATTTTTTCATGCGACCTGGTAGTTGGCTGGTTTTGCTCATCTTACCACTAAAGTAGATGCACCCAGGCAGGACAGATGGACGCAGGCACTGGGATCTGAGTCTCCCTGGGCTCCTGTCTTCTGAACTCTGCCACCTGGCAGTTGTGTGTGACCTTGGGAAAGTCCCTTGCTGTTGTATGCATCTGCCCCACACTTTAAAGCATGCAGCTGACTGGTCTAAATCCAGCTGTCCCAGTGAGGAAGAAACATGCTCCTCAAATGCCAAACCCGGCGTTATTTCATGTCCCTGTTCCTTCCCTTGAGTCTCCTTTTTTGAACAGACCCAAAGTCACTTTGTGGTGAGAGGGGCTGAGAGGGCTGGGCAGGGTCACCAAGGGTCTGCTGATGGCAGAGGGGCACTCGCGTCAGAGCCGGCCTGGCATTGAGCCTGGGCACAGCAGCTGGCGTGCAGCTCCCTCCAGTTTCTAGTAAACATCCCAGGAAAGGCTGTCCGAGCACTGTGGGGGGCTGGAGGGGGCACCTGCTCATACAGCTGCCCCAGTTGGGGGTTTCTGGGCTTTCACCTCCTGCCTAGCTCTCTGCACTGCTAACACCCCACACAGCTGCCTCTGCAGAGGCTCAGGTCTGCATTTCCCGTCCCCACACTGAGCTTCAAGCCAGTCACCCACAGAGCCCAAGACAGCCCTGAATGGCCTGCTGCCTCCTCTCAGGCTGGGGGCGCTGACACTGGGCCAGGGCGTGACCCCGTCCCATGTATGTCCCTCACACTGGGCTGGTTTATGTCCTGTGTGTAAAAAATCACAAGGGCGGTGCACGCAAGAGGGGAAGATTCAATGATGTGTCATGTTGTTCTGTTGTCCGAGGGCACTTGGGGCAGCTCTCTCTCTCACACGCGCTGCTCACATTCGGTGCTCTCGAACTGCTGTGTATGGACCGGATCGGGACGGCTCCTCCTTGTGCTCTGTTTCTGTGTGCGCCGCTGTGCTCTCTTCTGTCTGTGTCTCTGTCTGTGTCTCTGTAGTCTCTCCTCACCTCTCTCTGTCTCTGTTTCTGTGTCTTCTCTGTTCTCCCATGTCCTCTCATGTGTCTCCTTCTCTGTCTCTTCTGTCTTCTTCTGTCACAGTGCCCCGTCTTCTCCTTCAGTCTCAGTTTATATAGCAAATTACATAGGTTGGTGACACAAAGGTGGGTTGAACATTAACAAATCAACAAAGAAGGGTAAGACCATTTCTTGCAGAGATTAACAAAATCTTATCTAAGGATTTTGATGAGTTACTAGGAGATCCCCTCAAAGGTGGGGTCCAAACAAGGGTGTGTCAGGGTGTGTCTCTTTCTTCCTCAGCTAGTAATCTGCTTAAATAGTTATAGTAAATTTACTTCTAATATTTCTAGCAATGTCATTCTGTATGAGCACAGTAAGAGAAATAAGCTTAAAGTTTGGTTCTTCCTGAGGACATCTCACTATATATTCCAGACCACAGTCCTCAGGCCAGGTTAATCTTCCTAACCCAAGCAGGGTCCTAGTCTCATCGTTACTTTTGGATCATGACAGCATTTGTCTATGACCATGCTCTCAACTTATAGTTGAGTATTGTGGCACTTTGGCCTGCACCATTTTGATGCCAGGGTAGCTCACAGCTTTCCCTGGGCCCATTCTGTCCCTCATCGGGACCCTGCTTTTGGAGTGCTAGGAACTAAGGGCAACTGAGTTGAGAAAGCAGATGCCCAGGAGTAAATATTATTGTAGTCAATCAGCTCCCAAGTTACAAAGCATATTATTAACTGTCTTCCTGTGTCCATACAGAAAGGACATGCTTTAAGGTAAACTAAGTTCCCTGTGGCAAGGCTAAAAGGACAAACTCCATGTTATCCTACACTGTGCTCTGTTGTCTACGTGCCTGCCTATTGAAGCGTGCCTCACCTTCCTATAAAGAAGCCCCAAATCCCAAACTCATGGCTTCTCCCTCACGCCTTCCCCTGGGAGTTACAGGTAGCCTGGTCCTTTCTTCACACAGTCAGTGTTGGGTGGGGGGATTGCTTTCGTTTGACACTGAAAATTGCTTTACTATTCTGTGCTCCACCAGACCTCTCACCTCTCCTAGGCCAGGTCGTAGGTCAGGGCTTGTGTCTCTTTTCCTTGGCAGAACATTTTTGCATGTAGGCACTTACTAGACCTTTAGTGAAATAAGGTGTCTAATTGAATATGGCATTTAGACCCTCTCCTACACATCTCGTACCACATTTTTAAGCCATCTCTATCCTGTATATAACTGAGTATTCACCAATAGTGTTAAGATTGTTGCTTCACCACAGAAAATGGATGGTCCCTTAAGCCCCCATCCTATATTTTCTAACACATCCCAAAGTTGGGTATTTATGGTGTGATGATGGCTGGCAACAGCTTAATAGAAAAGAGACAAAATGTTACAGTTTGTGACATGAAGGTGCCATTTCTGGTGTTCCATGGATGAAGAATTTAGGTCATCAGATTCTCTCTTCAGGCTGGATCTGGGCCAGGGGTATGGCTGACCTCCTTGTCTCCCGCAAAATGTGCCATGGGATGCTCATGACCACAGCTGGTCAGGACTTCAGCTTTATGTCTCATCCAATAAGATCTCTTGTCTCTCAGGACCCTGAAATGAAGAGTGAGTCACAGAGAAATCAATAGTGCTATATTCCAACAAGGCTATTTAGGCTGGAGCCCGGTCCATTTTCTCATTAGCCATGGAGCCAGAGAGGGGGCCGTGGGGAGGAGTCTAGGGCTCGGAGCTGCTCGCAGATGGAGCTACTGCTTCCCATGGGCAGGGGGAGGCTCCAAAGTGCACATTATTAAATGTTTTTTATTAAAACTAATGTTAAAAATGCATGTTGTTCCCTCCCGCTCATTCAATAATTGATTAATTGCAGCCTGCTTTACTTCTCTTAGTGACATTTTCCTCTCTTTCATTTGTTTCTTATTTGTTTGAAATTGGGTTGGCTTTGGGAATTGTATTTTGACTGTGTTTTTAGGAATGGGGGGAATCTAACTTCCTTTAAACGTTATCATCAATAATTTTCTAAAGTCATGTATAAGGTGTCTCTTCTACTGCCTTGTGTTTTTCCTCACAGAGCAAAGGAAAGCCAAGTTTCTTGCATGGGGGCTCAGTGGCGATTCTACTTCTTTGGATTTTTCTCTTCCTGATGAGTAATCAAACTAGTGTCAGCTGTGTTAGCAAAAGAGCATCAGGCAATGACACATGTCTAGAGAATTTACACAGCTGAGAGTTGTAAAGGAAAGTGGGTAAACCAAGGATATTTCCCATCTGCTCAGGGGCTGGGGACATTCCTGAGTGAATCGGCTTCACGTGACTAGGAGGGATGTCCTTGTGCTTCTCAGAGATGCAGTTTCCCTGACAGACCCGGACCCAGTACATGGTACCCCAACTCCTTTCTCTGCGGTCCTACACAGGGGAGCAGTGATTCGCCTCTTGGGTTTGGAGAATATCCAGCCTCACATGGTGGCTTTCTCTCCCCATCTCTTAGTTGCATCATTTCCCAGTTTCTCTGTTCCTCTGTGTCTCCCGGCTTGGTTGGCCCCCAGGTGTCAGCGAATGCAAAGTTATAATTACTGTGGGCCTGCGAACATGCTGGGAACTGCCCTCAGCCCCTGGCTGTCAGGGTCCTGATAGAAACTAGATGATCACTCTAAGGAGGAGAAACCACCTTCCAAAGGCCTGTATGCCCAGCGAGCCTCACTTCTGGGAAACTCTGGGCTGAGAGAAAAGCCCATTTGAAACCCCCCCCACCCTGAAGCCTTAGGAATTTGTGCACCTTCTGCCTCAGTGTTTTGAGATTAAAAACATAATATGAGTCACAAGAGAATTACACATTTTCTAGTAGATACTTCTAAAAGCATCAAAGAAATAGGTTGAATGAATTCTGTACTCTTCTGCATTTACTATCTCCCTGGATGCTCTCCGTTGAGCATCCAGTGATGATCAGCGTTATCGAAATCTCCCTTAGGTGTTTGGAGCAGGGATGTGTTGGATATGGGCAGCTCCTACATTACCAGGAGCCTTAGTTCACTCACGCCTTCACATTCTTCCCCTGAGGTGATGTAGGTGATGTACATTAGTCATTGTGTGTGTGTCGCCTGGTCCCAAATTCTGTCATCTCTTAGTTCTCTTTCCTCCCATCTCCACTACCAGGAAAACAATTTTTTTAAATTATTTATCTTGCTTCAAATGTCTGCAGATTGTATAGGAGGTGGTAGGTTTCTGATCAGTGCTCAGAGAGCAATTAGCATTTGAATTAAGCCACATGAAGATAACAACAGGCTATTATCCATTTTAACAGCTGCTAAGTGGTGTTAATTGCTGGCTGTAGACCACAAGCTGAGCAGTTTTCTGTGTATTATACAAACAGAACAAAACAAAATAGAAGGTAAAATTAAAAGTATTATCTTCACACTATAACCAGGTACAGTGCGGGGGTGGGGTTCTGTGTTCTTTAAACAAGGACATTTATAAAGTTGACCATAAACAGGTAATATTTATGGGAGAAAGTATGGCGCAAATAATATTTTTATTATTTTCAAATAAATATTTCCAAAGATATACTCTGTGACTAGAAGGGCTCTAAATATTTCATACACTTACAAAACTGTCAATGAGCAGCATTCTTGATGTTTAAATTAATTGGTAAGAGCTATGGTTAAAGCTTGCAGGAAGCTATAAAATATAAAGCATGGCTAAGCCAGTTTCATCAAAATTTGCCAGAAGAAGCAGAATGGTGACTGGGCTACGTTATGTCAATATCTATTGCCCCTTCATTAGTTAAGTGAATAAGGCTTTATTTCCTAAAAGTTTTATTTCCTGAAAAGAAAAAAAGACTAGAAGAATGTGATTGATTTCCATTTCCAAGCAATAAGAAAGTGAAACAAACTGATCATCTGGATGGATTAAGTATTCAGTTACTTTTAGTGGAAATATGCAGGGGTTAAGGAGATTTGCTTTTCACACTGCCCATGCATATTTGTCCCAGCACTGCCAGGAGAAAGCCCGGAGCATTGGAGCATCGCTAGGTGTGACCCAAACACTAATCCTCCCCGCCCAGCCAAAAAAAAAAATTAAAAACAAAAAATTTTTAATGATAAGCATTATTGTAATTCTTTTTTATTAATGTATATTCTTACAAGAAAATACTGCTTTAATGTAGTTTTTCTAATTTGGGGCATACATTGGTATTATTTTGGCAAAAACTACTCACAGAGTTCCCCAGGTTTTGGTCCTTTATGACCATCTGTCGACCAGTTGGCTTTTGGGCCAGATATCCCAGCGTGGAGATGCAGCCTGTGTTCCTGAAAGGAGTGACACGGATGGTTACATTGGTCACCTTGATGTTGGTGGGCCCCACGGGTGACTTATATGAAGTGGGGAGGAGAAAGACGGTCACTTTCTCCTGATCTGCCTCTGCCAACCGGGACCCGGGGTTACTGGGTTCTTGTCTCGTCTCGCAGAAAGAAATTTCAGGAGTAGACAAACAGTGAATAAATAAATTTTATTTGGAGGATTTTTAAGGTGTGGAGGGAGAGGGAGAAAGAGAGAGAGAGAGAGAGAGAGAGAGAGAGAGAGAGAGAGAGAGAGAGAGAGAGAGAGAACAAGGGCTTCTCCAGGGGCAGAGAGAGCCCCTACACACGTCCTAGCCTTAGACACAAAAGCATGAAAGTACACATCTCAAGAGGGGAGATGAAGGTGGCACATGTACTCAGGCACCACATGTGCTCGGCCACGTGGGCGCAAGCAGTACATGGGCTCTGGCATATATGCCGCCCTCCCTTTGTTCAAGGTGGCCTTTATTGGGTTTCTCCAACCTGCCCCCATGTGGGGCTTCTTCCCAGGTAAAAGTTCGTTGCTAAGGAGGTTATCAGGGAGGTTGGGAGTGGTGATGGTCTTTTTTAGGCTGGATCACATTCTAATCAGATTAAGGGAGAGGTCCAACATCCTCAGGGTCTGCTGAAGGTCTGATCTACCTGCCTACATCAACCTGATGCCTGGGGAAGCTTCTTTGTTTCTACCAAGGTCTTTCCCAACTCAGGCTGGTCATTAACTCTTGAGCGAGATGCTTCAGTATTCCTCTCAGCTGTACTAAACACGAGACATTCTTCCTTCTGTTCAGTCTCCAACTCCTCTTTTCTTCCAACATTGGAAGACTTGATAGATTCTTTCTCTGTCTCTTTGAGTTACAAATCCTTTCTCTATCTCTTGAGTTTTACAACCCAAAGATGTCTTTCTCAAGGACTGTTGAGCCATTGTTTGGAATATAAGCATTAAAAAAGGTGCCTTTCTGATATGCCCATCTTCATCAATGATAGATGCTTCTTTTGTCATTGAGCAAAGAAGATGGCTAATCATGATGACAAATCTCTTCCCTGTCCACCTGCAGTTTTATTCCATAACTCATACCAGTGCTCAAAAAAACACTTCTACCTTTTTGTTTCCAATTTTTTTCAGTTGAAGTTGGGTTCAATGTCTCTCCCCTAAATCAGCAATCTTAACTCCTAACACAATAGTTCAATAAAATCTTCCCGTATAACTCTAGTTTGTCCCAAATTATCCCAATTATCAAAGAAACTCTAATGGGAAGTAGAGATGAAGGGCCTTGGAAATTTACCTAATTTGATCAGTGCTATGCCCATGGATACCTAAATCAATCTCTGCTTATTCTAGAGCTGCACAGCCCACAAGGATGCTTCTGTCTGAAATTATAGGGGAGAGTTATGAAAGCAATATGAGCTAGTTTTCTGCATTATCAGAAAACAGGAGATGTGGACTGTGAAGGAAACAGTCAGGAAAACTTAACTCATGGCATTCCCTTCTTTGTACTATTTTAAATCTTAAAATTGTGTTTATTGATCTATAATTAAATATATATAAATAGCACAATTATAATTAAATATATATACATAGCACATAACGATATAATATTTATGTTACACAACACATATAAACATGATATAGGTATATAAAGTGTGTATATTATATGAACAAAAGGTAGAAAATAAAATCTCTAAGAAACAAAACTGAAAATTTGCAAAGAGCTGAACTCTGTGACTGAAAATTTCCAAAGAAATGATTATAAGTTACAGGTTTTACAGCTCATCTTTTTAAATAAAGTGCATCATTTCATAAAAGACTTTGAAGGACTATTTCAAGAAATAGAATTAGAAATGAAATATCTTCTCAGGCCAGACATTTCTACAAAATATATAGAAAAGAAAGAATATGTTATTACTGATAGACATTAAACCAAGACTGGAGCAATAGCACAGCAGGTAGGGCGTTTGCCTTGTACATGGTGGACCCCGGTTTGATTCCTCCATCCCTCTTAGGGCAAGGTACCGAGAGTATCCTGCCTGCACAGCAGAGCCTAGCAAGCTCCCCGTGGCATATTCGATATGCCAAAAACAGTAACAAGTCTCACAATGGAGACGTTACTGGTCCCCACTCAAGCAAATCGATGAACAATGGGATGACAGTGCTATAGTGCTACAGTGATATCCATAGTGGCACTTAGGGTAAGGTTGCAAAGGCAGCAGGAAATTGCAGCCTCACAGCATCCAGCAGACACCGCCTCTCACAGGCATGTTCTATGATGGGCAGTAACTGTCCTTCCAGCGAGATGGCTTAGCACCATCTGCCACACTTGACTTAGCCTACATGAACCGTCATCTCTGGATCTCCAAATTGAAGGCTCGACGGCGTGATAGAATCATCAGAACCCAATTAATTCCGAAGTGCAGGAAGGAAGGGTCAATGTTAAGGGCTGAAATTTCCTGTCCCTTCAGATGTATGAGTCAGCATTACCCCCAGTGAGATGGTGGGAGGAAACAGGTTTGGGGAAAGTAATTAAGTCTCAAGGGCGGAGCTCAGAGAGCAGCTTGTGTGCCCTTGCAGAACAGAGACCAAGGACCTGAGTCTCTCTCTTCCCCCATCCCTCCTCCCCATCTATCCCTCTCTCTCTCTCTCTCCCTTTCTCTCTCTCTCTTTCTCCCTTTCTCCCTTTCTCTCTCTCTCTCTCTCTCTCTCTCTCTCTCTCTTTCTCTCTCTCTCTCTCTCTCTCTCTCACACACACACACACACACCCTTCCTCTCTCTCTCTCTCACCAGAAGACACAATGATGGAACAAGGATGCGGCCCCTCACCAGCCCCTGGACCTGCAAACATAGTGATCGCAGGTTTCTCCCCTCCAGAACCGTGATTAGCATCTGTCTTGCTAGCAGCACTCTGCGCTCAGCGTCTCAGTGACTTGGCCTATGATCTGGAAGTCATCCTGCCCAAACCACAGCACTGAGCACTACAGAAGGGCCCCTTGGGTCTAGGAGCATCACGCACCTATATCACTGTTGACCTTCAGTGTTTGCTTATTATGGGATTTTCTAGAAAGGAAAAGAGAGTCAGATGCCAGCCTCATCCCCCTAACACAGGCACCACTGCTCCTCAGTCTTCCTGCTGTGCCTGTGCATCTTATGCTCTTGACAGCAAGGTGTGTGTTTGGGTCAGTTTTCTGGGCAGTGCTATCCGTGTTCTGGTGCCTGCAGTGAAATGTAAAATTGCTCGGCGCAGACAGTGTATGGTGTTGTCCAACTGTGCCATAGGGGTCACTTCCTACGTCAGTAATCCTCCCTCCGGGAAGCGTTACCAGGCCTCACGCCATCTGCACCAGCCCTTTCAAGGAATGGCAATGGGAACTGGATTTTCATTGCTGTGATTCTTTGGTAAAGGGAATGTTGGAAATGATATTGAAGATCCAGAATCATCCCAACCACGTCAGGCGTCTCCAACATGGGGCGGCTCCTCACACCTGGATCCTACGTGGGGGATTTAGACGGTTTGAGGTTGTGTTGCTTCTGCTGAGAATTTTTGCTTCCAGACCTTGAAAAATAAATGTTATAGCTGGAGTCTGGCCTCACTGGCCTCATGTGAACCTTTAGTAGAGGGTGTTTGGAGAACTCTGTAGTAGGCCTGGAGTGTCCAAGACATTTTATGAAATGTTTGCTTAGTCTAAAAGCCATCAGCGTGTGGAATAAAGGGCCAGGATCTTGCTTTCCTTGCTATTCCCTTGTGCGATAAGTTGCCAGGAGGAGCTCTGCCCACTCGGGGCTACAGAGAACCTAAAATAACTTAGAGTTAGTGAAGATTAAACCAGCTTGGGACAGCTTGGAATGCAAGCACACCTGTTATTGTGCACCTAGTTAAAATAGCACTTTATTGACTGAATCTTTTGTGAATATGTATCATAATTTAATCAGGGCCAACTTCTAGATGTGTGGGTAAGTAACAGCGTAAGCAGCATAGGACAGCTTTGTTGTGAATGTTTGAATTTCTAATCGCTTTATTATGATGTCACGTCAGAAGCGATTATTGTTCATACCCATGATTGTGGCTGGAGATACTATAATAAATTGGGGTTTTTAAAAGAAAATATATACTTTTTTATAATCCCTCTGTTTCTCTGAACATTACTTCAATTTTCTCCAAATTGGTTTTTATTTTGAACATAATAGGAAAAGGAGAAAAAACAACACCCTCAATTCCCCTGACCTTGCCATGTAAACCACCTTCACCAACTATCTCTCCCTGTCTCGCTCACAGTGTGAATCGCACACATATGTGGGTGGCCAGTGGCTGGGGGGACAGCAGAAATGATGAGGTCAGTGACATTATCTAGACTGCAGTCCAGGACACATTCTTACTCTGTCAATTAAGAAAACCCAAGCAGGCATCTCCAGTCCTCTCACTGTCCAGGCAGGCCACTAGCTAGAAGAAAATGTTCTATGGATCTTAAGCTCACAGAAGCCAATGAGCACCTGTCCCTCAGAGGAGTAAAGAGCAGAGAGGACAAGGAGGAGAAGCGTGAAGATGTAGGAAAGATCCCACATGTGTTTTAGGGATGACTGTAATTTACTGTCCTGAGGACAAGGAAGAGACACCTGGATAAGAGAAGGTTATTGACCATGGCTGGTGGGATTTGAAGGAAAAATGAGCAAAGTCTCCAGAGAATGTTTGTGTGTGTGTGTGTGTGTGTGAGAGAGAGAGAGAGAGAGAGAGAGAGAGAGAGAGAGACAGACAGACAGACAGACAGACAGACAGAGACAGGAGACAGAGACAGACTCTATAGAGTGAGATTTAGCCTCGTGTGACTACCGCACCTACTGGTACTCTAGACCCTGGGCGTGGGGAAATCTACATGGAAACTGCTCAGCGAGAGCCAGAGTCAACGGCTGAGCATGAAGTTAGAGCTTGGATCCTTTGACATCTGTATGTCTTACTATTTTATTTTTTTAAACTAGTAATTCAGATATACCACAGTATCACTGTCATCCTGTTGCTCATCGATTTGCTCGAGCAGGCGCCAGTGGCGTCTCCATTGTGAGACTTGTTGTTACTGTTTTTGGGATATTGAACATGCCACAGGTAGCTTACCAGGTTCTGCTGTGTGGGTGAGATACTCTTCGTAGCTTGCCGGAGAAGAGGGATAGAGGAATCGAACCTGGGTCACCCCTGTGCAAGGTAAATGCCCTACCTGCTGTGTTATCGCTCCAGACTGAGAGTATCTGTAGAAAGGAAATTAAGTCTGCATAGAGCAACCTCTGAAAGGTGTTTCCTTTGTTTTCTATTTACTTATATACCTGGCAAGAGACTTTACTGATGACCTCTCTAGCAAATTCAAACATATACCTCAGAATATCTTAAGCCAAAATCTACAGAATTGGTTCAAATAATCATGTAAATATATTAAAATATGTGATCATAAAAAGAAACTTAACTAAAACTTTCAAAGAATGATTTTAATTAGGGGATATATTTGGGGGGGGTGGGTATCTAGTACTGGGTATTGAAAGGTACTGTGGTAATCAAAATAAAGTCAGACCATATTTATCCAAAGATGTAGCCAGTGACCTTCCTGTGGCTACATTTGTGTAGTTTTCACAAAGGAGTAATTGTCAGTTAAGAAATTAAAGTCTAAACAGTTCAGATGGGGGCTGAACTATTACTAATCTGATTAAAAATTCAAGAGGGCTGGAGCAAAAGTACAGCGGGTAGGGCACTTGTCTTATCTGTGACCAATCATAGTTCGATCCCTGATGCGACATCTGGTTCCCTGAGCCCCGCCATCAGTGATCCCTGAGCACACAGCCAGGAGTCAGCCATGAGCACTGCCGGGTGTGGTTTCATAACAAAACAAGAGACTCAAATGAAATCAAACTTGTTCTTAAAACTCGCAACATAAGTTATACTCAATACACGTGCATATAAATTGTATGTGTGTAGTGTAAGTTCTTGAGACCCTTCCTTTGCTTATGTGCCAAATAAATTTTATGCCTTTTGTTTTATTCCTTTTTTTCCTCTTACGAGTTGTAGTTCTAACTGAAGAAATTCATGGGAACTGATTAAATAAGTAATAGCAGTGCGGCACTATTTCCCATGCCATGTTGCCAAGCCTTTTTATTTTGGAACTTAATATGTGATCTGAAAGACTTGTTCAAATATGCAAATGTTTGCAGAATGAAGACAATAGACAGGGACAAGAGGAGGAGCTCATTTATATGTAAATGACTTTGTAAAGAAGTAATAGAGCATGCATTTCTCCTTGTTATGAAAAATTCCAATACCCTGAAAAATAGCCTTGTTACAAGAAATTAAGTTAAAGAAGAGAAAACGCAATAACTTAATGGCTGAAGCTATTGCCTGACTATCTGATATGCATGAAAATTTTTCTGAGAATCAAATGCAGCCACCCAGACCAACCAGAAGCAGTCTGATCAAAGTCTGATCATCCAGAACATATTCTGAGCTATCATTTTCCCTTCAAGCAACTATCAAAGTCATGCTAAATGAGTGTGTTTTGAAATCAGAGCTACACACCATGGCATATATTATCATTACTAATTAGAAAAGTATATTTCTAAATTGTATAATGTTATTGCCCTGAAACTGAGAGAATGTACTTGGAGGATTTCTATGAAACATCATATTTATTTTTAGAACTTTAAAATTTCAGACTTAATGATAGGATGAATGATATTGTCCATATCTTTAGGTCCATATTTAGATTCATAAACTATACCCATGAAACTTGTGTAGTGCTGAATCTTTAACTTGAGTCATTGACAGAGAAGATCTTCAGAAATACACAGGTGCTGAGGAAGCTTTAACCAGTAAAGCAACTGGGTTAGTTATATTGTAAGGGAAAAACGAAACCAGAACCCAGATTTAAAAAAAAAAAATCATAATATTTTTTTTGGTTTGTTTTGGGGCTTTTTGGGTCAAACCCCATGATGCACAGGGATTACTCCTGGCTTATGCACTCAGGAAATACTCCTGGCAGTGCTCCGGGGACCATATGTGATGCTGGGAATCGAACCCGGGTTGGCCGTGTGCAAGACAAATGCCTTACCCGCTGTGCTATCGCTCCAGCCCCAAATCCAAGTTATGTTGGAAGTTTGATTCATGCAATAAAACTTTTCACTGTGTATAGGAGATGTGGTACTATCTTCATAATAATGATACAGAAAGATTTTGTTTGAAACAAGATTGTTTTACTTCCTAGAGCTACCATATCAACTATATCAACTACAATGTAGTAAAGTCTAAAGCAATATTTTGGGGAGAGAAGCCACAGTTTAACTCCTAGCCACAATTTGGGGGGGTTGATGTGAGGGAAACAGACCCACCTTCCCCTTCCCACGTGTAAGTGGACAGTATGGTCATGAGGCCCACCACAGATGGGCGGGCACTGCATTGTTTCAGAGACAGCAAAGCAATGGCTTTCCATGAAATCTGAAGGAAAATGAAGTGTAAACCAAGAAGGTTTCCCCTCACTTTCTTGCATATGAGATGTCACTGAATTCATAATTACAAACATGTGAGACAAGGAATGAAACAGAAATGTGTATGCGAGCAAAATAAAATACACTAGAGATGGAACCCAGATGTACTGAAAATGATTCTTTTTTTAAAAAAAAAATTATCGAATCACTGTAAGATAGCTACAAGCTTTCATGTTTGGGTTACAATCACACGATGATCAAACACCCGTCCCTCCACAAGTGCACATTCCCACTACCAATATCCCCAATATACCCTCCCTTTACCACCTTCCCCCTGCTTCCATGGCAGACAATATTCCCCATACTCTCTCTCTATGTGGTTAGTGGATAGTGGATCACTACAAGGAAGTGATCATTGATGTAAAGAGAGGGGTTCGGCAGGGCAATACCATTTCACCGAAACTCTTCAGTGCCACCCTCAAGAACTGGAATGGGAAGGAATGGGAGTGGAGATAGACGGTCGGCAACTATACCACCTCCGCTTCACTGATGATACCGTTCTCATAACGCCAAACATTAGCCAAGCGGCACAAATGCTGGCCAACTTCAACCACAAGTGTGGAAAGGTCGGAACTGCAGCTGAACCTCAACAAGACGATGCTCATGAAAAATGAACTAGTCCCTGACGCTCCATTTGCTCTCAATGGAACGGACATCTCTGAATGCAGCAGTTATGTGTACCTGGGTTGAGAACTCAACATGAGGAATGACTTGGCGCCAGAACTTCTCAGGAGGAAGAGAGCAGCGTGGAAAGCCTTCAAGAGTGTTAAAGAAGTGGTGAAAGAGGACGAAGGACTTCCAGCTCTGGGCACATCTTTTTGATTCCACCGTTCTTCCTGCACTAACGTACACCTCAGAGACCTGGGCCCTAAGCAAACAGGATGAGAATGCTATTCAGGTATCCCAAAGAGGAATAGAAAGAGCTGTACTAGGAGTATCACGTCTCACTCAAGTGAGAGAAGGAATCTAGAGTTCCAACCTCCATCGACGGTCAAGAATCAGGGATGCTGTCTCGTTTGCCAAGACATCAAAAATCAGATGGGCTGGACATGTAATGCGATTCAGAGATGACCGCTGGACTAGAACTATTACCGACTGGATTCTACGGGACGTCAAAAGACCGAGTGGCCGCCCACCAATGAGATGGTCAGACTTCTTCTTCAAAACTCTGAATGAATGGTTTGAGGCACTTCTTGTCCCTGGAGCATGCAGATATCATTGGGCTACACTAGCACACGACAGGGACAAATGGAGACATTACTGGAGCCTGCTCGAGCAAATCGAAGATCAATGGGAAGACAAGTGATACAAGTGATACTCTCTCTCTATGATTCTTATAGGTCAGAAACAAAAGCATTTTAAGGCTGTAACTGTTAGCATAATAAAAATCAAAGATAGGATAAAACCAGGTGGGAAAAAGAAAAAAAGAACACCAAATTCAACATCCTTAGGATAAAACCAAGTGGGAAGAAAAAAAAAAAAAAACAAAAAAAATTTAAAAAGTGGGAAGAAGGAAAACCAAATTTAATATCTCTATGATAGTGATATCAGAAATATAAACAGCTTAAAAAGCATAATGATTCCATGATCTTGATATTTTCAAGTTATCTTTATCTCAAAATCATTGCCCTCTTAACAACAGGGATTTTTTCGGGACTAATATAGCATATTAAAGAAAAAACGTGATAGAAACACCTGTATATTGACTTTATTTTTGAAAAAGTAAAGACAAGCATTGTGCTGGGATCTCAGGTTCTGTTTGGAACTAAAACCGCACAGTCTGTCTCAAATATTGGCTCAGACAGAAAGTCCTTGCCATTACAGTCAGTTTCATACTTGAATCACTCAAATTTATACACCCAATTAAAAAACACATACTACTCCAGAATGTACACCAGCCAGAAAATGGTATTAGAAAAAATGACCAATTTTGGGTACATTTGCACTGTACACTGTCCTCCCATTTTTCATTGATTTGCTCGAGTGGACATCAGTAACGTTTCCACTGTGAGACTTGCTGTTACTGTTTCTGGCATATCGAATATGCCACAGGTAGCTTGCCAGGCACTGCTGTACGGGCGGGATACTCTCAGTAGCTTGCTGGGCTCTCTGAGAGGGACGAAGAAATCAAACCCAGGTCGGCCGCATGCAAGTCAAACACCCTACCCACTGTGCTATAGCTCCAGCCCAATTCATATTTGATATTCGATACATTTGATATTTGTAAAATTAAAACAAACAGGGACTCCGTGTCAGGCTGTTTTCACTTGGGCGCCCCAGAGAGAGGCGGGTGAGAAAAACAAACAAACCAAAAATCTGAAGGAAGCCAGAAATAAATTACTGGTAGATGTTCAAAGAATTGGATTCTCTTCTGAGATGCTGATTTTAGTTGAGTATTTTCTGGGAGCACAATTGTGAGAAAAATTACAGAAGCGTATTTTACATACACCGTCTTTCTTTGCCATCTAGGCTGGAGTCCTGAGTGTTTTCTGCTCTTCAGCGTTCGTAAGAACTACCTGAGGGAGGTGTGGATGAAGCTGTCCCTGGCCTCCTGACCTCCTTGCAGATCTGCATGGCTGGACTCTGCAGCTAAGCCTCTGACCCGTCAGGGAGCAGGCCTGGCATTCTTGTTTGTTTGTTTGGGGGCCATACCCAGCAATGCTCAGAGGTCACTCCTGGCTCTGTGCTCAGGCATCACTCCTGGTGGTGCTTGGGGGACCATATGGGATGCCAGGAATCGAACCTGGGTCAGCTGCATGCAAGGCAAATGCCCTCCCCACTGTACCATCTCTCTGGCCCCAGGCCTGGTATTCTAGGGAGAGGGTCCCCGGGGACTTAGAAACTATGTTGTCACCGAGAGAAGAGACTAAACCAGCCTTCATAAGCTAAAGGTCACTGTCACTGTCACTGTCATCCCGTTGCTCATTGATTTGTTCAAGCAGGCACCAGTAGTGTCTCTCATTGTGAGACTTATTGTTACTGTTTTTGGTATATCCAATATGCCACGGGTAGCTTGCCAGGCTCTGCCGTGCTGGCTCGATACTCTCGGTAGCTTGCCGGGCTCTCCAAGCTAAAGGTAAAGAGTATAAACCTTGGCAGCGTGAAATGCTTGAGGTGCTCCAAGTTGAGTGGTAAAAGCAGATACAGGCAGATGGGCTGCATCCGGACACCAGAGAAACAGGGCCCTAAGGCCAGCAGGCCAAACACAGGCACGGCTGGATGGCTGAACAGCACATGGTGTCAGCTTGTCCCTGACACTATCAGGGAATAGGGAAAATATCATTGCTTCAAATGAGGGGGCAGGAAATGGACAGATTTTGAAAGCTTCACTTTCATTTGATACAGTTTGCATTTTTTAAATGCTATACCTTACTCTTCTGATTTACTACATTGTATCTCTATGGTTTCTTAAATTTCAGAGACACCATCCTCTCCCCCCCCCCCCCCCGCCCCTCCCTCCCCTCCCCCCACTATCTTGATGACCTTCTTTAGCAGTCCTGGCTGCGCAGTCTTGGTCTCTGTCTGATACCACTTAATCTATTCCTAGCTGCGGTTTCTTTGTCCTAGTCACTTGGCTGGGGCTTTGTCCTGGGGACATTTGAGAAGGGCTTGAAAGGGATTTATAACTCGGCAGTTGGCGGTTTTAAGATAGTTGAGAGTGCTTCAGCAGTGAATTGCAGGGATTTGGTGGCCTTCTGGTGCCCGTGGCTGATTCCCCACCTCAGACAGCAGCAGTGCAGCCTGCTGGCTCCCCAGAGGGCCACTCACGCTTCTGAGGTGGCCGTCCACGGAGAGTTTCCTGCCCACGTGAGGCCCGGCTTTCGTATCCATGACAGAGCTTAGCAATGAGTTGCAGTGGCAAAATATAGGTACTTGCTTAGGTTTCAGATCACTTTAGAGCAAATATTGTCTTTATCTCTTCCAAGTTCCAAGATTATGTGGAAAGCCACATAATCCAGATAAACCTTATTTTTCACATAAGGGGGATGGTTATTGGTAATTAAACAGAGCTTTACTTTTATTTTATACCTACTCTTAGGAGTTTCTAGCTCCTAAGACTTTTAGAAAACTAAATGAAATATTGCAATTATAAGAAATAGCATATAGTTCATATGCATGAAGTAATTAGCCTTCAATCTATTGTTACCTGCTACATGCTTTTTCTGGAATGCTCTGTTTATATGTGTATTGGTATAACACTATATGCTATCTTCATGATATTCATATAACATTCAATACTCATATTTTGAGCGACAGACATTTTGACCATTGCATATAAATAATCCCTTTCCATTTTTTATCTTCTATTTTATTCCAGTAAACCCCACATAGTTTTAAGAGGGAGCCTGATAGCTCGGCACCCAGCAGAGACAGAGCAAGTCTTCAGGATAATGCTCACAGCTGGCTCTAAATACACATCTCTGAACACAACCTGATACAGCCAGAAAGTGCTTCTCAGAGAAATATAGGCAATGGAGAGAATAATGGAAAATATAAGTATATTCTAATTGGTTTCTTGGAAAAAGGAAATCACTGTGTCACTGTCATCCCGTTGTTCATCGATTTATTTGAGGGGGCACCAGTAACATCTCTATTCCTCTCAGCCCTGAGATTTTAGCAGCCTCTCCTTAATCATCTTTCCCAATGATCGGAGGCTCTTTCAGGGCCAGGGGAATGACACCTATCTTTATCATCTAGGGAAAAAGGAAATGTGTCCGTGAAATACTGCCAACTTGAAGGCTGATGTATGCTATGTCAAAAATTATTCTATCTTCTTACCTGAGGTCCAAATAGCACCCTGCTTTTGGAAATTCCTTCTATCTGAAGTGTCTCTTTTTCCCACTCAGTTCAGTGAAATCACTTTTCCTTTGTGAAATTAACTGTGCTATCTTAGAAAGTGCGTTCCTGGTTCCTGCTATCAATTGTTCTGACTAGTTGGTTCTATTCAAATCAAGACAGAAATCTGCCCCAGCCTGAAAGATTTTCTGTCCTAACCTTTCTGCATTTCCTTTCATTCTTGTTTTCTTCTTCCCCATCCTCTCTTCTCAGCTGCATGCATCTTCATGCGCTTTCATTGCAGGCAATAATGTTCTCCTTTTTTTCTCTCCCTAATTCTTCCTTTCATCCTTGGAGAAGGTAAATAAGTCAAGATAAAGATCAGCAGGGCATTCATATCCAGTCTTGACAAATGTCTAGTTGAGGTTAGTTTCCCACCAGGCTCTCTCCTCCCTTCATGAGGAAAGAGAAAGAGAAGGGAAAACTGCTTCATGGGGAAAGATATTTTGAACATTCAGGGTAAACAGGAACTGGGGGTTTCCACCTGCCTTTGTGATGGAGACAGTCTCTCCATTACCCTGCAGAGACCCAGGCTAATTACAAATCCATCACTGAGTCCTATCTGTGATGTATCTTTAATTTCCAGGCTCCTTCCTCATGCCATCAAGTAAATGGCAACATTCCTAGATGCTAATTTATATCGTCTAGTCCTGATAGTTTTGAAAGAAGCCTGGCACCAGCCTACTGGCTAGCAGACAAGCAACTATAGGATCAAATGTATTAAGAACTCAGAGAAACAGACATGCAATTTGTATCACAGCTTACTACTCAAAGCAAGATGAAAAGAGGCGTCATTCTAAAACTTCTGTTGACAACATTTTCCTTCAGGGAACTGACAAAAAGAAATCCTTGAATTGTTGAAATTAAGTGAGAGGTATCGTGTGAACTCTGGCAGCCAGCAAGGGAAAAATCAAATTCTTCATAGAACTGGATTTTGAGAGCATATTCCACATACAGAACTCCTGTATGAATGAGACTGTACATTAATGTTTAATGATTGGGTTCACAGTCAATGAAAAGGTAATTTCCATAACAACTTAAGAAAATGATATCTAAACAAGACATTTATTTAGTTTCTTTTTCATTTGAATTTCTATATCTTATTTAACATATATCTGCGGCTACTGCTGTAGAATAAACACCCTCTTCAAATAAAAGACCTAATTAAATTTCAAAAACCATTTTAATATTCAGTGTCTAATTCATAGAGTCCAACCCACATATCAACGTTGATATAAAGATTATTTGAGAGTCAGGAATATGTGTGATAATAATGCCACACTTGTCTTAGAGTCCTCTACCTTGAGGTCAGCCCTGTTTTCGGAGTTAGACTGTGATGGGCAGTGGGGAAGCTGAAGACACAGTGAGAATCAATATCTCAATTTAATATTGAAAAATGAGAGCAAGAAGCAAAAACCAGTTCTTTTTTCTTTTTGCAGAGGATGACATAAACCTTGCATAGTTCAATCAGTGATGAACAAACACAAAATGTGGGGTAATTGTTTAGCCTAAAAACAGAAATAATGACCGTTCTCATGTTCCTTTTTCAGTACATTGCTTATTATAACATCTATGAAGGCGAAATCCTTTCTCTTCCTCTTCCCTCTTTCTCCCTAGTACATGGGATGAAGTATGCCTAGAAAAATGTTCTTTTTCAACATATTTTTACCAAATTATTACCTGGTAGTTTATCTGAAATATAACCTTTACTAGAAAATCTATACTTAATTCCCTAATTTTTCAATCCTTCTATCTATTGAATAAATAAGAAAATAATTTTTTTGAAAGAAGTTATTTTGCAGAGGCCAGAGGGATAGTACAGCGGGGAGGGTCTTTTCCTTGCATATGGTCAACCAGGGTTCGATTTCTGGCATCCAAGTACCACCAGGAGTAATTCCTGAATGCAGAGCCAGGAGTAACCCCTGAGCACCACTGGCTGTTACCCAAAGGGCCAAAAATTAGTTATTGTGCAAAAAAGTACATTGAAGAAAGAGGTACATAAACCCATTTCATTTGTTTTATTTATTTACTCTTTTTTTTCATATTTTAGGCCGCACTCAGCAGTGCACACAGCTTGCTCTTGACTGTGTGCAGGGATCATTCCTGGCACGGCGCCTGGGACCACATGTGGTACCAGGGAGCGAACCTGGATCACCTACGGGCGAGGCAGGTACCCTGCCTGCAGCAATATCTCTCTGGTCCTTGCAGCTCCTCTTAGGATGGTTTCCAGTTTAAGCAATTAATCCATAAGTTAGTTTATGTCTACAAAAATAAACATCATGCTGTGTAGTTTAGACAAATTATGCCAAAATTAGATGGTTTTCAATACCTGTTCTCTAGAATAAATTTCCACATGATTTCTAAATTGCTTACTAAAAAAACCATGTATAAGTAAAAGAAAGAGGAAGTGAAGGAGATGTGGGTAAGAAGCCTCAGTATTTCCCACATGCTGATTTCTGCCAGTGGATGACCCAGGTCATTGGACATTGGGCAACTGCATCTTCCCCTGGAGCCCTTGGAGTCCCATTGTCCATAGCTCACCATCCCTGCTCACCATCCCCAGGAACCTGGGCTCTGGGCTCGGGGAAAGCATATCTCCCTCTCCTCCTGTGGGCTTCTGCTTCCCGCCCAACACACGTGAATAGGGCACTTCCGGGCCCTCATCTTCAGGGATTTGGGCCTCCAGCTTGCAGGCAGCCCATGGGCACACTTTTATCCAGGGCAAGGCTTCATTCTGAATTTTCTTCTTCTGCTGTCCGATGAGTTTTCAGTTCCCATTCTCTTTGTTATTGTTATTCTGTTCGTATAACTACTGATAAGTAAATGGTGCATGCATTTATTAAAATCCTGTTGCTGATGGCTTGGTTTCTCCCTGTACTCAAGAGGATACCAAGGATCACCCAGACTCTCTTTATACTCATCTTCTCCTGGGAAATAGTCCAAGAAGCAAGGAGGCTGGTTTATAGATTGCTCTTACAAAGGGAGGAGCAAGGCTTGGTGAAAACTGGAGATACTGTCGATTTTTTTAAGGGGCATGAGTGTTCACTTTATTATCCTACAAAACTTCGAATACAAAATTTCCTTGAAGTATGGTTAGAAATCACTCTGTTTTCAAATAAAGGAAAACATCCTCATTTACATTTTTTTAGGATAAGACTTCTCTCTGACCTGCAACTCACTTAAGATACTTAGAGTAAGTCACTATTGATCACTATTGATGTATTGTCTTATAAGGATCCACATAAGAGAAGCCACATGAAGGCCCACTCACCTTTTAAAAAATTATTACTTTAAATAATTATTCTTACAAAAGCTTTTACTTAATTTTTAAATATAAACTATAATTTTAGTATCCTGGTTACACTAGTGTTAATGTTTATGACTTTGATGTGTAAGTAACCACACTTCACCATCTCCACAGTGCCCAAAGGACCCTCTACCCCATTCCTGTCATTTCCATAGGCCTCCTCCCCCTCTTCCTTTCTTCTCCCTCCTTGCTTTCCAATCCTAGATTTTTGTGATCAAAAGCCAAGGGCTCATATTCATTTGTTTGTAAATAAATATGGCTGTGCCCATGTTTTGCTTCTCTATATACTACCAATTTCACTTTGATTTTTAGTCTCCTGATCAAATAGGTGTGGCACATGCAAGATTCAGAATATTTTAAAAGTATTTAAAATATTCTTTAAAATATTTTTAAATCCCGTAACATTAGAGCTATCATCTCAGTCACTTAAAAAATGTGCAGTTGAGTTAATTTATTCATGTTAGGAAACGCATCTCCACATTTTTTCATTAGTCAAATCTGAAACCCGATATTTAGTAAACAGGTTTCCCATTTCCTTAGGGATTTCATTTTTAGAGACTATGCTGTGTTTAGTAGTTATAGTCTCAAAGCTCGAGTTTCTACACGTGTAATTTTTGCCATTTTTATAGGGGTTTTCTTTTGACTTAGTAAAAACTTTTGAGACATAGTTTCTGACAAAGGTTCAGGTAATTATTAATTGTTTTTGAATTTATGAGTGATGAGCTCTTTGACATCTAGGTTGCTTCTTGACAAAGAAAAAATGACTAATATATGTTTCCTTAGACAGGTGAAGTTGTAAAATTTCAAAATGGATGGGCATGAAGAATATCATATTGATGGAATGAGTCAGAAGGAGAGAGACAGACATAGAATGATAGTACTCATTTGTGGGATATAATAAAACATAATATGAGACTAATACCCAAGGACAGTAGAAACAAGGGTCCAGAGATTAGTCCATGATTGGGAGCCTGCCTCAAGGGCTGGAGGAGAAGGCAATTGTTTTAGAAAAGGGGCCACTATCACAGTGATGTTTGGAATGGTCACTCTGGATAGGAGATGTGTGTTGAAAGTGGGTAAAGGACCAAACATGATGGCCACTCGGTATCTGTATTGCAAACCATAATGCCCAGAAGTAGAGAAAGAAAGAGTGAAGAAAAGTGTTTACCTTAGAGGCAGCTTTGGGGTGGGGGGTGGGAGGAGGTGGCAGGAGGGATACTGGGGACATTGGTGTTGGGAAATGTAAACTGGTGGAGTTATGGATGTTGGAACTTTGTATGACTGAAACCTGCATTAACAGCTTTGTAACTGTGTATCTCATGGTGATTCAATTTTTTAAAAATTCAGGTTAAGATATATCTCGGGCTGGAGCAATAGCGCAGTGGGTAGGGCATTCGCCTTAAACGAGGCCAACCCCGGTTCTATTCCTCCGTCCCTCTCAGAGAGCCCAGCAAGCTACCAAGAGTATCTCGCCCCTATGGCAGAGCCTATCAAGCTACCTGTGGCATGTTCTATATGCCAAAAATAGTAACAAGTCTCACAATGGAGACGTTAGTGGTGCCCACTAGAACAAATTGATGAGCAACGGGATGACAGTGATAATGACAAGATATCTCTCCCTCCTCCAAGTTTGGCCTTTTAAATAACAATTCTAGAGAAAAGTCCCACAATTTCCTTCTGGATACTAAGGAAAAAGTATACTTTTCTAAAAATAAGAAAAGTCTCTGAGTCCATAGCACTGAGAGGTCACGAGTCCTTCTCATTGAGAGGATGCTGAGGCTGCCAGATGTCAGTCATTCTCAGTCACTATTTCCAACATTTGTTTGAAGGTTTGCCATCACAAAAACAATTAATTGAGCCAGCACGAATGTCTGAGGGACCATAAATTCTCCTATACCAATAAATTGACCGTAGAAAAATTGTTTTCTCTTTCTTCCTTCCTCCTTTTCTGCTTTTCTGCTCTTCATTCCACTGTCATTTTTCCTTTCCTAGCTATTTACAGAATTGCCTAGTAAAAATAAAAGTTCTTGATAGCAAAATCTATCCCTAGAAAACAGAAGAAACTCTCACCAGCTTAGTGCAACCGTTTTTAAATTTCATCTTGAAAACATTCACTTATTGCCTCCTAATGCCTCCTGGGGCTTGAGAGACAAATTCGCAGGGGAAGGAGGAACCTGGTCAAACCAAATGCATGTTCCTTCTTGGGGCTTTGGGAAAGGCTCAGGGTGAGCCTAGGGAGGGGACGGGGGAGGGGCAGCATCTCTCAGCCTGTGCTCTCTGTTCTTTACAATGTCTCACTCTCCCACCCTGTGTGCTGGGAGTTGAGAGAAGCTTATTTAACAACTTACTGCTCAAGAAAAGGTGCCATACTTATAGTTGAATATTTAGGTAGAGAAATTTCTGGCTGGAATAACATGGGGGAACAGGTTTTAAAAAGCTCCTGACAGGTGGAAAGCAGGGTGATTTGCATAAGTAGTATGTATTTAGTCAAATGTTAGCCTTTTCTTTCTCCCTTTTATAAAGACTAAATTTTAATAGCATCTACCTCATAGGATTTGGTGAGAATTAAGAGTAGTATTGAGTGGAATTCCTGAGACATGATGAATAGTAAAAATGAAAAACAAAATAAAATAATTTTTATTGAGAAGATGCGGGAACTGTCTCGTGCATGCCTCTCTGTCTATGAGGCCTACTTGATAATGAACATTGGTGGGTGCGTGTGAGTAGGTGAAAGAGTGTGTGAGAGAAATTATTCAATAGGTGGAGATAAGAATCTAATTCTAGTATTTCTGGAAAATAAAATTGTCTTTACACTTAATTAAGTCGGATTTCTACTCTTCTCATTTCACATCGTACAACTTTAGCATAGTACTTTATAAAAAAAATTCAGTTGTTATAGTAATCCTTCTTTGAAAAGTATGCAAATCCTCCCTATGGTAAAATCATAGTCATTAAATTACAGTGGCCAGAGAGACAGAAGTCATTGTATAGTGTCATCAGGCACAACACTGGTTGTTATTAAGTGCGCAATAAGTTTAACCCCTACAAAGAATAAGGTTAACTACTTTATTCAGAGTTTTACTGTGGCTGGAGAGATAGTTTAGTGAGTAGGCCACTTGCTTTGCATGCTACTGATCTGGGTTCAATCCCCAGCTTCCCATATGGTCCCCGAGACTTCCAGGAGTTATCTTGAGTGAAGCAGGGCCAGGAGTAAGCCTTGAGCAGCCCTGGGTATAGCTCCAATTCCCTTCCCCCAAATTTTACCTGTTAATATTATAGGAATATTATTTATTGCTTCATTTTGTCTCCAAAGAACACCTGCTAGCTCAAAACCAATGCTTTTTAGTAGCTGTATTCAAATTATTTTCTAGTCACCTGTCATACTCACATCAAAAGATGTAATGGTTCTTTCTCCCCTCTCAGGCACTAGATACACACTTGCAAATAGCCACATTCACAGACTGTTCAGTTCCCAGAAGACTGCTGGAATGATTCCTCTCTGCTCCTGGAGCATATGAAAAGATATAGACAAAAGAGGTGTGATTGGGGGCAAAATTTAAATCCTAAGCAAAGGTATACATTGTAAATCAGCTGGTATTTTAAATAACAAAAACAGACTACTTCTTATGTGTGTGGCAATGGTCAGTAGCCATAGATTGCTATAATACTTAATGTTTTCATTTTTGCTGAGAAATCTGGTTGAAAGGCATCCTTTCATCCAGACGTGTTGAAGGATGAAGCAGAAGCCATTCTTGTGGGAGTGAGGGGTCTGCACAACGCTGCACCCTGCTGACTCCCAACAACCCCACCTATGGGCATTTGTTGTCTTTTTTTTAAAACCTGCATGATCCATCCTCTCCCCTCCTCAGCCAGCCCTAGTATTCACAAGGCTTTCTCCTGTAAACAGGAAGAAAGTCAAACTGTCACTGTCATTGTCTTTCCCACTCAGCCCAGGAAACCAGGCAAAAACTCCAAGGTCCTCTAGAATCAGAGGGAGACTTACAGTCTTTCCTTCTTTCAGCTGGTGTATAAAATGTTGTATTATATTTTCCTGAAGGATTCACTAAAATCTATCAAAACTCATAAAAATTTCAGATAGTAGAACCCAAAATCAATATATAATCTACTCTGAAAACTACAAAATGTTCAAAGTAGAGTAAACTTAAAGGAATTGAAAGACATCCCATCTTCAGAGATAGAAAAATAGTAATGTCAATATTGTATAATACTCTTAAAATATTTTTACAGATTCAGTGCTGTGTTCCTCAAAATCTAAGCTGGCTTCTTTGAGAAGAAATTGCTTCTTTGTGCTAAAATGTGTCAATATTAATGAAACATAAAGGAACACAAGCAGCTAAAATGAACTTTAAAAGTAAAAATAGCACTGAAGCACTGTCTTCCTGTTAGTTGATTTGCTCGATCGGGGCACCAATAACGTCTCCATTGTGAGACTTGTTGTTACTGTTATTAGCATATTGAATGTGCCATGCCATGGGTACCTTGCCAAGCTCTGCTGTGAGGGCGGGATACAGGCAGAATCTCCTGGTCCTCTCCCCCCCAGGCTGTCTTCACCCAGGTGCCTCGGAGAGGGTTCAGTTTTTCTCTCCACCCCAAGCAGAACCTCGGCAGCCAAAAACCTCCAGAACACAGCCGCAGCCATGCTCAACACACACTCGGACAAGCCTCACCCATGAGGGGGCCAACAGAGGAACCCAGGTGTGTGGGACCCGTGGCTGAGATCTCCAAGCCTGCTCAGATTGGGACTGGGCTTCCTCCGCCCAGCTCCCCAGTTTTCCAGTATCTTGGCAATAACACCCACAAACTGCACCTCCCACCCCCAGTGCCATGTAATCTCATCAACAGCCAAGATCCAGAGACTATAAAATAAAACTCCCAGAAGAAAGACATGCAGTATTTCCTGGAGTGTGCAGCTGCATTCGTGGCTGCATGACCTCTTACACTCTAGCCCCTGATGTACCTAAAGTAGCACACATTTGTTTGGTTTTAACACACTTGCTTCTATTCTCTTATTTATGGTCTTAAATAGCTCCAGAATGAAATACAACAACCTTCACACACTTCCCTCTTATTGTGGTGGGAAGATGCTCGCTGGTGGGGTGGGTGATTGAATATTATCAGTAATGAACTATTGTAAACTACTTTATGAAAATAAAATGTATAAGAATCGCAAAAAAATTAATTAAAAAAATAAAAGTACAAAGTGGAGGCAGAGAGCTGTGTGAGTGCTTTGGCCTCTGTGTGGCTGGTCAGGGTTTGGCCCAGCTATCCTTTTCTTTTGCTTGAAGACAGCCCTGGACTCTGGGACTGTGTTTCTTATCCTAGTTCCTTGAAGTGGCAAGTTCCTTGGGGTGGACTTTGGCAGGTAGTGGAGGTGGTGACAACTCAGAATGTGTGTGATAAACTGGAGGCTCAAACTCTTGATCACAAAGGAAATCAAGGAAAAAGGAGGCCATGAGATATAGATCTTTGCAGGCTTCCCCACATAGTCTCAATCCTAAGCCAAAGTATACATTTTATATCAGTTGATATTTTAAATAACAAAAGCAGATGACTTCCCATGTATGTGGCAATGGCCATCAGCCATAGATTGCTATGATACTTAATTTTTAAATTTTTTTCTGAGAAAGGACAGTGTGTTCCCTGAACACGGAGCCAGGAGTAAGTCCTGAGGACAGGAAGGGCCCCAAAACAAACAAGGACAGAAAGGAAATTCGTGTTGGCCCTCCTGGAATAAAGACTCAAAACAGTGATCAGGACAGAGAATCCGTTTAATATGATTATGTGGTACTGGTAGAATCAGAGACATTTGTGGCAGAGGGTTTAAAGAAGTGGTCAGGCCCCTAGCTGGAGATTCTGAAATCCTAATCTTCACATTAATCTTCACATTAATACTATCTTGATTTTTGTGATTCTATTAAGATACTTCAATAGGGATAAAAAGGGTGACTTTTCCAGTTTTCACCCTCATTTTATACACAAATATGAATTCAAATTTGGGCTAGAAAAACTTGGGCTAAGAAAAAAATAACTAACAAAGTTAAAAAGAAATATACAAGAAAACTCTGTGACCTTGAATTAGGCAAAATATTCTTAAATATGAAATCAAAAGTACAAGAGGCAGAGGAAAACAAGACAGGTAAACTAGATTTACTACATCAAAAACCCATGTTTCTATGGATACCACCAATCAAGGAAATGGAAAAGAACTCAGAAAACTGGAGAAATTATTTTCAAGACTTTCAAACCTGAGAGGAGATTCAAAACAAGCATTTATAAAGAACTCTTACATCCCAATAGTTAAAAAATGTCCAATTTTAAATGATACTAGTAAACATTTCTCCAAAGAAGATTTGGCTGATGGCGGGGACCATGTCAGGGGAGTAGGGTACCAGGATGGTGTTAAGGAATGATGGAGCCAAATATCAAACCACAGGGTCAGCAACACCAAAATCAGGAACCCAAATTTTAACAACAAAACATAGGAGGGGGACTGCCAAGAGGGCAGCTGGAATAGGGGGAAGTGGAAGGGTGAGAGGGAACCCAGGAACCCTAGTGGAGGGAAGTGGACACTGGGAGTGGGCTGGTGCTGCAATATTGTTATGTCTAAAATTCAATTATGAAGAACTTTGTAAATAACAGAGATATAATTTAAAAAATGCTTATTGAAAAAAATGGTCACTACTTTATCATCATAGAAATGCAGGTCAAAAATTCAAAGCATAACTATTCACATTTCCTAAGGTCACTGTAACCAAAGGTCAGCTCAGGGCAAGTGAAGATGCAATATACAGATATCCACATAGATATGGATATGGGGCCCTTAAACATCACTGGTAGGAATCTATAGTGTTGCATTGCCTTTGAAAAACAGTTCAGGTTTTCTTCCAGTTGTTAAATATGGTATTAGGATATGATCCAGTGATAGCACTTTTGGATACATGCCTGAAAAGAACCTCAAAATTTGCCTATACAAACATATATACATGGGTATTAATTTCAGCTTTATTTATCAATGCTCCAAATAAAAAAACCTAGATACCCATTAGTTGATGAATGGTTAAATGCTATATGATATATTCATATAAGAGAATATGACAGCGACAAAAAGAAATAAAGGTTTAATATGATACAACATATGTTGACATTTCTTTACAGAATATTTTTATGGAAATGAACCCATCTTCTGTTGAAGTAAGAAAGCATTGGTAAATATTCATCATGAAAGTGATATTATATGATATTTTGAATAATTGGTGTCATTTCAAATGTAAGGATGGTCTGTAACCAGTTAAGGGAATGTCAGAGATCAACTATGAATTTTTCTAGGATATGTGGATAAAGAAACACAGTCTGTAAAATTGAGCTGATGGTCATGGGTCGCTCCCTACTGGCAGGGTGCCCCTCTGAGTCAAACATGTGAAACTCATGTTTCGTGTCATATTCCAGAGAAGCAGTGAAGGTAGAATGAACAAGAGTGATTGACAGACTTCCTTCAGAGGTGTTTATGACCGACGCGACAGCAGTGTCACATAGGGGTTTTGGCCTTGGGTCTTAGCTCCTGGGGAACGGGCGACCCTCTTTTGAGCAGGAAGATGTAGGAGGGTCTAGGTGTGCAGAATATCCCAAGCTGAGTCTTGTGCAGGCCAAGTGTAAGATGTCTGTTAGACAGCCAAATGGGGCTGTCTGTGGAACTGATAGATGAACTTTAGAGCTGAAGTCTGGTCTGGAGAAATAAATGTTGGAGCCATCAGAGCAAAGCTATTTAAAGCCCAGAGCTGAAATGAGAACACATCGGCCTTTTTGCCTCACCCCAATTCATCACCTCCCTCGTCAGCCCCACTCTCTGCCCCCCCACCACTTTAAATGCCCTTCCTGGCCTCCTCAGCACCCAGCAGAGCGCATGCCAATGTGTGAGCTGGAGATTGCTGAGCACTGGCTGCATGAGGGTGTTCAAGCATAGCGTCTGCTGGCCGACAGCCGATGTTCCTTTCACCATGCCATCTCACAGAACAAGGCCGCAATCAGTCATCAATCCATAAATCAGATCTGATGAGCGAAAGAACTTGAAACAAACTATCGCATCTGGATTGACTATGTGCAAGAGATCAATTTGTAACCAGAGCAATGGTTTTCCTTACAGTTATAAACATCTCACCGCTCATGCTTTTATTATAAAACATCCAAAGCGAATGGAATATATGCCGCTTCCTTCACAGAGGGTGGAGGGCTGAGCCTGGCCTGAGGTTCTGAAACCCTAACCTTCATCATCGGATGCGTTTGTGAGTAGGGAGAGGGAATGACCCGTGCAAATGTCAGAAGCCACCAAACATGCGGGTGTGGTCTGCCTGCCCTCCCAGCTACCTTTCTCTGAAATCACATCCATAAAATGCGATTGCCTTGGCAATTTCCTCTCATTCCAGGTGCCAGTCTTGGCCAGGTGTTCAAATATTGAAAGGGGTTTCTGTGTGGATCATTCACAGATTTCTATTCCAGTGCTCCCTAGAGCACTGATTGGCAGTGAGAAGTACGACTGTATAAGGGAGGGTGAGATATTCAAGTTAGCAGCCTCTTTCATAGGGAATTTTCAGCAACATCCTTTCTTGCTGAGGAAGAGCAAGAAGTTCTCATGAGGAAAGATGCACATTTCTTTCTTTCTTTCTTTCTTCCTTTCCTTCTTTCCTTGGTTCTTTCTTTCTCTCTTTCTCTCTCTTTTTCTCTTTCTCTCTCTTTCTTTCTTTCTTTCTTTCTTTCTTTCTTTCTTTCTTTCTTTCTTTCTTTCTTTCTTTCTTTCTTTCTTTCTTTCTTTTGTTTTTATCTTTTTGTTGTTTTTAGGTCACACCCAGTGGCGCTCAGGGCTTTGTCCTACCTCTGCACTTGGGTTTACTCCTGGCTCTGCACTCAGAAATCATTCCTGGTGGGCTCTGGTAACCATATGAGATGCTTGGGATCGAACCCAAGACAGTTGTGTGCCAGGCAAGCACTCTACCCACTGGATATCCCTCGGCTCCAGGGGACTGCATGATCAATCCCTGTCACTGGGAAGGTTGATCCTTTTCACAGCCTGTTGTGAGCTGGGCAATGTGCCGCTAATGGCTCCTGGTTGCATTCGCTCATTTCTTACTCCCCCTATTTGCCAATTAACCTGTTTTGTATTTTTGGTCACCTGGGCCATAGGGCTATAACATGTCAGGCATCAGACCCCAAGCCCCAGCCCTTTGGGCCATCTCCTTGGTCCCAACTGACTTTATTATATTTATTTATTTACTTCTTGGGCTATACCTGGTGGTGCTCAGGGAACTATATGGGGTGCTAGGGATCGACTGAGGCCAGCCACATGCAAGGCAAATGCCCTACCCACTATACTATCACTCTAGCCCCTGAACTACTGACTTTAATAAATGACTACTTCATTGGAGTCTTGCCATTTGGCAAAATGACTTTTATCTGTCTCCTCGATAAGCTGCAAGTTGAGTGTACAGTATGATTTTCAGAGAATTATAAGGAAAAGCAGCATCTCCACTATTTGTTGATTTCCTCTACCAAGAACTTACTCCTACACCTCAGAGAGCAAGGGGCATCATGCCTCTGAGCTTTTCCTGCACCTTTGCAGAAGGCAGATGGAGAAAGGTGGCAGCTGCTGAGTGATGTGAGTCAACAGAGCCTTGCCTGTGAGGTGTGGCCACCCGGATGTCCCCACCTGTAAAAAACTAAAGAACGCCGCCAAGGGGGCGCGTGCACTCTCGGGCTCTCCAGGCGGCTCTGTCTCACCGCCCGCGTCCGGTGCCCCGGAACTGCTGTGTGTGCTGTCAGTCGAGGGCAGGTGACGGAAGGAAGAAGGAAGAAGGCCAAACTGGTTGCTCGATCTGTTTATTTCATTCTCTCCCTCCGCTTCTCTCCCGCTCTCCTTGATCTCCCCCGTGGATCTGGCCCCCCAACCCACTCTTACAGCCTAGTTAAATCTCCACAGCATGAGGGGGTTGGGGCGTACACATAGGTGTGGTCACCATCAATAGGGTAAGGTTCCTTTCCCTTAGGGGATGCTTCTCCTAGGACTTAATTCTCTTTCAGCAGGAGGATCCACCCAAGGGCGGAGTCCCATGAATGTGTTTCTCTTCTCCTCAGCCAGCAAACATATAAAAATTCATAATATTAATTATTTTGTATGGATACAATAAGAGATGCATGAAAGCTTATAGAATTGCTCTCCTGGGGCCAACTAAATCTCAGACTACAGTGCTCAGGCCAGATCAGTCTTTCCTATCCCTGGCAGGGTCCCAGTCTCATAATTACTATTGGATCATGACAGCATTTGTCTATGATCAAGCTCTTAACTTATAGTTTAGAATTAGGCACTTTGGCCAGGCCCATCTCGATGCCAGGGTAGCACATAACTCACCGCTTGCCCTGGATCCTTCCCGTCCCACGTCGGGGACCCTACTTTGGGGTGCTAGGAACTGAGGGCAACTGAGGCTTAAGTGGAGAAAGCAGAGGCCCGGGAGGGAATAATATTCGAGGCCAATTAATTCCCAAGTTATAACAACATAATATTGTCTTCTTGTGTCTATACAAAACAGACATAGCTTTAAAGTAAATTATTCAAAAGGCACAAGAAGAGGAGAAAGGCAATATTAACTTATATAATATAAATTCAGTATCCTAGGAAGGTCTGACCTTGCAAATTAGCAGTCAGATTAAGGGAAAGCCTCGGATTAACTGTTTTGGGGAAGAGAACATGGAGAAGTGATTATAGCTAAACAAAGGGATGGGAGAGATTCGAGAACACCTTGATGGGTGAGACTGGGGTAAGCCTAAACTCTGAGTAAAATGGGACAAGCTACTTGTGGCAAGGAGGGAAAGGGCAAAGTAATGTCATCCTACACCCACCAAAGCCCCAGAACACTGTGGCATCACAGAACCGAGCTGTTCCATATATTCAGTATCTTTCGTGTGTTAAGACTCACCCACAACCCTCTTTCCGGACCACAGATGTACGAGGGAAAAGAACCTAAGTGTCACAGACTTCTGTCCCACTCTGTCATGCCACTTTTGGTGTCACAGATTTCTGCTGCTTCTGAGCCACCTGAGTCCTGAAGATTAGTCAGGTTTGCTCCTGGTGAGGCCTCTGACATGGGTCAGGAAGTACCAAGTCTCCCATTCCATGGGTGAAATCAAAGGATGGGAGAGAAATTGAATTCCTTTATTCCTAAGACCTTGGGTAGGTGGCAACTGTGGTTGCCATCACTGGGGAACACCTACAAGAGTTCGTGGGAACAGATTTATGCTTTCCTATAGTTCAGATATAAACCTCAGATTTCTGACTTTTCCTCTTATCTCCAATAAATCCAAATCTAAAGCATTAAATTTATGCGTGGAATTCTCATATTTACGGAGGGTCTACATAAAAAAAATTAAACTATATGGAAAAACATTTTCTAATGTTTTGCTTTCTCTCATTTTTTTGAGAAGCAGTATTTTGGTGTTTGTCTCGCCCCTCAACATATGTTACTGTGTGATTTGTATCTCGAAACCATAATAAATTTTGTCAGTTTTTTAGGTCTAAGCAATTTTCTCAAACAGTGTAATTAATTTGTAGGAAGACATCAGCCAACTGTAAAATTTACAATTTGAAATTGCAGTTCAGAAACTTGTTAAAATATAAGGCTTACCATAAAAGTAAAAATGATAACAATAACAACAAAGTAATTGAAATCCTACATATAAATAAATTACAGAAAATCATAATTAATGTTGTGTCAAGAACTTTCAATTTAAGATCCATTTTTCAGGGTATCCAAATACTGAACACAAAATGATTAATTCTGGTACATATAGTTGTTTATAATAAGAAAATAGGACAAATTTAATAGATGTGTGAAATAGAACATGTCTCTCAAAAGTTTATCCTGATAGAAAAAGTGGCTTCTTGAATACATATGCAGTTCGCCGCTATATATTTAGGAGGTCTCGAAATATCAGTGAACTGACTTTACCCAGATTTGTAGTTTTCCTCCCAATCAGTTGCTCATTTCAATACTCAAAATATAAATCAAATAGTTGCACTTGACCAAAACCATATAGCATAAGCTCAGAATGTAATGAGTTGATGAGTTTTTTTTTTGGCTTTTTGGGTCACACCTGGTGATGCACAGGGGTTACTCCTGGTTCATGCACTCAGTAATTACTCCTGGCGGTGCTCGGGGGACCATATGGGAAGCTAGGAATCGAACCTGGATCGGCCGCATGCAAGGCAAACGTCCTACCCACTGTGCTATCGCTCTAGCCCCAGTCGATGTTATTTTTACTTAATTTCTTTCATTCTCCCCATGCCCTCCCTTGATTGTATGAGGTTCCCACACCTGGGTGTGTGCTCTAAGGGCTGCCCATATAGTGCTCACCTAAGAGCCAGGCGTGTTGATGCCCATCCCAATTGGAGTGCTCCAGGAGCAGCCCTGCTAGTGTTCACAGGTGCCAGGTGGTGCCAAGATCACTTTCTGTTATGGCTTCTGGGGTCCCCAGCAGCCAGTGGGTGATGCCAGGGATGGAACTCATTGTGCTCTCAAGGCAGATGCTTTTGCCCCTGAATTATTTCCTAGAGCCCTCCCTTCCATGGCCACCTTGTTCTAATCATGCTCATAAACATTTTGACAGATCAAATATACTTTGGGAAAAATCTAATTTGGGGGAAGGGCAAGTAATGAATATCAGAATAAAAGCCCCCTAACTTCAAATAAATAATATGAATAGACCTCTGCCCTCAGATGTTTAAAATATTAAAAGTATACCTTATAAAAGAAGATAGAGGGATGGTCAGCCGCTCATACAGGCAACCCACATCAGCATCACAGAAAGACTCAAAACCCCCAGAATGAAGCTATTACAAAGCAAGAGTAATATTTGATTGAAGATTGGCTGTATTCTGTAGAGCTAGAGAAGCTGAATGGAACCAAATGTCCTTTCAGACATTTTGTCTATAGATTGAGATCAAAAGCTGAACCTGGATGAGATCTGAGATCGTTATAAAATGGTCTTTGGGGACCCGAGGGTTCAGCTGCAAGGGATGGCCCGCAGCCACACCAGCAGGGTGGCAGAGGTGGAGGGTGTCCTGGGAGCAAATGCTCCTCCCTCACAGGCCCTACCTGTCTGTTGGGGTCTCAGAGGCCTCTTGCAGACCCCCTCTCCTTGAGAGTCTGTGTTTGAAGTGTTGAGGGCAGGTGAGCCCCTGTTTCTACCTTCTTTACTTAGCTGTGTTGCAGGCCCAAGGTGCTGGAATCTTGATGTCCTTCGCTCACCATCACCAGGAGTCACAGTGGAACTTGAATCTGGGCCCAGGGCTGATCTGGAAATGACATGGTCTGCAGCTCTTCCCAGCTTGCTGCCCTGGCTTCACTCTTGCTCATGAGTAGTTGGCGAGAGTCGGGAGTCTTTGAAAAGCACCACAGTGTTGGTTCTAATTCCATGTGCGTGCGACTGTGGACCAGAATTACCCTCAGCAGAGGCAGCCTGTGGCAATACTGCTAGGGCTTGACTGGTATTTTGAGAGATTGCCAAGTTACAGTATACAAAGAGTGATGCATTTGAGTTTGTGTTGTGTTTCATTATATAAAATAACCCAGTTTTCAATTATATTACATAAAGTATGGGTATCATTAGTTCCATTACCAATATGTTATTATTGCTTCAAAGAGGTCAGATGACTTCCCCAAAATATTGATTTGAACAAATAAAGTGCCATGCTTTCTTACTCGAATGTTACAGTGTATAGCTCTGTGTGTGTTTGTGTGTGTGTGTGTGTATAATAGAGAGAGAGAGAGTGTAAGAGAGAGGGAGAGAGATTTTTTTAAAATTAATTAATTCATTTTAATTTTTTAATTAGTGAGTCACAGTGAGGGTACAGTTACAGATTCAAACATTTCGTGCTTGTTTTTCCCTCATGCAGTGTTCGGGAGGAGAGAGAGAGATTTCTATTGGAAATACAATTTCTCTAACTGGTCTGGCTTGGACTCGGTTAGGCAGCCTCCTGGAGTAGTCCTCAAGGTGAAGTACAGGAGAGGTTGTGAGTGTGGAGGACAGAGGATTCCAAGTGCAAATGAAAGCATGAAAAGAGAAACAAAATAGTAGGTGCTCAGGTAAGCGAGAGGAACTGCAGACTCGGGAAGACCGTTAGGGACACACCAAGTGGAGCTATATGAAAAGGCCCCGAGACAGTGCTAAGATACTGGTTTCTTCTCTAAACGCCAGGAGCATGCAGCAAGGTCGTGTTTCACATGAATAGTGGAGGCAGGATACCAGTGTCTGGGATGGTGGGAAAGGGCAGCAGTCCAGAAAATGGCATTGCCAGGAGCTCTTCGGCAGCCCAGCTGTGGTGAGCAGCCCCATCTACACAGCCCCTGATCTGTTCTGAGCATTTCAAGGGCCAGAATTTCCTAAGACCAGACTCGAGAAGGCTGCAATCATGTGGGGCTGATTGACGGCAGTGCAGTTAGGAAGCAGTTTTCCCATTTGTAAGAACACATCAACTCCTTTTTGCCTTTGATATATTTTAGAAAACAGCTGAGGCTATTGAGCTCCAAAGTTGGCAGGGTTGCAGTTTTTATTGAGGAAGAAAATTATGCTATATTTGAAGAAAATTGGTTAACTATTTTTGAAACGTGGGGGGTTTCAATTTACATTTGAGGATGTCTAAGGGAACGTTTCCACTTGCATTCTGTGGCTTCCTCATCCAGGGCCCTTGGAGTTGAGAAGGCATCGACTCCAACTGCAGTGAAGATGAATTTTACTGGCGTGTGTTCAAACTGTGGGTGCCTCCACTAAAGTGAATTCTGGACGGACAACAAAGGGAGCAGTTTGTCCACTGCTTGCCCTAGAGTGTCCTCTCTTCATTTCTTTAGAAATCACCAATGCAGTAGAATTCATGAGCCGAAATTTTTTCCTCTCTAAAACGTTCCACATGCTTCATCCTTGCTGAGACTTTGCAAAGGTGCTGCAGCCTCTGAGGCTGAGGTTTGTGGGCATAATAGTATGCTTTGGTTATAGTTTTATATCGGGCCAGATAGATCCTGGCCAAATGTTTCTTTCTACTGTTTACATATAATTTACTTTTCACGGAAGAGATTTTTGGGGATCAGAGAGATAGTACAGTGGGTAGCACACTTGCTTTGCACACAGTTGAACCAATTTCAAACCCTGACACCTCATATGGCCTCCTGAGCCCCATAGGGAGTGATCCCTGAGTGCAGAGCCAGGAATGAGCCCTGAGCACTGCCACGTTTAACCCAAAAACTTGAGAAAGAGAGAGTTTAAGGTCTCTGACTCATTTACTCAGCTCTAGCTCAGTGCTGCTCACATTTATACAGCAACTTCAGATCCAGTCATCTGTGGCCAAACAGCCCCAGACACAAGTGGCTTGGGTCAGTGAGTCACAGTAAGGCAGATGGATCGGATTGGTCCATGAGGCATGAGCTCATCTGTCTGACTCTTGTGTCCAGGCTCTTCATGTGACCACACACTCATTACTTCAGAAAGAAGCATAATGTGATGGCAGAGAATGAGCACTGCAAGGTAGGATCTATTTAAATGAGAAATTGGACAATTTCAGCATTACGGAATAAAGTGATGCCACTGTTCTCTTCTTGGTCTAATGGAGTGTGCATGGTTCTCTTCACTGCATAAAATTTGACTGAAATGCAGAAGAGCAGAGGAAATATCTCTGTTAAGCTTTGCATTTTCTGCAAGTATTCTCTGATCAGTAATGACAATCTTATTTTTCTTCCTAATCATTGCACAATCTTATAACTTGATCAGAATGATGTTTTGTGTCTATTGCCCTAAGTTTGACCCTGGGATAGAAGCCGTCCTGTCTATATTGGGTCTCTGCTTATCCATGAAGGGGCTCTATCACAGGGTCTGGATGTTTGTGTGCATTTCAGAACATCGCCTTCACAGGACTGAATCCCTTTGAGAGCAAGGCCACCACCTTCTTCCAAAAGAGCTGGATGTGTGAACTTAGTGCTCTAGCCTAGCATGTGATACTGAGCCCACAGTGCCTGCTCTGGATTGACCCTCAGAATCCTGTCCTCCACCCTCGGGTGCAAAAAGGAAAAAACTAAGCTTGCTCCAAAAAAAATTAGCAAGATATATTTGATGTGTTTTTGATATTTTTGAATTGATCAAAGACTGGAGGTTCTGTGACTTTCTTCTGACCCAGAGTGTGAGGAGAAGGTGAGCACTGCCAGAGCAGCAGGACCCACAGAGCTGGCAAGTGAGTGAAAGCTGGTGATGGTGGCAGGACTGTGTGAGTCAGGGAATCCCAATGACGTAAAAACATGGCTCCATTGAAGTCTCTCAGAGCAGTGAACTAACACGCCACACAGATTTAACTAAAATAACTCATAGAGTCTTATAGCCTAGCAGAAGGGGGAAAAAATGTTACAGGCATGAAGAAAAAACTCTATTTCTATTGATCTATGTGAATGGGCTAAATTTTATTAAGGTATTATGAAATACAGGCCAAAGGAATTGTACTGGGGTAAGGTGCTTGTCTTGCACATGGTCAGTCCAGTTTGATTCCAGGTACCACACAGGATGCTCTGAGCACTGTCAGGAGTGATCCCTGAGCACAGAACCTCGAGTATACCCTGAGCACTGCCAGGGGTGGTTCAGACAACCCCCCTAAAAAGGGTATAAAATGTAGGGAGAGTGAAGGAACTCAATCGTAAACATGCCCAAGAGAAACAGCCATCAGAATGAAACTAAGTGCTGAGACTGAATTCGGAAGTTCTGATGCTGATTGTAGGATAAGTGTGATCAGTATGTTCTGCATGGAATGGAAAAAGGTGTCATGTGTGGGATCATCCAGGGGACCTCAGCAAGGAAGAGGTCCAGGGGAAATCCAGGCAGTGTGTGAGGCATGGAGGAAAGGCTCTGTGTGAGGAAAGGTTTCATCAACAGGCTTGGAGCAGATGGCAAGAAACTCTGACTCTAGCAGGAAGATCTGATCAAAATCATCAAAGGGTGAAGGCAGCAAACAGAATAGCCAACGGCAGTGGCAAATGGTGTTAATGGGACTAATTAGAATCTGAGAAGGATAAAAAATGGAGGAAAGAAGTAGGGATCGAAGAAAAAGAGGCAGGGATTTAAGAAAGACTGAAACGTTTCCCAAAGTGAATGACTGACTGACTCTACTTACAACCCCCACAATCTCGGAAACCAAGAAGGAAACAAAAATTATACTGCTGAGAGTAAACATGAAGCAGTGGGCATTGAAGGCAGCGAGAGAGTGAGAGAGAGAGAGGGAGACTGTGTGTGTATGTGAGAGAGAGACAGAGAGAGAGACAGAGACAGAGACAGAAAGAAAGACAGAGAGACAGAGCGAGCATGTGCAAGCGATCAGGAACTAAGTGTTCAGTGAGGTACAATGACAGCTTGAAAGAACTGAGCTGGGGGTTGAACCCTACACTTCGTCCCGGTCACTGAGTTGGACACAGTTCCTCAGGTGAATCCCAGGCACTTGTACCCATGGGCTGGGACATGCTGGGAGCAGGTTATGCTTGAGAATAGAGAAGCTCTCTCTCCTGGAGAGAGCATGTACAGGTGTCACACTATGTGAGCATTCAGGGTCTCACACAGATGCTTCTGGAAAGAGGGACCCCCCCCTCCAGTCATCCACTGGAGCCAGCCAGAAGGTTGTCAGCCTAGGGAATGTGGACATTGACTGGTCTCCATGAGATGCACGGCAGAGGAGAAGGAACTAGGGTTGACAGCAAGCAAGCAAACAGCCTGTACAGACTCACACTTTGGAGAGTCTCTTATCTCCCACTGCCGTGTTTAACTCCAGGCAAGTACCATGCATCCATCCACCCGGCTGCAGCTCTTACGTCAACTCTTCCTCCTCTCTCTCATCAATGAATGCATCAGTTCCAGAACTCCAGAATTCCTGGGATTTAAGAAGGTCTCCCCATCAAAGTCACATGAGAATGCTGAGACTTGTGCCATAGAAAACTAAACTATAAAGGGAAGCACCACGACATCTCTGCATGCAGCATGGGGCAAGGAGAGGGAAGAGAGAATATAGGGATAATCAAGTTATCCTACTTCTAAATATTAACTGAAAATATACTAAAATATCAGTTCAGAGAGAGAGATGCACCCCTCTACTTTTGGTTTGTTTGGTTTGGGGACCACACCAGGCAGTGCTGAGGCTGCAGGGATCACTCCTACGAGTGCATGTGGGTTGCCAGAAATCTAACCCTGGCCTGCCACATGCAAAGTAAGTTCCCTACCCACTTTACTATTGCTCTGGCCCCATGACCCTCGTATTTATTGCAGCATTATCTATAGTAGCCAATATATTAAGCCAACTTAACTTAAGTTCTTATCAGCTAATGAATGGCTAAGGTAGCTTTCCACCTGGATGCAGAGTGGAAACCTTTCAACTCTACAGAAAGACAAGAGTTATTTGCAGCAACAGGCATGAACCTAGAAAGCATTATATTTAGTGAAATAAGTCATAAGTATAGATGCTCTATGATTAAATACATATGAGGTGTGGAGATTGAAAACAGAATTATGTAAAGCAATTGCCAATTTTTAATTATAAAACCAGTTAGTTGCTCCCAGAAAGAAGGGAACAGGGAGCAAATATATTGTATCAGATGGAACAATTGAATTATTAAAGGATGAAATTGAACTTTCAGTGATAAACAGTGCAGTCTAGACACGTGTTGATGTTTATTGATGCAATACCTTCCATAATGTTGTGGTGCAAAGTTGCTTCAATAGAAACCAATAAAATAAAACAATAGTAGCGGAAGAAACACCTCACTTAAACATGAACAACCACAACTGTCAGCATATGATGACTTTTAATCCCCTGAATGTTAAAAGTTAGTTTAAAATGGGTGCAATTTGCTGTATTTTCTTTTAACAGTATCTTAAAATGACTACATGATTTTGGTTTAAAAGCTAAATTTGATAAAACAAACATATTGAGATTTATATTCATCCTAAAACTTTTGAAAAAGTAGATTTTTTTAATTAGGTCAATTAAATTTTTAAATGCCCTGTGGTGAGTGATATCAAATGCTATTTGATAATTTTGATAATTATCAAAGGCAACACTAAAATTCTAACATAATTATTAATTTTCTAATATATTTGGGACACAAAAGTAACCTGTACATTCCAGGTTGACATGCAATGTAGTTACTGCATATCAACCTTAAAGTTGCTTTTCTTTCCTCCTGAATATTCTTACCTGTCATGTGAATGCAAATGAAAATGAAAGATTGCACTTTAATTAAGAGATAAAAGGTTCCATTTCCTGAAAGAAAAGCTCATGGCAGATCGGCTCCAGGTTGCCAGCAGTTCAGCACACAGGCTGATGGTATTGATTGCTGAGATACTAACAAATAATGAGGCCATAAAAAAATTTCACTTTCTATTGCCATGATACCAGTATCAAGAGATACAAATGCTCACTGGTTGCCTCTAGGTCTTTTAAAAATTACAGCAATAAAATCTATTTCTTCAGTGATTTGCAGTACAAATAGGTTTTGTTTCTGGGGCTTTTCTTACTTCCTTCTTCAATTTAACCACCTCATTCGCATTAGGGTGGGTGTAAGGTGAGGGAACCATAGATCTGAGTAGCGACCACTCAGAATGCTGCTGCTACCGGAAAGAATGAAAACATTAATTTGAAATATCACTGCTTGGTTTATTAATGATCTATTGTTCTCTGTTGCTAATTATGGATTCCAGTAGGAGAAAACACTTTAAAATTCAAACCGCTCCCACTGTTCCCAAATATTCCTGAGTCTGATTTTATTCCATGCGTCTTATAAAGTAGAAGAAAATGGCATAATAAGAACAGATCTTACAAAATTCTGACCCGCCACAAAACACCCAAAAAAACACCACCCACCTAACACCCTCAGATTTGTGGTCTGAGTGTGAGAGGTCAGACCCCTAGCTACCTGCACGCCGTGTTCTGGAACGCTGAAGTTTGTCTCTGCAAGACTCAGGGGAGTGAACAACAGCTCCTCACCAGTGCAGAGACTCACCTGGATTGAAGTGACTGGGACTGGGACCCCTCTGACACTGACCAGCCTTGGGGAGTCTTCATTCCTCTATCTCTTATTATCTGTACGGTAATAAGAACCACCAACTACATTATACATTGTAGTGATAAGAAGTGAAGATGTTTATACACTCTAGGCCATCACTGAATAATGTTTACCCTTGGATGATCACTCCTTCCCTTGAAAGTTTCTTCTAGACATCTTGTTCTACGTGCCTCGTATGATTCTTAATAAATGTATAGCTAAATAAATCAATGGTACTATGATCACTTATTCCAGCAATATTTGCATGGACCTATGCATCACATTTGCTAATCTGAGCTACTTCAATCAAGTAATTTGAATATTATAAATGTATCCTAATAGTTAAAAATTCAGTGATTTTTTTTAAATGTATTTTAAGTGTGTTTATAAAATGTGATGTTTGGGTGGGAAAATACATCAAAAGAAGTACTTAAAAAGATTTTGTTTTTAAGTTATTGGGCCACATTCTGCAGTACTCAGGGCCTTCCCTGACCCTGTGCTCAGAGATCACTCCTGGTGGAACCTGGAGGACCATATCAGGTGCCAGAGTTTGAACCTGAGTCTGTCGTGTGCAAGGCAGATATCCTACCTGCTATACTATCACTCTGCCCCTCCTCCCCCAAAATACAATTTCTCTAGTAAAAAAAAATATTCATAGTTTACTGGACTTCCTCAAAGTATTTTAAAGTAAATAGATTCTAAGGATTTTAAAAGTCACCCATATCAGAGCTGCATGCTGAATATATTCTAAAACCTTTCATGTTTGGCAAAGAGTTTGCTTATGTTTGCACTGAGTTTCTTACAGAATTTATTTCATTTTTTCTTTCTGACAGAAAATAAAGGATAATCCCAATTTTCCCCAGCCTCTGTGTTCCATCTGTCTCCACAAGACTGGGGACTCAAGCGTGAAGGAGAAGGCTACTCTGGAAAAGGGAAGGGAGAGTCTTTCTCTGAGAGGAGAACCTGAGGAGAAGGCCTCTCGAGAGGGTGGAACCTGAGGGAAAGGGCCTCTCTGGAGAGGGGAACCTGAGGTGAGACTTCCTCTGAAAAGGGAACCTGAGGGGAGGGCCTCTCTGGAAAGTAGAACCGAGGGAGAGGGTCTCTCTGGAGAGGGGAACCTGAAGTGAAAGCCTCTCTAGAAAGGAGAACCTGGCTTTGTTCAGGAACAGAGTTAAGAAAAGAAATGGACCCAGGAGACAGAAGCAAAACTAGTCTTAGCCATCCTTTCTGTATGTGGATTTTCCAGGAGCAAACATTTCAATATCTTTTCTACCATGACCTCAACAATGTATTATTAGTTATGAAATTATTTTTTCAAGAAAATGAGTATTCACTGCATTGGGCTAATCACCATTTGCATTGTATGTTTTTTGTTATACATCCTTTAAATTACTATCATTATTTTCATTTGTCCAATCACAGAAACTGCCTGCAATTTTTAGGGCATGTATAAGTGAGGTTATCGAGAAATAATATGATTGAAGGAGTACTCATATGTATATTTGGGGCATAATAATAAATAATGACCAGTAATGAGACCTGGAACAAAAAAATGTATTAATCAGGCCTTGAAAAATTATAGAAAGGACATCAAGTGGTTCTATTTGGATCGCTATTTTGTTCCTCTTGCTGAGTGATTGCTCATTTTTTCTTAATAATGGCAAGATTTGGTCTGAATACTTAAGTTCAAATTAGGTCAAGGAGAGAAGCATACCATTTGGGTTCCCTGTAGTTCTTGATGAAGTACACAGTGTGAGTCAACACTCAAAGCAGAGGTGATGGATAACCAGGAGTCTCGTGTCCGGAGAGAACTTCATTCCAAAGCTTGGTCTGGACACGCTCTAGCGGCCTGGGGCACACACTTCTTTGGAGTCCCAATCTCAAGGGTTCTTATTGCTGTGATTCAAAAAATAATAACTGTCCATTCATCAAAGACTTGCTTTACAAACTAAATATTTTGACATAGGAAACTGACTATTGCAAGTCTGACCTACTTGTTTATTGAAGGAAATGGAATGTTGGAAATGGAATATTTGAAAGCGTGACCAGACAGGTCATTTTTCTCACATGTCAGAGGACAGACAAATCTCTCTGAGTCTCTCCTCGTCCTTCTCTCTCTCTCTCTCTCCCCCTTTCCTCACTCCCTCCATTATTCACACATTTTTGGAGGAAGTTGACAGATCTGTGACCTTCAGTGATGTGGCACCATGTGGGCACGTTAATGCCCAGCCAGAGGAGGTGCCTGTAGAACAGTTTTCCATTCACGCAGGCAGTATGGATACAGCACAGTGCTTTGGTGAGCTCTTGTGCTTTTTAAGATTTCTGATCTACATGGCCTGCTCTTTCTATCTCTTCCTGCTCTCCAATCCTTGGCTAGTGGCCAGTTTCAGATTTTACCACGTATGGAGCATGGCAACAGGACTGGAGCAGATAAGACCCAATCTTGCAAAGCGGTCCAGAAGCAATGCCCCGCAAAAGGGAGTATCTGGGTAAAGTTGGCAAGAACAGGGTGTCAGCACCAGGTGTTCACTCGATCTCTTAGTTACATGAGCCCAAGACACAGAAACTGTCATAGCATGTCAGCCTAACCATAGCATCTAGCCTTGATTGGGATAGGACAGGGGCAAAGCAGAGAAGATAGGCCTGTAATGTTGAACTTTATGAGATTGGGAGTTCCTGTAAGTCGAGATCCTCTATAAAATATGTGTGTATTTGACAATAAAGCTGAACAGTCATTGCCTGATACCAGAGGGTGTTTCTCCTCCCATCATCCTTCACCTATGTCTACCCAGATCTGGTGCACAATGTGTCTGTGTATGTTGGGGGAAAATAGTTCCCCAACAGCCAGGAAGCTCCCATGCAGATCATTGAGTATAATCCAGAGTTCACCACTTTTATTCAAAGGTGGACCCCTGGGGATTCTATTTCTTGGGAGCGGGGATTTCTGTCGTGCGTCTGTTCCAGCCCCTACGGGTGTGGCTCCATGAAGGAAGACCTCTGGAAGGGCTGGCTGTGCACTTCTTCTTCAGGCGCAGGGCCCCTGAGTTCCCTCCCTCACCCAGCTCCTTGGGCAGTGTAACCAATACTTCACACAACAGGCTGGAGTAAGTAACGGGGCTCGCAGCACCATGCCAGGATTTAAAAACACTGTGAAGCTACAGAAAGCATCGGAGACATCTGTCCTCATCTTTGATGTTGATGAAAAGGTGGTGTGTCCAAAGGCAAAATAACAACAAGAAAAGAGAAGCACCACTTGAATAACGTGGGAGGTTATTTTAATTTGTTTTAGAGTCAAACTCACTTCGAAGCAGAAAGTGCTGCTTAAGGTGTAAATGTCTGACTTAGAAAACATTTAAAACTGAACACATATTTTTTCAACACATTCAAGTTAAGTATCAGCTACTGCAAAGACTCATCAGATCTTTTTATCCTATGAATAAAGGCACAGGTCAGCTTCGGCCTTTTCCGAAAAGATGGTCATGCCCAGTGAGGACAGCTCATGGGGTAGTTGGACGTGTCTGGGAAATGCCCCACCACTGTATGAGCAGAGCTGAGGCCTCCCCTCCTTACTGGCATCCAAAGAAGCACTGTCGGGAGGGAAGGGGGAGGGCCTCTAAGCGTGAGACTTGTCAAGAACGTAGTGATTGTGGACTCAAACATGAGAGCGCCAAAAAGGAGTGTCTTTGTTCTTTTTTTCCTGAAAGAAACCCAACATTAATCTTTCATTCTGCTCATCTGTCTTTTGGCCTGCAGAATCTTGGTTGTATCTGAGGGTTACTCAGGGAACTTAATGTTTTGACGTCTTTAAAAAAATTGGGGGGTAAAATTCAGTTTGTGAATAATTTCTTTCCTGTTCACTGGAGGTTATCAGTGCTACAATTACGTGATGAAAATACCTTAATTTTGTCAAAAACAACAACATCAACAAAGGAGCAGTGCAGGTGAGTGTAGGGGATAGAATCGCGGTCCTTGAGGGCCATCCGCAGTGCTGTGCTTCCCCTGCTCCTCTGTGGAGCTGTGGAGTTTCTGGGCCCTGCTAGAGAGGTATTGTCCAGGTTGGCTGCTTGTTGGGAACTGAAGGGAGAGAGGGGACAGCTCACTTCCGCTCCCCGCCTGTATGTTTCTAAGGGGCACCTTGGCCATCATCTTTCTTTAAGGGGAACACCATTTGCTCTGGGTCTACTGGTCTGAAGGCACAGTCCACCATTCTTACTTGTAAGCTTTCCTTTCCCCTTCTCCTGCCTCTTGCACTTCTTTAATGAAAACCGTTTCATCCCCCTGCCCTCTGTGGTAATATTCCCCGCAAACATCATTACGGATGTGAGGGCTCTCCCTTAATTAAGAACTAAAAGGCTTCATTTCCTAAAACAAAAGCATGTGGCAGGTTTTATTGATCTGGTCTGTGTCGCCAGCTGAAGACATTAGCAGAGGTTATTGATTACTCTGGCGGTAATGAGCTTGGGTTCCTGGTCAGGTAAGGACCACATTTCTGGGGAGCATTTTTCTGAAATGGGCTGAGATGAAAGTACAAGTTCACGATGATGTATGACTCAGTAGACTTTTAAAGCTTCATGGCCAATGAATCATTCTTTAAAAATATAACAGCCATCATTAAAAAGGTTATTTTCTAGTCATTATCTTTTTATAATTTCTTCTGAATGCTAATGATGCCCTAGTGAATAGATGCGAAAGCGCAAACAAGAGTAGCATTAAAGAAATGTGATCGTATATGGCTGGCACTGCGCTTAATAAGTTCTCAAGTCACCATCATCATTAACTTCTGATGACCAAGCTGGGAGACTTAACTAGTTCAGTTTCCTCTTTAGCATGAGGCCTGGTCTCTATCCAGTGTTTGAGTAACAGTTGATGAAATGAAGAATATTGGAGTGATGATCATGAAGAGATGGGGGACGAGGCCATAAGTGCATGTGACATTTCTTAAGGATCATTATAGTAACTTTCTTATTAGGGGAAATGCTTTTACTGAAGGTGGCCAAAATAGATCTCCGACTATGATTTCTTTCCTTTTTTTTTTTTTTGATTTTTGGGTCATACCCAGCGATGCTCAGGGGTTACTCCTGGCTTTTCACTCAGGAATTACTCCTGACAGTGCTCTGGAGACCATATGGGATGCTGGGAATTGAACCCAAGTTGGCCACGTGCAAGGCAAATACCCTACCCACTGTGCTATCATTCCACCCCCCTATGATTTATCTTTGGGGTAATCTATTTCTTCTCATTTAATGAGAGTATGTGCCATGCCCAGCACTACTGGTGGTGGTGGGTGGGGGTTTCCTGGCTCTGTGTTCGGAAGTCACTCCTGGTGGTGCATGGGGGCCAATCTGATGGGGATTGAGCCAGAGTCTGTGAGCATGTAAGTCAAGCGTTCTAACCTTCGTACTAAATCTGATCTTCTATCAGTTCATTGGTGGTTAGGGGGGAAGCTTGGGGAATGGACAGATAAAAGGTTTGTTAGCATATATAAACAATATTTGGACTTCTTAATTTATTATAGATACTGAGTATTCCTCAGGCTGGAGCGATAGCACAGTGGTTGGGTGTTTGCCTTTCACTCGGCCAACCCGTGTTTGATTCCTCCGCCCCTCTCAGAGAGCCCGGCAAGCTGCCGAGAGTATGGAGCCTGCATGGCAGAGCCTGGCAAGCTACCCATGTGTATTGAATATGCCAAAAACAGTAACAATAAGTCCCTCAATGAGACTTACTGGTGCCTGCTCGAACAAATCGATGGGCAACGGGATGACAGTGACAGTGACAGTGACTGAGTATTCCTTAAAAATTATTTTTTCAAACTTGTCTTTGGAAAGTCATTAGAAACTTTAAGCTTTCCATTGGCTATTTCCTTGAGGGGGGCCCCAAGTGGCCTGAGAAAAAAAGGCTGGGGTGCTGAGAGGGAGGGAAGACCCCAGAGAGCAGTGCTCGGTAGGAAATCCTGCAGATGAGAGCGCAGAGAGGTGTTTCTTTCGAGGCCTGGAGTTTTCCGGTTGATTTTGTAATTTGAGAAAAAATGGATTATTTTCTTTCAGATCTTCAATACTCTCCTGTTGTACAGACAGGTTTCTGTTCACTCACTGAGTATATTTCAGGGCCTCTGGTAGCCTTAGCGGCCCCCACTTTCGATTTCAATGACACCAGCGAGTCCCCACCCCTGTCAGCTGGGGTAGGGAGTGTTTGCTGCTCCTGGGCTGGCAGGGCTGGGGGCCTCAGCTCTGTCTCGGGACACGGAGTAGACAGTCACTGCAAAAGCAAAAAGTGCACAGAGCAAAGCCAAGCAGAGCCCTGAAGACAGAGAGCTCGAAGAGCGGGTGGGAACTGCCGGATCGGGAGCCCCGTTTATTGGCAGATCCCAGAATTTCAGTGTCAACTCATCCAGATTTAAAGAAATATTCCCTCTGAAACTTTGCTTACTTGGCTTATTTGCTTGGCCTGGGCTATTGATTACTTGTCAAGTCAGCTAACAAACTTTTTCCTGCACTGTTGTTTTCTGAGTTCCTCGGTGCCTGTTGGTCAGGATCAGTGGCATAGAGGTGGCCTGCTCCTGGGAACGCGCCCCCCAGCCTTGGCAGTCAACAGCTCATCTGCCTTGTTCTCAGCGGACCTGGCTCAATTCTTACAGATGAAAAGTCAAAACTTAAAAATGAAAGCAATCTTTGAGACAAGTGACCTTTGAGAAAGGGAGAGCCAAACTGTAGGAATTCTGCCTCTATAAACTGCTCTGTATCACGAGGACCTAGACAGAACCAATTACAATTCACACACCCTCCTCGGACCCCAGCACTGGACAGAGCATGTCTGAGATGCTAAGTTCTGGGACCACAACCTGTGGGGCAGATGATTAGTTGACTTAGCCAAAGGTAACAAATGTAATTGAGTGGTGGAATGCTGTCACATTCAAGAACACTTGTGGCATATTATTATTTCTTAGCTCAGGAGCAGTGTCAGACAGTTTATGAAGGCATTTAGATGCTGAAAGAAACCCTATCTGGGAATAGGGGGATTTTTTTCCTCCATAGAGTTAGGTCAGAGGTGCTGTTATTTGTTTCCCCCGGGTGTTCAGAGTCAAGTATGAATTCACTCCACAAAATCTTAGTCCCAGCAATGTGTTTCCATGCTGCTATTTCAGGTTGGAGTCCTTGCAATGACCTATGTGCAGGAGAGTGCCTGCATGTGTGGCCGCACACGCACACACACATACATATGCACGCACACACACACTTACATATGCATGCACACACACACATGCACACACATACACACTTACATATGCATGCATGCACACATACACAAACATACACACATGCACACACATACAAACACACATGTGCATGCATATACACATACACACACTTACACACATGCTCTCACATGAACACATGCACATACATGCATACATGCATACACATGCACGCACAAGCATATACACATACACACGTGCACACACATGCACACATGCACAAATACATACACACATGCACACACACATGCATGCACATAAACACACACACACTCTCTAGTTCTGTTGTTCTGTGTTCTCGCCTTGGAGCATCCTCTAGGTCAGTGTGTCAGAGTCACCTCCAGGGCTCTGTGGCCTATATCTAAGAGCTCCCAACTCCAAGAACAACAGTAATGCTCTTGCACTCCCTCCCCCTACCCATCTTTCTGTGCCTCACTGCATCTTCTCTCCTGATATAATTTATATCAGGCATCTGTTCCCTCCTCAGCACCGAGTCTTCTGCCAACACAGATCTGGAAACACAGCCCCGTCTCTCCCCTTGTCTCCTCAGCACTGCCTCGGGGGGTCCGAGGGCCAGTTCTTGCTGGTCTTGAGAATTACTGGTTTTCTCTCAGTCTTATTAGAGTCTGCTGAGTAGACTATTTTGAAAACAGTTATTTAGGGAATATTTTCCTTGAGTAAGATGGAAAGAACACCTGAGAATGTTCTTTCTATCTAAACCAGGGAGTTTCTGAAAAGGCCAGATGTCAGAGTTTCCCTTCTCAGTCACTCCTCATGTTCTACACAGCATGTCCAGACTCACTCCTGAACAGAGCGGAGGTGAGGGTCCTCACCTTGCCCCTCCCTCCCCTCTCCTCCCTGTCCTTAGCGGGCTCAGGAGTTTGCTTTCCTTTCTCATCTGATTTTGATGTTGCTTCTTCCTAATATGACCACCTCCTTCCATCTGCTTGAGACTCCAGTGAAGATCATGAACGGTCTGGATTCGAATCTTGCTTTTTAATCCTTAAATGTTCCACATTACCTTGTAAGATTTTGTCCAGTATTGGTCTCCAGAGCTACCTCATACATATTCTGTGAGAAATTAATGGGAATTTGTGTAGAGCATTTGAGTCTGCCTGGTACAGAATACAAGTTTTATAACTAAAAGTTTCCATTACTGACAATATTTGTGACAATTTTATGTAGATTTTTCTGTAAATCAGCATTTGAAAATGAACTTAGGTAGATTAAATGTGGCAGTTTTAAGCTGTGGTAATTATATACCTGGAGAACAACTTAACATAGGCAGCTTTGAAAAAATACTAATTTCTACCAAGGAAGTAATTTGATAAAAGGAAATAAAATGTTGAATCTTTTTCAAAATTCAAGAGATCATCCTAATTAGAATCTTTTACGGTAGAATTAGATCTTTATTCTTGTCAAATAATTCCACAGAGTAATATTTTATATCCTGGAGATACTGTTGTATTTTATAGTTGAGAAAACAGCTACAAAGAAAGGCAATATTAAGAATAGTATGGGTATTGAAATCTGACTAATCTGAATTTATATATTAGAATATTTTCTAATTTACGTTGTCTTCTCTAAGCCTCAATTTATCTTTTCAAACCATAATAGTACAGCTAAAAATTTTTGAAGAGAAAAGATCTTATTAAAGAGCCTATTTCTATATATATTGCTTGATGGACATTGCTAATATTCTTTCTGTCTACAAATGCTAACACGCACACATATATACACACACAGATGAGGTGTTTGATGCCTGCATTAAAATTATCTTAATTATTTTGTCTTCTGGAACTGATCTATTGAATAGTATATAAATAATGTGCTATTATGTGGAACCCAATGTAGTGTGGGCTTTAAAAAATAAATCTTCCATTTTTTTTAATGCCTATGTCTGGGTTTTAGAGGGTAATATCTACCAATTTCATACTCTTGGAGAAATAAGTTGCCTCATATTATACTAAATGTCTTCTATAATCAGTCTTTATAAATAAATTGTGTGTACTATCTAATGGTCTACCTTCAATGTAATATATATATATGTATATATATATATATATATATATGCCATGTGCTATGTGCTGTCTTTATCCCTGGGATCCTCCCTCCACAATTATTTAATTTTATTCAAATTGTCATTCCAATCAAAGTCTGGTCTTGTCATGTAGCTCATCCCACACTGTTCATGGCTTTCCCAGGTTCTTTGGTGGCATATCTCTTAATTCAATTCAGAGTGCCTCGTTACATCAGGAGGGATGGTTATCCCGCAGTACCTCTTAGAGGAGGCAGATCCCAAGACTATTGAAGGTGCTTTCCCTGTCCATGGGGGGTTGCGGGGGTCTTTTCCTGTCACAGGGAAAAGGTTCTGCCCCTCCCCGGGAGCATTCTCCGGTAACTATGGTGCTGAGATGTAGACCTGGGGAATTTGTTTCTAGCTTGGCTTCCATTTAGGCTCACACAGGGGAAGAAGAGAGTGACCCATCCACTCAGTGGCAGACTCTTTGTCCTCTCACCTGGAGCTTTTTCTCCCTTATCTCCATAGCCTGGAGCGAAAGCACAGGGGTTAGGGCATTTGCCTTGCATGTGGCCAACCCAGGTTTGATTCCTTTGCCCCTCTCAAAGAGCCCAGCAAGCTACCGAGAGTATCCTGCCAGCACAGCAGAGCCTGGCAAGCTACCCATGGCGAATTTGATATGCCAAAAACAGTAACAACAAGTCTCACAATGGAGATGCTACTGGTACCCACTTGAGCAAATTGATGAGCAACAGGATGACAGTGATACAGTGATACAGTGATCTCCATAGCCATGCATTCTTCAAGGCTGTCTCAAAGATAGCTCTAGTCTCAGGTTTGGAACAAGGATGAGTAGAGTTAAAAGGAAGCATGCGTAGAGGGCTCAGCCCTTCCATTCTAATGTGAAGCAGATGAACCAAAACACGTGCTTGTTTTGGATTTTAAGGCTAAACAGTAGACGGGAAACTCAGAATACCTCTTTCTATGACTTTTGAAGGAATAATATAGTCAAGAGCAGATAACTTTTCTGTTTATAAAACGTGTATTGATTTACCTTATATAAACTTTAGCTAAGGAGTTTTTCCTGGGAGGTGTTCCACTGATAATCTTATATATTGAAGACATTTTCATTTGCATCAAGTGGTTCAGCCAAATATTATTTCCTCTTCTATATATATATCACACACTTGCTCGTATATTATTAAATTCACATAAAGGAATATTTATAATAAAAATTCATGAACTATTGTAACTTGGAACAATATAAATTAATCTGGCAATCATTAAAGGGGGGAAGGCTTCTGTTTTTAAATACATTGTTTTATCTTTAAAACAATGAGACATCATCATGGTAAGACTATATAAAAGTAAACTACATATGAAAAGAAAATAAGAGAATGACAAACATGGGATTTTAAATGCTGGTTACGTTGGTGAGGGGCTGGAGCACAGCAGGTAGGGCATTTGCCTTGCATGCAGCCAACCCAAGTTCGATTCCTCCACCCCTCTTGGAGAGCCCGGCAAGATACTGAGAGTATCCCACCCTCATGGCAGAGCCTGGCAAACTACCCATGGTGTATTTGATATGCCAAAAACAGTAACAACAAGTCTCACAATGGAGACATTACTGGTGCCCGTTCAAGCAAATCGATGAGCAACAGGATGACAGTGACAGTGACAGTGACGTTGGTGAGAGGTAGGAGACAGTTCCAGGCTGGTGTGGGTTGTTGTAGATTCTGTTTTAAGGTAAGATATGCATGTTTGGGTGTTCCCAATGGCCCAAACTGAAATATTTGGAGTATCAAAATATGAAAAATATCCAAACAAGAAAATATGGCATGGAGATAAATTGTATAAATAAATAAATAGGAAAAAATTAATATAGCACATCTGTGATCAGAAAGGAACTTTTCCCCCTGACTCCCCATCTTCAATATCAGATGTGCTTACTGATGTGTAGCTCCAAAGAACTGAGGATGAAAGAGGATCACGGGATGAAGTTAGAAGTTTAGACAGAAGTTTAGACTGAAGGAACCTGCGAATACAACCTCTCTGTATTGGTCAAAGCTTATATAATCAGCTTTAAATTGTGTGGGTCCCAAGAACCATCAGCAGGAGGAGGTGAAGACACAACTTGGTGTCTGGCTTTTGTCTGAAGAATCAGTGAGTTCTGTGTAAATTTGAGGCCCCCACCAGGATGCCACAGGGCAATGTGTATGCATGTTCAGACAGTACGGGGGGGGGGGGGGGCTTGTCAAAAGGCTTTTGTTGCCTCACAGGCCCGGCAATGAAAGTGACTGGTTTGTGCCTGAAGAAGCCTCTCGCCTTGCCTGGTGATGGATGGCCTCTGCTCTGTGTCTTCCCATGCGCCCTCTCTCATGCTAACAGTCACTACCATGGGGAATCTCCAGCCCTTGGGTGACACCCCTGACACCCCACCACATTCTGCCTCACTTTCCTGTTCAAACCCTGTCTTCAGACTCAAGGGCTTTGGAGGTCATGACGTCAGTCTGTGGGTTGTTCAGTCTGTGTGTGGGGACAGTTCTGTCCTCGTCTGTGAGAGCATCTTTCACACTCAGGCTGAATTCCTCCAAGCAGCGACCTATAGCTAAAGGAGCCTGGAAGGGCAGCCCAGGATGGGAAAAAAAGCAGGGAAGCCCCTGGACCCTGAGTGCAGCTCCAGGAACCCCAACTCCTGCCGTTGCTGTGTGAGATGGAGCGTGTAGGTCAGCCGTGGGGCAAAGGAAGTGATTCCGCATACCCGCACATCTGAGTTCAGTGAAAACTTAAATACTTTATTTGAAACATAAGGTTGGAGCTTTATCTGCAGGTAGCACCCCAGTTGGTCAGAGCAGCTGCGTCCTTTGGTAGCTGTTCCTGGTTGGACGGCTGGGGGCGGTCTCAGACAGAAGGCCCGAGCTCACATTTTCCTTGGAAGTGCCACAGAACTTCCTGTGTGTCCATCCTTAGTCTGTGCAACCAAATCATGGCCTGAAGGGCTACTTCTTAGGAGGGTCTAAGCCCATCACTGATGATTGAAGACAGTAAATTAACCCCACTTTGTGGGGTACGTGCCTTAAAATTCACACGTGCTACTAATCCATTCAATTGCTGCTTCTGAAGGAATGTCTGTCCCAGGAATAGGATATGAAGAAACCTGGCAGGAGGTACCAACAGAAATGAGGTGCAGGAGGACACTTATGACTGGAGTGGGAGTAGGTGGGAGGGAAAAGTGCCTCCTTAGAGGAAGGGGAAGTGGGCACAGTGGTGCAGCCAGTGGACATTGGTGAAGGGACTGGTGTTGGAACATCATATTCCTGGAACTCAATCACAAATATCATTGTAACTTTGTCATTCATGGCAATTCAGTTTAATATATATATATATAGAGAGAGAGACTTACCAAAAAAGAAAAATGCTTTGCTGGAAGGATTTATCTAGCAGGAAATTTATTCATTAAAATTTTTTAATTGAATCACTGTGAGATATACAGTTACAAAGTTGTTCATGATTGAGTTTACAATGTTCCAAAACACTTTTATTCAAATGTCCCCTATTTCCCTTCTGTCCCCAACCTGTATGGCTGATTCTCTCTCTCTCTCTCTCTCTCTTTCTCTCTCTCTCTCTCTCTCTCTCTCTCTCTCTCTCTCTCTCTCTCCCCTCCTCTCTCTCTCTCCCTCTCTCTCATTTTATTTGTAGGCACTGTAGTTTAGCTGGAAATGTCTTGATAAAAAGAGGAATAACTGTATTCTTTTATTGACATCTTATAATTTTAGAAGATTAAGCCAGGTAAGGGAATAGAGACTAATTTTATGATGCTTCATAGGATAAATAATCTGATGAGGCAACTGAGCAAAAGTTCTGTATAGGTCAGATATATAAATAACTAACTTAAAATTTTTTAATCAGTGACAACTGATTAAGAAGGTTTAGTGAACCGAATCAATATGTGGGAGGAAAGAGGCCACAGTATGCCCATGGCTGTGCCTCTGCTTCATCTGCATTTTTACTCTATGCTTAAAATATATGCTCTACATATAGCTCATAAATATAACCTTCATGTTATATGTGTAATATTACAAACAAATATATGTCTGCATATGGATTTACATATAATTTATTCAGTGCAACTCTCAGACATTCATTTATGAAGCGTTATTATTTTTATGTGGCTTATGGGTATGATCCCTGGGTCACCAGATATTGGGAGGATAGCAGGCAGAGGATCTCTACTTCTGGGTTGGTCCCATTGAGCCCAGCAACAAGGTCACAAAGTTCCGCATTATCTGGTTTCCGTGGGACTTCATTCATGTATGAGCCTCGGCTGGACCATCTGGAAAGCGGCCTGGAGCATGACAGCGGTTGGGTAGTGGAGGTCTGCTTTCAAGGCTGGGTCTCTTGGGGAGGGGAGGGTTCTCACCTGTCCCCCTCTGGGGCACCCTGAGTGAAAACACCCTGGCTCAGAGTCCACATCCTGCCATACCCAGCCAGCACCAGAAAATCTCCTCATCAGCCACCCTCCAGATCTCAGTGGCTGCTCCTCCCAGACGGGAGTATAAAATGAGGCCCCCATAGCCATGCCACTGGACTCTGCGCCAGGCTGTTTTAAATCAGGGCTCCCCAGAGCGGGGCGCGTGTGAACCCTCCCCACCCCAAGGGACCCAAGGACCCAAGGGACCCTGGAAGCCGACCTCCACTACCCAGCCACCACCACACTCCAGGCCACTTTCCGGAACACGCAACACATTATAAGACACTTCCCACCCAATTTCCATAATTACCACACCATATTTGATTGAGGTCAGACAGTAGGCAACAAATCACTGTCACTGTCACTGTCTTCCCCATTGCTTATCGATTTGTTCGAGCAGGCACCAGTAACGTCTCTCAACATGAGACTTATTGTTACTGTTTTTGGCATATCGAATACGCCACAGGTAGCTTGCCAGGTTCTGCCATGAGGGTGGGATACTCTCAGTAGCTTGCCAGGCTCTCCGAGAGGGGCAGAGGAATCGAACACGGGTCAGCTGCGTGAAAGGCGAACACCCTATCTACTGTGCTATCACTCCAGCCCCATTATAATAAGTTTTATCGCTCCAGCCCAGGCAACAAATCATAGAGAGTATATATATGTATATATATATACTCATTTTATATATATACATACAAGTATATATATATATATAAATATATATATGGGCAGAGCCTGGCAAGCTACCCATGACATATTTGATATGCCAAAAACATTAATGATAGTTCTCATTCCCCTGACCCTGAAAGAGCCTCTAATTGTTGGAAAAGATGAGTAAGGAGAGGCTGCTAAAATCTCAGGGCTGGGAGGAATAGAGACATTATTGGTGCCCGCTTGAGTAATTCAATGAACACTGGCATGACAGTGATACAATGATACATTATTTTTATAATTTCATGTACTCTGTTCAACTTAACTTTCTCTCTTCCATAGTACATGCCATATTTCAGTTTCATGAATTTTGGTTCATGTCTCATTTATAAAAGAGGAAAATATTTTAATAAGTTTTTTTGGGGATTTTTTTGGTCACACCCAATGATGCACAGGGGCCACTCCTGGCTCTGCACTCAGGAATTATCCCTGGCAGTGCTCAGGGGACCATATGGGATGCTGGGAATTGAACCTGGATCAGCCGCGTGCAAGGCAAACATCCTCCCCGCTGTGCTATCACTCCAGCCCCATTATGATAAGTTTTATAATTGCAATCTAAATGGATATATAGCTTCTCATAAGAATTGCCTCCAAGCCATTTATTCACAATGCCTTTTATTATTTGTGTAAAATTGTTCTCTAATTCTTCAAACAAAGGTCCCTGAAAGTTCTATACCAATTGTTAGTAAGCCAGAGAGTGAAATGAACCTGGATGGTCTGCAGGTGTTCCTAGTTCCTTGCTACTATTTGGCTGTCTCCTCGTCCTCAGCCCAGATCCAAGTTGGCTAGGCAGAAAGGACCATCCTCGGCTGAGAGAGGGTGGATTGTTTTCAGGAGGTCACCTTTCGAATAAAACATATCAGTATTCTGTGAGTGCATTCAAAATAGAAGACATGCAAAAGGGACTGAATCCCCCAAGGACAAGGGTTATCTGCACACATATTCATCATCCGCACGGCCCACACACGGGAAATACGGCCGCCAACGTTCCCCGCGACCCCGGACAGCTGTAACTCAGAGTGGGCCTGCGAGGGGCCGCACGTGGCCATCTGTTCCTCGCAGCCCTGACATTCCAGCATCGATTTGCTAGTATCAGAGTCAATTAAGGACATTCATTTTCAACAGGGCATGCCGAAATGGAGGCAGAAGCACACTCAGCTGCCAACTCTGTCTTCGATGACCCATCCAGGGAGCGGGAAGGACAGGGAGAAGGCAGCATGGCCAGGGCCTTCTCGTGGGGTGGACCTGGGAGGAACCAACACCACCAGCACCCCACAGAAGACCTCGACAGACCAGAGGATGAACACCCAGTGTGTTCTCCAGAGGGAACTTTCTGGAGTTTCCCAGCGCAGCGTTTCCACAAGGATTTCTGCCCTCCACATTTCTGTGCTCTCAGTGGTCGTGTATGCCATCTGCCAGTCACATCATGCAAAAGCACAGGCTCAGCCACTGGGGTGGGGGGCGGGGAGCTGGTAGCTGGGCTGGGCACCCCTCTGAGCCCTGCTCCTGTGGGGTAGCCACACTGGCCAGGCACCGGGTCTGCATTCACCCAGCTAGAAAGGAGGATGTGAAGGATGTGAAGGAAAAATTACCCAGTGTACGTGCAGCCTGGCCCCAAGGGGTCTTAGCAGTTTTAAAAGGAAGTCTAATGTAAAAGGTTAGGAGTTTCCTTTCAATCACAAAGTATTCTCTGTAAGAAAATAATTATTTTTCCCCATGGCCACATATAATGTGATTTTCATGTCAGAAAAATCACAGAAACTGTGAAGACTAATTTCTTTTATTCAGTAACATAATAAAGCTATGTCCATAAGAAACCTTTATTTATTTCAGGTGAGTTCCAAAAATGGTGGAGAGGAAATGAGATTATGGAATTATAGAGTGGAAAGATAGTACAGCAGGTAAAATGCCTTTCCTGTACACAGTAAACCTGGACTAGATCTCTGGAACTCCAACTTGTCTCCCAAGTCCCACCAGGAGTGATCCCAGCGCACGAAGCCATGAGCACATCTGTGTATGGCCTCAAAGCAAACATGTTTAGATTACTTAATGCAATTTCATACAGAAATTAGCAGTGTTTTAATCTTACTTTGTTAGCTTTTAATATTATATCTCATGGTTTTAATAAAATGCATAGATATCATTTAAAGTAGCACATTAGATGTGTTTTGCTTTGAAGTCTACTTTAAAACACCAATATCATTCAAGAACTATTTCCTCATATTTTTAAACTTTTAAGGCCACCATTTGATTTTAAAAGGGTACCTTAATGTCAGGTTTGAAACCCTATTTGAAATTGTTTCTGAAATATTTTAAATAATCCCTCTGCCAAAAAGTGACCACCTAGGTTATTGCTCATGAGCAACCTATCAATTTCCTCTTGATGTACATTTGCTGGCCATTGGCTACATGTTGCTGTGTGTACATCACTCTACCACTACTGAAGGGATTGTTGAAATATCCCTTCTGGGACCCCTGCCCTCAGCCTACTCTGAAGGTCTGGACATCCATAGGTTAGTTCCAATAAAAGCTATGTTCTCTGCCCTCTGATATGCTCTGTTCATCTTTAAGGCCAGGGGGCTGTGGGTGGCCTGACCTTCACATCCTCCTTCATGTACACAGAGGCTGTGGTTCTGTCTGTCTTATCCCTCGGCCCCATGCATCGGCCCCAGAAGTCTGCTCTCTGACTGGGCAGCACACTGTGTCCGCTTGGATCTCCTGTGGGCTGGCACACTGCCAGCTTTCCTGGTGGTTGTGGGTGGAAATACTTGGTGTCTATAGGAAGCCTTGCCACATATTCTGTGTCCAGGAGCCCCTATCTGTGCCCCCTCCTTGTCCTCCTGTCATCACACCGCATTGCCCGCCTCCTGTTATTTTCAGTCCTCTCGTGTTTATTCTGGACTCGAGTGGCTGTGCTCTGTGCTTCCTTCTCTCCTCCCACAGAATTGCATGTGTACTTCAGGAGCAGCTGTGTCTTTTTCTTTTTTCAATTTTTGGGCCACACCCAGCAATGCACAGGGGTTGCTCCTGGCTCATGCACTCAGTAATAACTCCTGGCGGTGCTTGGGGGACCATATGGGATGCTGGAAATCAAACCTGAGTTGGCTGTATGCAAGGCAAATGCCCTACCCTCTGTGCTATCACTCCAGCCCCATTGCTGTGTCTTGACTGGGGAGTTTTCCCAACTTATCCCTGAGTCCTGCTGTGTCACTTCTACACAACTCATCCTGGAGTTGAGATTCTTAATACAGGATCTCCTTTGTCAGTGAGGAAATGGAAGAAGTCCCGTATGATTTATGTACATAGACCCTCACGCCTACCTCGGTTCTTTTTCTTGGCGGGGCTTGGACCCGCCAAGGGTCCTGCCGGGTCCTGCAGTGCCCGGGACTTCCCTGACTGTTCAGTGATGCACAGACTCTCCCAGACTTGGCCTCAGCAATGTTTTGGGCACCATGTGGATCCAGGCTTGATTCCAAGTTGGCCCCATGCATTGAAAACACGACCTCTTCACCGGGTCTTCGGCCTAGCTTAGGATTTGCTTAGGGGCCCACAACCCTCCCAAATTTTCAGGACCATTGATTGTTTTTAATCTATTTTTATTACATATAAATAGTCATGCATAGCCAATTAAGTGAATTACATTAATAATTATAATGATTGTATTTTTAACTAATTTTAATAATTGTATCAGTGACTATAATTATACAAATTTTACATCCAATTATATCTAATTGTGTCTTGTGCTCTAACAGACGGTCTTCCATGGCATCTTTTCCTTTCTTCTTCACTGAGTATTGTGCTGCTTTGCCTTCTTAGCCCTGCGCTGACCATGGTAGAGAACAGCTTCTTCAATTTTGTTGACATGGAGGAAGACTTCAAAAATTCTGGCCTGGATATCATGAGTCCATGAGTTTCCTTTAGAATTCTGTTGATCATGTTCCTGCTGGTGCTGTGATTCTCGTGATTCAGTATTGAACAGAGTTTGGGAAATATCCTTCCTGCTCCACTTTCTCAATTCCAGATAGAATTTCTTTCTCCCAGACCCAAATGATGGCAAGCGTCTTGTTTCACCTTTTCCTACACTCTAATTTGTCTTTGAAGCTCCGCCACCAGAATACATTTTCCTAATGTGCTATCATTTGCTTCACTTACAGGAAATTTCTGGTACATACTAATTATCCCAGTGAAATCTCGTACTCGCATGCCTGTCATTAAGAGGATCCACAGTTTGGTCCATGTTATTGTTCTCAAACTCACCTTTCCAGTGTTCTGCATCCCAAATCATCTTCCCAGGAAAACAACAATGAGAACACCTGTTCCTTAAATTATGGCATGCAGCAACTCCATTCCACATTTGGGCTAAAATTGCCACTCTTGTCTATGTCAAATTCATGCTTTTAAAACTCATCTTCTAATCTTGTACTATCCAGAAGCCTTCTCTGATGTCCCCCTATGTGTTCCTGGTATTTATTCCTGAAAGTCAAGTTAAAAATGAAAGCAGTGTTTGTTGTTTTATTTGCATGACAATTAGCACATTTGGGAGCATGAAATATTCCAGGTCCCTCCCTTCTGGGAGCACCCAGGATGAGTGTGTGGCTTCAGGGATGGCAACTGTGCTGTGAGCCCAGGCTTCCCAGCAGAGACCTCTCAGGAAGGTTACAGATGGCAAGATATGTGTTTAAAACATAGATTCAGATCCACATGAAAATTAAAGTGCAAAGTAGAAGAAATCAATCTCTAAGAAGCACTTGTGAGCTAAAGCAATAGTACAGCAGGGAAGGCGCTTGCCTTGCATGTGGCCAACCTGGGTTTGATCTCCGACATCCCATATGGTCCTCCAAGCACCACCAGGAGTGATTCCTGAGTGCAGAGCCAGGAGGAACCCCTGAGCATCAGCAGGTGAGACCCCCCCAACAGAAAAAGAAAAGTTTTATGACAAAGATGCCAGATAAAATGCAGGTGTTTCCTGAGAGGTGGTTGTGGTCAGGAATGCTGTCGTGCCTTGCACATGGCTGACGCTGGCTCTATCTTGCACCAGTCCCCACCATCACTGGATACAGCCTCAGTTGTTTGAGAATCAGTGTGAGCACCATTTGGGTGACACCCCCTCAAAAAACATGAGCAGCCCCTATGGAGGTATAAGACCAGTCTGACAAAGCAAGATGATCTGTGGAACACAGAAGAGGTGAGGGGGCACAGTGGACAGAGGAGGGACCATGGAACCATGATCACACAGAAGGAAATAGACCCAGCCTCAAGTATTTTCGATGTGTTTCACAATAGATCACTCTGGATGACAGGTGGGAAATTAACTAATGGGCAGGAGAAGCCAGAGCAAAACTCAGGCAGCCAGTCAGAGTATGTGTGTGTGTGTGTGGGGGGGGATACAAAGCTGAACCTTGAGGCAGGAGAATGAGGTCAGGAGGTCCTCAGTGAAGTCACTGAGACTCACAATGAAGCCAGAGGTAACAAAGTTAGCTGAGAGATGCAACGGCTCAAAATGTCGAGGGAAAGAGAGAAGTTCAGTGGAACTTGGAGTTTTGAGTGTGTCCTTCAGTGAGGGGAAGAGAGAGAAAGGAGAGGAGGGGGCATGATTGGCTGAAATGAATCATTGATTCAGACTTTGGCTGGAATACTGACTTCTTTGGGCACACTCGCGCTCACAATACTACAGAGGGGAAGAAAGCCCCGGCCAGTGATTGGGGCCCCCTGATCTGTTCTGGAGAGCCCTTACTGGCTGGTGGGTCTCACTCAGGGACAATCGCTTATCTATTATCAGCAAGGAAATATTTTAGGAGCACGAAGAAATGGCATGAACACGCCTTTCTAAATGTACTCTGGGTCAGAGGTCAGTGTTCTCTGGGGTCTGCTGGTGCCTGGAGACGGGGTTGCTAACAGGCCAGTGGACATCTCGGCCACTTCCCGCAGTGCCTGTCACCTGGTGTGAGGTGCTCCTAGCTCAGTAACTCTTCTACTGTCTCTCCAACCCACACTCTTCCTCTTCAAACTCTGAACTACTGTTGAGATCAGAAGCCAGTGGAGATATGTTTTATATGAACAAAATATCTCACACATAATTCATAAATGTGTGAAACAAGAGTTTCCTAACTCAGAGAAAGAATCAAAGCTGAAAATAATCCTAAAGCCATCACCTCCTTCCTTTTGATCAGGGATGTGCCGCCCAAGCATCAGTACAGAGTCACGTGGACTGGATAAGGGTGTGTTGGTACTGTCAGGGACCCCAGTTCTGAGAACAGGCAGGGTGATGTCAGAGCACACACTTTCCACTCTCAGGCTGCAGTCAGCTCTCTCGGCCTTCACATCACTCTATAAGCCAACAGTTCACGTAAGGATTCTGTTCCTTCTGATTAAGAGAGAAAGGGAATTCTGTAAGCTAAATCAGTAGATTACCCATGGAAAAAAATAGAAAATTGTAAATAACAGCAGCAATTTTCTAAGATTGGTGAAATGCATTGGCAGAGCAAGTATGAAACTCTCCAGGGCTGGGCAATTCAATTTTCAACCTAGACATCCTATTCTGAGGATAATTTTAAGGTTTGTAGGCTGAAGAAAAAGCGGCAACGTGTTTTTATAGCTTTCCTGGGTAAGTTTACATTCCATAAGTAAAAGGAACCACAACCATGACTCGTGTTTGATCTTTCTACCTCTCCTACCTTGTCCATAAGGTCACAGAGCTAATATGACTGAAGTACTTAGACTAATGCCAGGCCCTTACAAAGCTGCACCCTCAGATGTCATAAATAACCTCCGTAATTGCAGGCACGTAACTTCTGGGTAACTGAACAGGACAAATGAGTGAAGCGAGAAGAACTTTCAGTATTTTATTTAATTGGTGGTGAAACAACTTAGTTAAGGCCTTTAGAACAAACTAGAATATTTTGGCATTGGAAAATGAGAATAAGGAAGATTATCAATTGTCTTGTCCAGATAAGGAAAATTATCTTGATGTATTCTAAGTAAACAGACAAAGAGTTAAAATTATCCCACAGTCAACCGAATCAAAGTCCTCATGGAAAAGAGGAATCAGTCTTAGTAGCAACCCCTTGGGAAAAGTTAGGGCTTAGAGCAGGGAGCCAAGGTTTATTGTGGTGAAAGAATGTTACACATTCTGCCTCAAAGGTACAGGAATTCAAGTGCAAGGGACAAAGGGGGAAAAAAGTTTCTAGGTGAGATGAATTTGCTCTGCTCTAGGGGAACATAAGTCTTTAGATATTTAAGGAGTCAGTACTAGAACATACTACTATCCATCTGGTGTATCATTGCCAAGTGTTCAAAAGTACCAAAGTTCAAAATCATTTAAACTGCATGCAATTAGGACTTGAGGTTCTGCATGTGTCTGACTAGTCACATGGGCCATTTAAAGAGAAATGGAAATATCAAGATGGTAAATGAGTTGTTCCGTTAGTGGAAATCTTGATTATTGCAAGAACTTGGATATGAGCATGAGAGAGCATCATGATAGCTGCCCTCACTAGCTCATCCTGGCCTCTGTTCCCTCACCAGCTCATCCTGGTCTCTCTTTAAGCCTCGTGGTGTTTTACCTGAACACAAGGTATAGGCATATGAATATTGACTGAAATGTCCTTATGTATCCAAGTATACACATATGTGCAACTGCAGATGCATCTATATACACAATGGCAAATGCATCTGTACATAATCATGTGACCTGTGCTTGAAGATGTTTGATTAGAAATTCCTATAATCTACATGAAATTAATGACATTCCTTTTATCTAACTTCTGCTCCCCAGTAAATCCTAGCTATTCCATACCTGTTTTTACTTAATTGATACAGCAACTTTATTGTGCCATGGCTCTGCCTGACATGAGGACTAAGCAAAGATGTTGCGGATGGAAGTTCAGCTTTAACTCTCAGATTCAAATACAAACAACCTTCCCAGGCTAGGTGAGGAGACTGGGAAGGAAGTTTCATGTTTCCAAATAGTTCATTGGCTTTATTGGAAAGACGGCAACAGATTGTCTACATAGCAATCACCTGCCCTTTTTCAGGAGGGAGAAACCCAGAGAATTACAAAGATGTTTTAGAGCCCACTGGAGAAAATGGTATAAAATAAAAGATGAATTATGTGAGTGGTGCAGAGCAGTGTTATTCACCTAGGAGCCATGTGCTCTCCTGTTGGCTCCCAGGCTATTTGGGGAGGAATATATTTTCAGGTGCAAACTATAGATGGAGGAGGAGGGGCACAGTCTGGGGACGGGTGTGGATTGGTGAGAGGAAACAAAAAGAAAACAGTGTTGGAAGGTGGCCACAACTGTTAAAAGTTTGAGAAACACCTTTGTAGACCATTTATTGCAGAGAGTGACAGCTTTACAATATTATATATTTACTTATGATTATATTGGCATATTTTGTTTATACTCCAGTTCATGCTTCCAGCTCTTCAGAAACAGTGTAGATGTGGTGATAACATGAATGGTTGTTGTGTGAGACAGCTGAAAACGCCTACCCCGGCCTTTTTTTGAGAGAGAATCATCTCCCCGAGGCCAGAAGAACAAAAGTGACTGTGATTCCTGGGACCACACCCCCTGGTTCATTGGTGGCACCTGCATTTCAGAGACAGTTGAGCGGAGAGTGACTCTCAGCCACTTGATCTGCTTTTGGCTTAGAATGTTCCCGGCTGATTTGAGTGGGGGGCAGCGCGGCAGGGGATGCAACCCCCACCAGAAGCCCAGTCACACTCTGTAGGGTTAGCAGTTTCTGCTGGGGCTGAAGAGTGGACAGCAGCTCAGCTTCACTTTGTCCTGTTGGTCTCCATGAGCACACACTTTCTCACTACTATTTGGTTTTTATCCCAGTTAAATCCTTGGGAAAGTCCCTGACAACTCGAAACTCAGAGCAGAATATTGTAAATGATGGTCACCTTTAAACAGAGGGAAATGGCAAGTGTTTTCCCTACTGAAAACTGCTCAATGAGATTTGCTAACCTTTTCTAACCTACTCAGGAGTACAAGTAAAGAAAATACTTGCCCTTGCCCTCATGTACATCTTCCGGTTGGATAGACTGAGTGGGAAGAGTTTTACTGTCCACTCTGGCACCCGGGCATGATCCTCACTTACTGTGTGTGATAGGCTGGAAATGATCAGACACCAAGGGGTATCCTCTTCCCCCCTCCTCCACTCCCCTCCCTCACTCTCTCCTCCTTCTACCCCTGTCTTTTTCCCCTCCCCCTCTTTTCTCCCTCCCTCTCGGAGCTCTGAGAATTTGGAGCTCTGAGTGGAAGGCTGAAACGGGATGAGGCTTCGTTGGTGTCTGTTCTTGAGGAGGGCTGTGTCTGTGCAGAAGATGATGGGTGTGATGTTGGAGATTCAGGAAATGTTCAGGCTTTGGACATGCCACATTGGTGATGGGAAGCACCTATGATTCTCACTATGTCTCCACTCTGTGGGTGTAGTGTGAGGGCTGCTCCGGGCTGGACTGGATCCTGTCTGCTGGTCCCCAGAGGAACAAAGCCATAGTTAGGACCCAAAAAGATCCCTGGAGTCCCCTTTGGAAAATCATGGAGGCTCAAGTACATCAGACAGGGCTGATCAGTGTGATTCAAGGAAGATTCAGAAACAGTGGGTGGGGGAGGAGGGAGGAGAGAAGAGGGAAGAGGGAGGGAGAGGGACTAGAGACAGACAGAGAAAGAGGGGGAGAGGAGGAGAGGAGGGAGGGAGAAAAGAGGGGGAGGGAGGGGAGATGGAGAGGGAAGGGACAGGAGAAGAGGGAGAGAGAGATGGGAGAGAGGGGAAGGAGGGGGGAGAAAGAGGGAGGGAGAGGAAGAGAGATGGAGAGAGGAGAGAATAGGAGAGGAAGGAAAGAGAGGGAGGAAAGAAAGAGGGAGAAAGGGAGGAAGAAAGAGTGAGAGAGGGAGGGAGAAAAGAGGAAAGAGGGGTGGGCGTAGGGGAGATAGGGAGGAAGGGAAGAGGAAGCAAGGGAAGGAGAGGGGGAGAGAGGGAGAGAAAGGGAGAGAGAGGGAGAAAAGAGGGGGAGGAAGAAAGAGAAGGGGGAGGGAGAGAATAGAGTGAGGAAGGGCAGTGGAGGAGAGGGGGAGAGAGGATACCCCTTGGTGTCTGATCATTCAGTTCCACTCATGACATAGTTTGGACCATCCCCCTCCCCAGCCCCTTCTCTCTCTGCAGTGTCTCAGGCTGCTCCTCAGGCCATGGCTGTGTTTCCATTCCACCTGAGCAGGCCCTTCCAGCACCTGTTCCCGGGTCATCACCACTCATGAGGGCTGCCTTGGCTAATGGTGGCAAAATGGCTTTGGAATTAAAATCCTTCAGTGTTTAATTTTAGCAAGCTGCCAGAGCTCAGGATCAGAGACAGGTGTCTCTAAAAGTGAGGACACTTTAGAGAGCTCATGTTGTTTTATAGGTTAAGAAATTGGGCATGACTAATGATCTCTGGATTTTGGTATTACTGAAGTTGCTAGTAAAGAAAATAGGAAAGAGAGAAGGGAGCAGGCAGAAAGGGAAGGAGAGAGGAGGAGAGGAGGAAGGGAGGGAGGGAGGGAGGGAGGGAAGAAGGAAGGGAGGGAGGAAAGAAGGAAGGAAGGAAGGAAGGAAGGAAGGAAGGAAGGAAGGAAGGAAGGAAGGAAGGAAGGAAGGAAGGAAGGAAGGAAGGAAGGAAGGAAGGAAAGGAGGGAGGGAGGGAGGGAAGGAGGGAGGGAGGGAGGAAGGGAGGGAGGAAAAGAGGGAGGAAGGAGGGAGGAAGAAAAGAAGGAAGGAGGGAGGGAGGATGAGGAAGAAAAGAAGGAAGGAGGGAGGGAGGAGGAAGGAAGGAGGGTGGGGGAAGGAAAAAGAAGGAAGGAAGGAAGGAAGGAAGGAAGGAAGGAAGGAAGGAAGGAAGGAAGGAAGGAAGGAAGGAAGGAAGGAAGGAAGGAAGGAAGGAAGGAAGGAAGGAAGGGAGGGAGGGAGGGAAGGAGGGAGGGAGGGAGAATATGGTCTGGGGCTAACCTGGGTCCCACATGCAGCATGGACTGCAGCCATCTGGGACATCTTCCTGGCCCCTGAGATGTTTTTTCTGGTGTGACCTGACTGTATGCCATTCAGTAAATAAGGGTGTCTTCAAAAGTATACACAGAAAGGAGGAAAACTGACAACATGTGCAAAGGTTCAAACCCAAAGCTAAAGAAAGGCTAATGAGTAACGAAGGGTTGGCAGAAATGGCAGAAATGAGAATCATGCAGATAAATGTGTCTCATATGGAGATTCAATTAAAATTAAATTATAATAATTGATAAAATGGCCTATTCTAAAAGCAAAAATATATCAAGATAGGTAAAAAAAAACATAAGATAAAATAAATAAAGTTTAGTGCATCTCAAAGTTGAAGGCCTAACGTTACCAAGAGAATGATTGTTTGAAGTTTTCTTTTCTTGTTTTTTGGGCCACAGCCAGCTGTGCTCAGGGTTTACTCCCAGGTCTGTGCTCAGGGAGCACTCTTGCAGGCTTTGGGGCCCAAAACCAGGTTGACCACAGAAAAGGCAAGAAGGTGACCCTCATCTCTCTAGCTCCAGTTTCCGGGGTTTGTTCAACAATAAGAGTTTGGTCAGAGGCCTGTGTGGGATCATTCCTGAGCGGTGGCCTGAAATGCCGCAGCGTGTGAAGCCTAAGCCTCACCGTCTTATCGGTCATTATAGTGCTGGTGTTTTATTTTCTAACTATAAAAGGTGCACAGAAGAACCTCATAAATATTTAATGGTGTCAAATCTCGTTAGGAACCGATCATTATCAGAGATTGACTTCAGGGGTGGTGGCATGCGGAATTCTGCCGCCCAGCTCCCCAGCGACAGGGTTGAAATTGCTAAAAATAAAACTCAGAGCCTCTGAAACATTTCCTCAGGGTGAATCGTTAATGAAGCCATATCTGTGCCAGAAAATCTATGAAAATGCAGTGAGAGCAGCGAGAGCCTGTCGGCTGACCAGCACCACTCCCCCTGCCCAGAGCACAGAGCAGGGTGGGGCGCCCCCACACACCCCAGATCTCCGTGGGGGCATCTCTGCTCTGGTGCAGACCATGAGCATTTCTCCTCTGAGCCCAGTGTGGGCTGCTGGCTGGCAGAGCTGATTCTGGGCAGCCTGAGTTCTTGAGAACAGTGCTCTCTGGACAGGCTCAGGACAGACTGTGCTCCCCGAGCCAATCCCTGATGGAAAGGCACCTGCTCTGCTGCCCGGGAGCTCAGTTCAGGGGTGAGAGAATCAGACTAGGATACCCTCCTCTCCACTCCCAAGCTCTGGCTAGACAGTTTCCCCCGAGAGGGGGTGTTGAGGGGAGAAGCTCACCCCCAATTCAAGAGCAGATTCTCATCTCTTTTCCAATAAACGAATCTCCTGTGCTTCCAAGCCTGGACTCCCCAGTCTGCCCCTGAGAAGTGCTCCCCAGAGCAGTGGTGTGTGAGGGTGGCCTCAAGAGAAGATGCAGCTCAGGTGGGTCAGAGCGTGTGAGATGGGGGCATCAGCAGGTGTGTCTCTTTCCGACCCTCTGCTGGGCCACAGGGGCCTAACTGCTGGGTGAGGTCATGACTTGGAGGGAAGCCCCCTCCCAGTCTCCATCCTGGGTAGCCATGGGGTCCCCAAGGCTGCTCCTTCCAGAGGAGCCATGAGGGAATTTAACACAGTGGGAAGGGGATACAGTTAACCAGGTGCTAAGTGATAAAAAACAAAGAAACATGGTGACCAGTCCCAGACGGGAGTTGCTGCTATGGATTTTCTAACCCATCTAGGATCCAGTAACAAAATTATGGGCCAGGAGAAAAAGTAAGAACATATGATCTCTAATAGTGGGAAAAGCGTGTCCTGGAATTAGAAATGCTTACCAGTGTTTCTAAGCTTGCCTGTTAGAAATAAGATGTCAGACTCGAAAGAAAAGGATTTTAAAGAATTGAATATAATTTTGGAACAAATAAAAGAAAGCACAAAGATGCTGGTACATCCAATAGAGAAAAATCAATAAAGAGATGGAAGTTAGCCAGCAAGACCCAAAGGAAAATTCTGGAGTTGAAACATCAGCCAAAGTAAAAATTCAAATAGGGCTCAGTAGTATGCTTCAAGAGGCAGAACAAAGAATTGACAAACTTAAAGATGCATTCATAGACAGGATGGAGGTCAAAGAACAGAGAGGAAAAATAATAAAGAAAAATAAAGAGACTTAGAGCAACATCCGATACCGTTAAAGCACCAACATGAGGTAAGGACAATATAAGGAGAAACCAAAACGGAAAGGAGAAGAAAATATACTCAAATAAGTTGTGCCCAGAAGCTTCTGGAATGTACTGAAATGTACCAAATGAAACAGCTAATTCAGACACAGAATTCAATACAAGTATGATAAATGCAAAGATTCACAAGTGCAGGAGTAAGAATATTACAAGTTGAGGCTGAGAGATAGTACAGTCATTAAGGTGTTTGCCTTGTGTGTTCCAATCTCCAGCATCCCATACGGCCCCCAAGCACCACTGGGGATTACACCTGAATGCAGAGCCAGGAGCAACCTCTGAACACTACCAGTCCCCTCCCCCCCAAAAAATATATATATATTTGAAGCTTAAAACAAAGAAAAAATGTTAACAGTAGCAAGAGATAAACTATATCACTTAGAATGGGAAAACTATTCTGATGGACAGCTAATTGCTCTGCAGGATGTTTTTTAAGTAAATTTTATGAGTCAGTGAAATATACTTTTTATAACACTAAGCATTATAGTATGACCTCAAGTCACCTCTCAAAGTGTTGACACCAAGAATATAATAAATATGCATATTTATTATATCCCTGTATCACTGTATCACTGTCATCCTGTTGCTCATCGATTTGCTTGAGCAAGCACCAGTAACGTCTCCATTGTGAGACTTGTTATTACTGTTTTGGGCATATCAACTATGTCACGGGTAGCTTGCCAGTCTTGGCTGTGCAGGAGAGATACTCTCAGTAGCTTTCCTGGCTCTCCGAGAGGAATGGAAGAATCAAACCCAGGTTGGCTGCATGCAAAGCAAAAGCCCTACCCACTGTGCTAAATATTTATATATTTTATATTTTATTTATTTATATATTTATATCCATAGCACTGTCATCCCATTGTTCATCAATTTGCTCGAGCGGGCATATATTTATATATATCTTAATAAATTTTATTAATATACTGATATATTAAAATAAAATAAAATACAAAATCTAATAATTAAAAATTATTCACTAAATCCAAAAGAATAGAAAAATAATAGCAAAAATAAAGAACATATGGGGCAAAACAAAACTGGTATCAAACCAAGGAGTATAAAACTATAAAACACCAATTATCTCTTTCAATTTCTGTTGTCTTAGCACTGCAACTCAAAGACATATTTTATCTTGGTGAAAGAATAAGACCCAGTTCTGTGATCCCCAAAACAACACATTTCAAATACAACAAACATAGGTTAAAAATGAGAGTAGGAAGAGATATACCATGCTGACAATAGTAGAAATGTAATTTAACTACATTACTAATACATCTGTTATTAGATCAACAAAATATTGTTGGATATTGTTGATGGGGTAGTGGGAGAAATAAACATCTGTACAGGAACATGTGGAGTATTTGGGTCTCTGTTTCATAATGTATAAAAGTAGAAAATTTCATTGAACTGTCGCCTGTAACCAGCTAACTTCATTGACATTTAGTCCACTGTCACTGATAGAAGTGACGTGCACATCCTTACTGCACACACAATATCTGCCAGCCATATTCTGGGTCATAAAATACCATTCGATAAAGCAATCTCTAGTCATACTGGGTCCATTCTCAGCTCATAGTGAAATTAAATAAGAATCAATAACAAAAACCTCTCTAGTATTTGGATCCCTGTGTATTCAGAAACTAAATTATACGCTTCAAAGTCACCCATGGATCAAAGAGGAAAGAGGAAAAGAAAAACTGTCTTTATTTGTTAATAGAAGGAAAATGAAAAGGCAAAAACAAGACTCCTGTGGTGTGTAACAGCAGGTGTGGAATTAAAGCTGTGAGAGCCGAAAGAATCAATCGGGAGAAACACTTAGTGTGTGAACTAAAGTTCAGCCCAGAATGGGAGATCTTTCTGGAACATTCGTGGGAAGCAGATGTGTAGTTCATCTGAGGAGAGGAATAGGAGACCTTGTAGAGAAGCAGACCAGCGTCTGGTCTTGGGCATCTGCATTGCCCAGACAGGCTTGTGGAAGGCCACTGCACCAGTACCCAGTGCTTTGTGTGTACTGGTCACGCCAGCCTGCTCCAAGTCTTCTGATTTCATCTTTGGAGGCATTTATCTGTTCATGTGGTTTCATTTTAGGAAGAATTAGCTTTTGACCTGAAAATCGTAAGGATTGGAGTACTATACATTTTTTAGCCTCAAAAGCCAATATAAACTGCTTTGTATGTTATATGTGGTATACACACGTCTTTGTGGTATGCTGGAGGGCACACAATTTTTGTTGTGTCCAGTCGGCCATCACACCTGGCAGGTGGGGTGGGGCCCCAGATGGAGCTGGTCTCTGCCTACGGCTAAGTGACCTCCCTCTGAGCCACTTCCTGGGTCTGCTGGGGCTTCCCATTATCACCAGAGCTCATTTTTTTATTTGGAGTCTCATTTCCTCTGGTCAGGAATAAAATGATCACTTGATAGTTTGATTCAAACCTAATTTGAGGGTGAAACAATAAAATCTTAAGATGAATTTTTCATGTTTTATTCCTGTACTTAACCCTATTCATAATATGCTTTTCAGCAGACTGGGAGTAGGTATCAATTGTCACTTGTCATCCCGTTGATATTTGATTTAATCAAGCGGGTGCCAGTAACGTCCCTATTTGTCCCTGTCGTGTTCTAGTGTACCCCAATGGTATCTGCTTGCTCCAGGAATAGAAAGACCCTTAAATCATTTGTTCATGGTTTTGACTAAGAACTCTGACCATCTCGAAGGTGGGCAGCCACGCGGTCTTTTGATGTCCCCTGGAATCCAGTCTGTAACAGCTCTAGTCCAGCGGTCATTGCTAAATCACATTACATGTCTGGCCCATCTGATTTTAGACACCTTGGCAAAGGAGAGCGTCCCTGATTCTTGATCGATGAAGGTCGGAACTCCGGATTCCTTCTCTCACTTGAGTGAAACATGATATTCCTAGCATAGCTCTTTCAATTCTTCTTTCGGATACCCTAATAGCGTTCTCATCCTGTTTTCGTAGGGCCCAGGTCTCTGAGGCACATGTTAGTGCAGGATGAATGGTGGAGTCAAAAAGATGTGCCCAGAGCGGGAGTTTCTTCATCCTCTTAACAACTTCTTCAATGCTCTTGAAGGCGTTCCACGCTGCTCTCTTCTTCCTGTGCAGTTTGGGCGCCAAATCATTCCTCATGTTGAGTTCTCGACCCAGGTACACATAGCTGCTACATCCAGAGATGTTCGTTGAGAGCAAACGGAACATCAGGGACTAGTTAGTTTTTCATGAACATTGTCTTGGTGAGATTCAGCTGCAGTCTGACCTTTCCACACTCACTCTCGAAGTCAGTCAGTATTTGTGCTGCTTCGCTAATGTTTGGTGTTATTAGAACGATGGCAACAGTGAAGCGGAGGTGGTGTATTTGCCGACCGTCTATCTTCACTCCCATTCCTTCCCATTCCAGTCATTGCATGACATTCTTGAGGGTGGCACTGAAGAGTTTTGGTGAAATGGTATCACCCTGCTGAACCCCTCTCTTTACATCAATGATCGCTTCCTTGTAGAATGGTGGGTCAGGGAGCACTACACTAACCCTTGACTGTCCCCTGGCCCCTACAGTCTGTTGACACTCCTGGCTACCAAGGGCTCTGCCTGGCCTCCCCAGCTGACCCAGCTCAGGCAGCCGGTGCCTCTTCTATTCATGGAGCGTCGCCTCACATAACAATCCCACGTAGGCTAAAAGGGGCCTCATTCGGGGGTTTCATAGTTCAGTTCTCCATTGTGATGTTCAGACAGTTTATGACTTTCTGCTGTTTGGGCTCATGTAACAAACAGAGAGGCAAATTTCCTTTTCTTTACTGCTCCCTCATCAAGGGAAACTTCTCTTGCCAGCAGGGAAAAAAAAAATCATTCAAAATACTTTTAAAAAAAAGTGACAAGATCTGACCCCACTTATAGGACTGGCTGCGGGCACTCAGCTGCTTCTGCCATGTGAGACTGGATGACAGGGTTGGACTCCTGATGTCCCTAATTTCTCAGGCACTAGAGGCTTCTCTGGAGCACTAAGTTGTTTTGCTAGAAGCACTCTGTGGAAATGCCTTTTTAGTTATTTTCCCCGCAGAGACAGACTTCATTAGTCTTTTCTTCAGGCAACAGGAAATTTGAACATGCACATTTTATTAATTACTTTGTGTTTGGAATAATGTTCTTGATGACATAAATATTACCCCCCAATGGTCCTTTTCCTGTTCAAATTGTAAGTACTTTGTCAATGAACCAACGACTAGGAATCTCCCCTTACTCAGTGTGTAGATATAGTGAATGTGTTTCTTGTAGCAAGGCAAAAGTTCATGGACACCCACCTCAAAAGAGGTGACAGCCAAGTTAGGGAGGAAGAAAGAGAAGCACTTTTTTTTCACATATAGATAAAAGTATATACATGTAAATTCATAACAGAAAGAGCAATAGAATGTGACATTTTAAGAGATACAAGAGACACCTGGAAAGGCACAGAGAAATTCCCAGGAGAGTTGAAGATAGAACAGGTGGCTACAGCTGTTACCTCTCTTACCTGAGGTAAGAGAGATTCAAAACAATTGAGTAGAAGAGAAAGGCAGGCTGAGGCGCACAGCTGAGTCACAGCTGTGGGTGCAGGGAGGGTGTTTGGGGGACAGTGGTCAATTACTTCCTGGTGACTGATAGTAAACTAGAAAGTTAGGTTTCTCCTTAAGACAGCATTAATTTTATGAGACCCCAGAACTATCATTTCTACATTGCTTATCATGGCTTTTCCATTGAGTTATTTCAACATTAATTGTTACTCTAAGTACAAAAATAAGGTTTCAGAAAAAGTTCAAATAATACAAGTATAAGTAAAATTTAAAAATATATATAGCTTCCTGCACCTCACTAATCCAAAATGCATGCAGTGAACTCTTCAGAATTTAACTTGCTACTATAATAAGCATCTTGGCGGCAGAGTAGTTTATATACATGAATGTGTTTGTTGTTCCTAACATTGAATAAAGGTACTGAAACTACCTTTATTAATACGCTTTGAAACGAGTTATTCCTGTTTCTGCATTCAATGTTCAAACATTGAGTGGAATCATACAGTTCTGCATTTTCCTCATTCACTGTATAAGAAGAAAGCTTTTCTCCTGAAAATTATCACATTAGCAGCAGGGTATTTACTCCAGTGCTGCCAAGTTTGGAAAAGATCTGTTGTGGAGCATTAACTATTTTCTTGTATGTCGATATTATTATCAGTGAAACAATTCAGGCATGTATTTCTGGATAGTTGCATGAGTGAGTATGTAAGATAAATTTCTAGAGCAACAATATCTAATTTAAAGGCTTTGTATGTTTTTTCCCTCATGTTTTGGCCACACTCCTTCTGGTTCTGATCTCAGGGATCACTCCTGGCAGTACTCAGGGGTAAGGTACTGAGGATCAAGCCCAGGTGGGCCACATGAAAGGACAATGCCCTACCCACTATACTTCTGGACATTTAAAGTTTTAATTTCTGTAAATGATGGGAGAGGATGTGTTTCTCCTCTCTGAGGAGCTATGTGTGACATTATTCTCCTTAAACAAGCTGATGGATTGCTAATGTTAATTTAGAGGCACAATGTTACTTGAATTTTCGTTTTCATTTTTTTCACTGACTTATTATTGGTTTTTGGGACTTTAGCCTTATACCTCTGTATGTGTATAATTGTCAATGCACCTATCACTAAAATTCCAGAGATGCTATTTTAAATAATTAAATTGAATTAACTCACTACTCAAGAAAATACTATGAAGCGGATCATCATTTTTTAGATGAGGAAACTGAGACACAAAGATAGTTTGAAATGCCCAGCTCCCACGGTGGTCCAGGGCCAAGCAGATTCCAGCTCTGCCCAGTTCCAGGGCATCCGTCTTATCGGAAGTTCCACAGAGTGACCAGCATGCTCCCTGAATAATGAATAGAAGAGCATGCCCGATTAAATACATTTCTCAACTCACAAGTTATCTCTGAGACTGAAATTTTCCTTTCCAGTCAGTATAAGTTGACTACACCCAAATTTCAAAAATAACTTTAAGTATAAATTCATTACTGCCAATCAAGACCATTGAAAAGAATGGTAATCAAAGTTGAATAAATCAGGTATATTGGTGGCAATAGCAACAATACTTCCTATTCCTATAATACAAAACTAAAAGTGTATAATATGCTCCTTGTAACAGCATTACAGTCTTATGGCTAGGGCAGCTCCATCATTGCAAATATCTCTAGGTCTGTTTCTGGGATCATGCTTTAAGAAGTGTGAGCTGAGCGTGTTTCCACAGAGCCATGTCCCAGGAGAATGCGCAAATGCAATTTTGAAACATGTGAATGAGATGCCACAACTGTGCCGCCGTCCAGAAGGAAGCCAGGTTGCGCCTCTTCCCTGCAACACTTTGCTTGTTTTCCCTGTAATGTTAGACAATATTTAAGTAGCTGAGAATTGGTACTTAGGCTTCCGAGGAAGTGAACATGGTAAAGAGCAGAAGGTGACATAAAAAAGAAGGCTGAGAAATTTGCCTTTCAAATAAGCATATGGCTTGTGTATATATGTGAAGAGGATGGAGACAGATATGTATCATACATATCATATATCAATAACATGTATTGAACATTCTTGATGGATTAGGAATAATATGTTGCTTAGCCTCTTAATTTGGAGATATTGGTATCTTCAGTATGCAAATATATATGTATTACACATTTATAAGTTATGCTATAGAGATATGCATGCCAATATGTGATATTTACATAGGAAACCATAAAACATAAACTGTGAGGGAGCTGGTGTATGGATGGAGTTAGAAAATAGAACATTGGTCTTTCATTTGTGAGATCATTATACTCTCAGTATGAAATTGACACCTTTTGAGAGATGGGGAAGGAAGATGCCAAGAAAATGATGACATTGATTCCCAGGAGTCTCATTATGCATTTTGAGATCATTTAGCATTTGAACACAGAAAATTCATGAATTTAAAGATACTCTGCAGCAAGAAAAATACAAACACTACCTTGTGAAGACAGTGGCAGCTAGTATTCCTGGCAGCTCCCTTGGAGCAAGCTTCTCTTCCTAGACCACAGTGAGTGCAAGCATGTGGGTCCAGAAACTTGAGCAAAATGTAGCAGTAACTTGGGAAGAAGCTTTGATGAGCTTTTTATATTCCATACTTAAAACCTGTGGTGTTTTGTGAATTCACAAGTAATGTTTTTGCAACAGACATTTGATGGGCTCCGGCCTGATGTCTGACTACTGCTTAGAACTGTCGAAACCATTGGTGGAGCTCTGGGGTTTGCTGGCCAGTGTGCAGGGCAGTCTGGTGTGGCCAGCACAGAAATGCAGGCATGGCTGGGGCCCCCCTCCCCTGTTCTTCCTGTAGGGCACCACAGAGAGTGTCTATGTTTCCTTATGCTTGTCTGTTCAGGTATTCGGTGCCTTCACTTTCGGCAGCATCTCCAATTATCAAATATTTTACCCCAGTGGCTACCCAGAATTCAGATGATGCATCTTTTACACATTTTAATCTGCTATAATTAAAATTCTACAAGAAAGTTACAAGATGAGAATGGAAGTCAACATAATTCCCTGTCCCAGTGTTGAAAGTGGGATCAAGCAAAGTGTCTTCACTGTTTCTCTGGGAAATACCTCCTCGAAGGAGGTATGATGCAGATAATGAGCAGATTAGGCTTCTAGCTGGCACCTCCAGCCCGGACGAGACTTTCTTTTTGCTCCACTCACTGGCTCCAGCTGCCTCTTCCCAGCCCTGAGAACTGGGCTTCTTTGCTCACCAGGCTTGCCCACCTTCCAGGTCACGAGGGACATCCATGCCCAGCAGCTGGCCCCTCCTTCCCCACTGCCAGGAGAGTCCCATAAATAGATGATGCAGCTTCTCCCTTTTACTTAGTTGCACCCATCATGAAAATTTTCTGCATTCACCTATTCCTTTTGCCCTGAATATTTTTGTGTACGAACTGCTTGAGCCAAATCCTCAAATCAGCTTTATCTCTTTAACACTCCAGTGCTTGTTTTCTCAGAACAAGGGCTGCCCTTCTGGAAAGCACAGCACATTCTAAGTAGTACATTGATTGCACTTACATTTCTGAAAGCAAATTAAAACTCACATCAGTATTATGGATAATGTAATGGATTCTGTTACATTCAATGGAGCTGCATGTTTCTTTCTTTAGGCTTTGACAAGTTGGCAAGTTTGTCTCCCTCCCCCTTACCCCTACCCGTTTACCTGTCTTGTCTCCATCTCTACCGTCTTTGTGTGCTTTTTAATCTTCGTTCTCCTCTCACATAACCTGCATGTGCGGTGCCTGCCTCCAAGTTGGGGCATTGCATATTTGCTGCTCTCCTTCAAAGTCAGCAACCCCAGACCCCATCTAACAGCATGGGAAGGAGGCGCAGAAGATCCCAGATTTTCTGTGAGGACTGTCCAGAGTGCCGTTATTCTGGCTGCATCCTCCCCTCCAGAGAAATAGAAAAGCTTCATCAGTGTTTTGTAATATGTGTCGTGAAGTCTCTGCCTTTGCTTCCTCAAAGCTAGTGATGCTCTGGATGAGTTAATGATCCATAGGAAGCCAGAGCATATTTTTGTTTTATTATTTCATTTATGAGCCACATCTGGGGATGCTCAGGGTTTATGCTAGTCTCTATGCTCAGGATCACTCCTGGAAGGCTTGGGAAACCATATGGGGTGCTGTGGATCAAATCCCGATCAGCCATGTGTAAGGATAGCCCATTATTCTATCTTTCTGGCCCCCCCACACTTGATTTTTTTTGGCTTTTTGGGTAACACCCGGCTATCCACAGGGGTTTCTCCTGGCTCATGCACTCAGGAATTACACCTGGAGGTTCTCGGGAGACCATATGAGATGCTGGGAATTGAACCCGGGTCGGCCACGTGCAAGGCAAATGCCCTACCCGCTGTGCTATTGCTCCAGCCCCCAAACTTGATTTTTTAAAGTGAATATATCATTTCTCTTTCTATATATTTATTTAGATGATAGTCTCACCTTTGAGAAAGGAATTGGACAAAGAATGTTGTCCTGATGATGCAGTTCTCTAGAATGTATCCCTTGGGATTGTGAATGAGCAAGACTTTGAGGTGTGATAAAATCCATGCACTGAAGCTTCCTCTTCAGCCTGTGCCCTCTGTGAGTCAGAGGGAAGTAAGGACTTAGTTTAAATTCAAGCAAAAGGAATTATGAAACTGCTACAAAATTTATAGGTCCGGATGACAGAAACAACAGCAAGTTATTTTAATCAACTTTCTCAGTTCCCTAAACATTGCTGCAAATCAACTCAAATGAATAATGCGGCAGTTTATTATTAAAATTCATTTTTAAACATCTCTGTTGAAAAAATATGAAGGCTTCAAATGTAAATAACAAGTTAATCCATACCATAACTCACCGAGTTCTCAGTACTGATCTCTCATAACTGTAAGGTACTTTCCCTTTCTATGGAAAGGCGTTCTTTTCCTAATAACCACGCTCCAGCCGCCCAGATCCTTTCCAACTCTATGTAATTATTTCTCACTTATGTTAGAAGGTGGCAGAAATCATCAAAATGGAAATGTGATGTTTTTTAGGATATGGATTCAGAAAGGGTTTAAAGTTAGCAGGGACTTTGGGGAAAGAGAGAAGATATTCAGAGGTAAGAGGCACTCCCTTATGAAGTGATTGTGGCGGGGGAGGGGATCAGTAAAAGAAATGGGAATGTTTTAAAAGGAGGGTCAGCAAATATACAGGTAGACTTGATGTCCTAGAAATAAAGAAGCCCGGAAGAAAGCAAGCAGCTGGAGGCTGGGAGGGCAGAAATGTGTGCGTGAACAGCGGCCAGAGGCAGCAGCTCAAAGACTGAACTGGGAAGGGAGACTTGAACTGGATTGTTGGTAGAAGAGTAGCCAGGAGGGAGAGGGTTGGTAGGGGATGTGTGTTTGTGTGTATGGAGAGAGAGAGTGAGAGAGAGAGAGAGTGAGTGGAGAGAGACACAGAGAGGTAAGATTGTGTGTGAAAAAGTGTGTGAGCGAGAGTGTGTATGTGAGAGTTATGAGTTTGACAGTGTGTATGAGAGATTTGTTGAGAAGTGTGTGTGAGTTATGTGTATGAAAGTGCATGAGAGTGTATTGTAGGAGTATTTCTGAGAGTGGGTTGTACATCAGAGTGTGAGTTATCTGTGTGAGTAGTGTGAGTATGAGAATGTGAGTTGTGTGAGTATGTGAGAGATTATGTGTATATGAGAGTTATGTGTGTGAGAGTATGAGAGAGTGTAAGAGAATGTATGTATGTGTGATCTTTATATGTGACAGTGTTTGTGAGAGAGATTTGTTGAGACCTGTGTTTGACTAATGTGTGAGAGTGCATGACAATGTATTAAGAGAATATGTTTGTGTGAATTGTACATCAGAATAGGAGTTATATGTGTGCGTTGTGTGAGAGTGTGAGAATATGAACTGTGTGAGTGTGTGAGAGAATTATGTGTGTGAGAGATTATGTGTGTGTGAGTGTTTGTTGCTAATTACCAGAAAGTATATGTCTTAAAATAGAAGTGTATTGTCTCACAATTCTGGAGGATCAAAATCCACAAGTCTAAGTTTAAGAAGAGTCTCTGGGCGCATATGCTGCTGTTTCTTTTTTTTTTTCTTTTTTTTTTTTTGTTTTTTGGGTCACACCCGGGGATGAAGAGGGGTTACTCCTGTCTCTGCACTCAGGAATTACTCCTGGCGGGCTCAGGGGACCATATGTGATGACTGGGATTCGAACCTGGGTTGGCCGCGTGCAAGGCAAACACCCTACCCACTGTGCTATCACTCCAGCCCCCCCATGTGCTACTTCTGCCTATGTGGCCAAGCACATACGGTGGCAGAGCACATGTGTCACCTGCATCTACCCTCTTAAGATGTGTACTTTCATGCCTTCATGCCTAATGCTGGGATGTGTGTAGGGGCTCTCTCCACCCATGGAGAAGCCCGGGTTCTCTCTTGAACACGTTACTCTACACTCTCTCCTACTTTCTCTCCCTCTTTCTCTTCAAAACCTCCAAATAAAAACTGTAATTTAAAAGAAGGAGAAGAAGAAGAGTCTCTGTGTTGGGAAGGAGAGGTCTTCCTGGGCTCTTTGTGGCCTGACGTTCCCTGGACTCCTTGGTATTCCTTGGGAATTTGAGTCCAGACCTCAGTGCCCAGTTTATGCTGATGGGTCCTCAGCTCTGACTCCAAGAACTCACTGCCAGTGGCATCTCACTCTGAGGTATAGGGATTAGGGCTTCAGCATGTATTGGAGCAGGGCATTGGGGGCAATGAACCCATGAAATGTAAAAAATGCCATACTTCTGAGAGAGGTTCATGCGGAGTCTTGCTATTAGTAGTTAGATATGTATACAGTAGGAAGAATGTGTCAGGTATCATTTTAAAGCATGGTCCTTGTTTAAGTATTATATATAATAATTTATATAATGTTAAGTATAACATATGGTAACATATTTGAGATATTATTGTACCGAATTCCACGGGACCTCAAAAGACCATGTGGCCACCCACCAATGAGATGGTCAGATTTCTTTGTCAAAACCCTGAATAAACGATTTGAGGCTCTTCCTGTTCCTGGAGCAAGAAGATATCATTGGGATACACTTGCATGCAACAGGGACAAATAGAGATGTTACTGGCGCCTGCTTGAGCAAATCGAAGATCAACGGGATAACAAGTGATACAAGTGATTGTACCAAATAATGTTGTGCCATGAAGTATACCAAAATACTAATAAACAAAGGAATCAACATGGCATTATATATAGTTTAAATACACAAATTTAAAGTTGTTAAATATTTTAAAATTTTAAGAATATTTAAAATATTTAAGATAACAAAATATTTGGAAGTAATTATAATGTCACAGAAATAATAAATATCATTTGATGATTTACTGTTAAGTAATATAACAGGTATATACCTAATTGTATCACTCTAATTAAAGCTTAAACAATGGATAGAAAGAAATATACACAATGCCAATAGAAACTGTTTTGGAAAATCTGACACTGATGATTTTTGGACTTCCCTCAGTTGTATCAATTTCCAGTGTTAAAGTATAGGACTGAGAGAAAATAAATCTTTGGTGGTTAAAATAAATGGTCCATTTACTTTCGGCTTAGCCAGAAAGTCACTGATGAAATCTTATCCACCTGGGTAGAAAATATTTTAGATTAAATATGGATGTTTCAGGTCATCTTTTCTTACACTTTTGAAGCAGGATTTCCATTGACCACAGAACACAGAGCCAAACGTGGCTGACTGTGCTTGAAGTAGCTAAGAGGATTCACTAATGATCAGTCACCTGGAACATTTCAGAAAATTAATGACTTCCTAAGTGAAAAACTGTCTGAGGAATAATTATGACTAAATGTGTCTGATATGAACTTCACCAAATGAATGAAGGAAATTAGGAGTAGCGCCTCTCCTTACAAAATATAGTCTCCCCAGGGCTCCATCACAGAGCCCACTACACAGACACCTGAAATTAGTTTATATGTCACACTCAGAGCCCAGGTATTCTGGACATGCCCAGGGACTTGCCATCATGAAACCCTTTGGACTGAAGTTATTGGCTAGCAGGTTCACTTCTTGGTTAAATACTAGTTGACATGTGTGGGAATTGAGGATGTGGGCATGTTAATATCCTCCACACTCCCCACCCCACTCCCCACACCACACACACACACACATACACATATACCACATACACACATATACAACACATACTGAATATACCCCCATGCATACACCACACACCACACTCACACATATACCACACACAGCACATACACATACCACACAAACCACATAAAACACACCACATACACCGCATACACATCCCACACACATACACATCCCACACACATACTATACACACATATCATATACCACATGCTCATACACACCACACAAACCACATACACATATGACACAAACCATGAATATACTGCATATACACACTACATAAACCACATAAACATACCACACACATACACACCCCACACATAGCCATACACCAAACGTGAATATACCATACACACACCACACACATACCACACCACATACACACCACACACATACCACATATACCACACATACCACATACACCACAAACATATACACCACACACATACACCACACACACCACATATATACACCACACACAAAAACCACATACCCATATGCACATATATACCACACACGTCATGTACACACACTATATATACATATACACCAAACATATACACCACACACATATACCACATATACAAATACCATACACCACACAAATACACACGCAATATAACACATATGCACACATCACATAAACACACACCACACTTACAGTTCATTCCCAAACTTCCCTGCTATTCCTTTCATCAAGTTATGCCATGCTTTTAGTTAGAAAATGAATATATTATCACACTTATGCAAATAACATTTTCTGCTCAGTTGAAGAGTGCATGTCATCACTTCTTACACATTTTCTCTTAGAATTAAGAACTTTAATTTTTTTTCTAGTTTTCCTCATCTAGAAACCTCGCTCCTCTCCAAGTGCTCCCATAGTCATCACTGTTTTGTTCAACTCCCCTAGTGGTGAGCTCATCGGCGAGGTCCACCCTTATAAGGATGTGTCATCTCTGTGTGGACCCTGGACGCTTTCAACCTTCTCTCCAGAGGTTTGGGAGAGGAGCTGCTGATTGCAGGACCTTCTTTCTTTCTCTTTGAATATCTCTTCCCATTTCACTTTGATACCAGTCTGAGAATGGGGAGAAAGGGTGCAGACCAAGTATCTCTAATTTCTGTCCAAGGCCAGCTCTGTAGGAGAGCTGTTCATTTGCTCTGGATGCTTTCAAAGTCGGTATTTTCAGCATAAACAAGTAAGAGTCAAGAGACATGACAAGAGTCTTTTAGGGTTAGGTGCATTGTGGCCAGTTTGATCCTTGCTGTCACCTGTGTCAATACTGTCATCAGCATCTTTATTTGGAAGGTATGTTTGTGCTTCCTTCCACCTCTGGGTGTAGCCCTTAGATGTCATGTGTCATAGTGAGCTTGGAGAGAAGATGTTCTGAATTTCTATTGTTTGCTTCTGTTCTCCGTCTCTTCATCTTTTGGCTCTAATTTCTGGAAGCTTAATGTTGGAATATAGCTCTAAATATTTTAGGCCTGACTTTGGTTTGTCCTTTCTCCCTTGCCACAGAGTTTGGGTTTATCTGGTAATAATCTCTAAACAATTCTAGACTACATTGGTATGTTCTGCTCCCCTTGCCACTAGGAGCTTAGGTGTATCAGTCATGCCCATCAAGGTGCTCCCGAGTCACTCCCATTCCTTTGTTTTTCTGTTATCACTTCTATGCTCCCTTCCCCAAGAGTCATTCAGCTCTTCCCCTAATCAAACTCTGTTAATCTGTAAGGTCAGACCTTGCTAGGACAGTGAACTTGTATTGTAAGTTAATATTGTCTTTGTCCTCTCTTATGTCTTTTGAATAGTTTACTTTAAAACAATATCCTTTTTGTATGGACAAAGAAAGACATTTGTTAATATGCTTTGGTAACATGGGATTTAATTGGCTTCAAATATTATTCACTCCCAGGCATCTGCTTTCTCGACTTAAGCCTCAGATGACCTTACTTCCTAGCACCCCCCAAAACCAGGGTCCCAACGAGGGATGGGATGGACCCAGGGCAAGTGGTGACTTATGTGCTACCCTGACATGGAGATGGGCCTGGCCAAAGCGCCTAATACTTAACTATATGTTAAGAGATTGGTCATGGACATGTCATGTCATGATCCAAAAGCAACGATGAGACTAGGACCCTGCTAGGGATAGGAAAGACTAATCTGGCCTGAGCACTGTAGTCTGAGATCGAGATGACCCCAGGAGAGCAATTCTATAAGCTTAATGCATCTCTTGCTAAGTCCATACAAAATGATTAATAATATGAATACTTATATGTTAGCTGGACAAAGAGAGGAGAAACACACCCATGGGATTCCACTCTTGGGCGGGTGTCCTGCTGAAAGAGAATCTGTCCTAGAAGGAGCATCCCCTAAGGGACAGAACTTTACCCCCTATTTTTCTATTGATTGTGACCACACCTATGTGTAAGCCCTGATCCCTGATGTGGGGGATTTAAGGTGGCTGTATGAGGGGGCTTGTGGGGAAGAAGCAGAGAGAGAGACGGGAGTGTATAGAGAGGGGAATGGAACAAACTGCAACTGAGACCAACCAGCCTGGCTCTGTTCCTTCCTTCTCCTGCCTCATCATCACCATCAGCCTCCCTGGGGTCGGGGAAGCGGCTGGAGACTACTGAACACAGTTGGCAGGAGAGACAGTGCCGCTGCCCTGTGCCCTGTGCCCGGCATGGTAAGGTGCCCGCACCTTTTTCTTTTTTGTGTTTTTACACAGCTTAAATTTGTATAGTACCTCTCTATAAGAGTCATGATAAATGTTAGCTATAGAAGCCAGCAACTCGAATGTCAATTAATTAACACAGTATTGATTGATATTTTATTGAAAGCCAGTGTTCCTTGGGTCAAGCAAGAAGCCTTAGGGAGTTTTTGTACAATGTATCCACAATGACTCCCAGACTCCCAAAGACCAAAGAGAAGAGCATATAGAGCGTATCAGAGGACTAGACTAAGAAGTTTATGTCATGTCTATTTTTGTGTGGAAATGGCCACATGTTTTTGATTTAAAGAAGGAGGATATCAGGCCATGGCAGTAGGGAAACTGGGAATATTGGTAATGGGAAATGTACACTGGGTGAATGGTTGGGTGTTGGAATGTTTGTATGCCTGAAAGCCAATCATGAACAAATTTGTAATTGTGTAGCTCATGACAATTCAAAAAGAAAAGAGAGAAAAGGAGAATTTCTGAATTCTAGTTTAGCTTCATACCTAAAAGGTGCGAACCTGTATTAATGATGCAAACAGTTTTTCCATTGCTCTTTATGATATGTGTTTCTAAACCAAATTCACCTTCACAAATGTTGGTGCATTGGCAATATTTACCAAGCACATTTCCTTCTGTGTTTCTCTGTTTCCTGGATCGCTCCGACCTGCTCTTCTGATTGTGACCCACATCTGAATGTATTCCTGGCGCTCCCAAGGACTTGCTCGGATGCATGGCCACCGGCTCTACGAGTCTCGGCACTCATGCTTTGGCTCTGTCTTTTTAGTTATTTCTGAAGCATTCTGAAGTTGCCTATACCAAAATCTGTTTTTCTGGATGCCTTAAAATGCTGAAGGACATAGAGAGTAAAAGGGAGCCCCTTTACTCGAAGGGAAGCTTCTGTGTGCAGGTGAATGTAAGTCCCAACTGTCCATCAGGTCCCTTCTCTTCTATTTTAAGTTCTCATCATTTCTCTCCCATGTTGGCGAGCTGCTACCCCTGTCCCAGTGTCCCCTCACCATCTTTCTGTCTCTTCTCACCCAATTCCACTTCATTTGTTTAGTTGCAGAAAACATCAATTTTACCATTTGCTGTTGATCCTCTGCTTCTTGGAACCTGGTCCAGGAGTGATCACATGAGCCAAAAAGGATCCATAATTGCCATTTTTCAGAGGCAGGAGCCGGGGGAGAGATTTAAAACCGAGGCAAGGAAATTCTGGCTTGCATTGAAATATGATTATGAGTTGGTGGAAATGACAAGCCCACATGAACTCAAAACTCAAAACAATGAACAAAGACGTTTGAACGTTGAATTAAAGGGTGACTCCCTTGATGGAAGATTTGTTTGCTTGGTGACCTCCTTGCACTCCAGGTGCTGACCCGGAGCCTGCTAGAATCCCCGTCTTGTTCTTCAGCTCCCCGAGCATATTAGAAACCACCCTCCTACTAACAAAGTCCCAGTGTTCTTGCACATGTGCCACTGACTTCACATGGTTACGTTCAAAGACACTGTCTCATTTCCTGAGGAGACTGTAAGGCAGAGCAAAAACCTCTTTCAATCAACTGAGAAATATTTGGTATTCACAAAACTCTTAGGACATCTTAGATGAAGGAGGTACAATCTATTATGAATTAACATAAATATCTGCATGAATATTTTGGAAGGATGTGAATGTCAAAAGACTAATGTATATTTCTCTTGATCAAAAACATACAATATGAAACAGCAATACCTATGGGGAAAGAACTGCCTATTCCATTAGAAATAGCAAATTGTACTCCTCTGAGAGACTGAAGTATTTTAGAAGTTTGCCTAAAAGTAATTGTCATCTTTGTTCAACTTGAGACTAGAGACAGCTGATTTTTAAAGAATTTAGCACATTAACAATGGGATGTCATAACACATCTTTTTAAAACATGTCATAACCACGAATAATTATTCTTTCTTTGTGTGATAATTCAATGTAAAATGAATATTATTTTTAGAAAATAAGTCTAGGGAGAGGTACATTTGAAATTCATGATGAATGTATGGAAACTGTTTTTCTCTTGATAGTGTTTTTAGGAAGATAGTCGATGAAATATAAGGAGCAATGGAAAGGACAGGACACCTGAAATGTCATGAAACAAATATTTTCATGTTTGTCGGCCCAAGTTTTTAGGCCAGGGACTGTTTTAATAAATCAGCATATGTACAGCCTCAGTTATGTTATCTATCCAAAGCATTATTATGCTTTATCTGGGAGAGAGAAAGGTCTAGACAGAAGCAGAAGAAATTGTTCCAAAGGCTTCTTCCCGCTGACATGAGACTTTGCTGCCAGTGGCTAAACCTAGGGTCTTCCCCCAGCAAAGTCAAGCTGCAGAGCCACATACTAGCACTCAAAGGACTGGTTTGGGTTTTGTTTCAGCTAATATAAAAATGAGTTCTTCAACTCAAAACCAAGGGAAAAATAATTCTCTTAGAAGACATTAGTAGCTTTCGATACAGCTCTCTTAGGCGGTGTTTAGAGAAACTGAACAGATGTGAACAAAGAAGCTCTCAGGTCAGCGCCTGGCGTCCCCTCCCACCACACATACCCAGTCATGCAGTTATAGGGAACATGGGAAGTTCTATTATTATTTACAGATTCTCAGGATTTACACAGTATTTGGGATAGGAGATAAAGTCTATCTATTCTTATTATGTACCGGACATGTAATGCGATTCAGAGACGGCCTCTAGACTAGAGCTGTTACCAACTGGATTCCACAGAATGTCAAAAGACTGCATGGCCACCCACCAACAAGATGATAAGACTTCTTCTTAAAAACTCTGAATGAACGGTTTGAGGCTCTTCCTGTTCCTGGAGCGAGCAGATTTCATTGGGCTACACTAGCACATGACAAGGAAGAATGGAGACGTTACTGGCACCAGCTTGAGCAAATTGAAGATCAATGGGATGACAAGTGATACAAGTGATACAAGTGATTCTTATTATATTCGGTCACTTTTCAAAGCGCAAACTTTGAACTGTGTGTCCAGGAAGAACAGTGGGCATTCTACGTATCCACCTCCCACAACAGCTGGTCACTGTTTGAAGCTCATCCTGTGAATTACATGTCCAGGCAGGACAGTGGGCATGTCCACTTCTCCCAACGGCCTCACCTCAAACTGGAAAAAACATTAGAGTCTATTGGCATTTGACTTTAGAATTGGCGGTCTCCATGCTCAAAAGTGAAGTGGTCTTGTTCTCAAACTAAATAAAATATCTCCTGAGATAGTGGAGAGATTAAACTACTTACCATAGTGCTTGCCGACCTCAGTTGCATCCCAAGTACCACAAGTGGTCCCCTGAGTACCACCACTCCTGAAGAGAGACTCAAGAGTATGCCCACTCTCCAAGATAGCACACCCAAACTGAAAATAAAATCATACACAAAATATCTTTCCACTCTTTTTACAAATTTTTCACTATCATTTGAAAGCTTTTTTCCAAAGTCTAGCTTCCTGGTCTCATATTTCACCCTGTTAGTGGCCTGAATCTCTTCGGCTAAGTCTTATTTTAATCCAGTTATTCCACCAAAGAGACCAGTGGAAAGGACAGATGTGATCTACATACTTGATCTCTATTTGTCCTATATCTTACAGCTTTGTGAATCTATTTAATAATTTAATGGGTTGAGGTTGGAGCGATTATACAGCAGGTAGGGTGTCTGCCTTGCACCTGGCCGACCCAGGTTCAATCCCCAGCATCCCATATGGTCCCCCGAGCACTGCAGGGAGTGATGATTCCTGAGTGAATGAGCCAGGAGTAAACTCTGTGCATCGTCAAAAAGAAAAAAAAAATTAGTGGGTAGATAAGTTGAGCTTTGGTGTTTTTAGAATATTGATTGATATATCAGAGCAGGAAATACAGATGACTGTCACTCAAGCAGGAGTAAAAACGGAGACTCTGGAATAAAAATTAGGATATCAGGAATATGCCATAGTGGCTAATTAGACAATGCTAGACCCTGGGTTTATGTTTGTAAGAAGTGATCTCATTGTAGATGTTTGAATTAACTCTGTTGGTGATCCTTTTTTTTTTCTAGTTTAGCCTTCATCTCACATTATACAAATTTTACTCATAAATATTTCCTTGTTGTTCTGCAGATACCTTTATTATTCTATAAAATTGCCACATGTATATTTTTTTGAAATAACATGAAGGAGAATTTTTTTTGCTCTAGAGAGTATTTTCCCCCTTCATAGCATTCTATAATTGATGGTCCCCCCCCCTTTGGTGTTTTGTTTTTGGTGATGAGGAGCAATCTGAAACATGATCCCATCTATCAACTTGAATTTGACAAGTATCAATTTCAAGAGCATCCTAAAGGCATTGTTGATGAGGTGGATGTAAAAAGAGAGAACTAGGTGGTCATGTGAATGACAAGCAAGACCCAAGACACCGAAACAAGTCTCTTTAGCCCTATCACGAAGACATGGAATGATGGCACTCAAAGTGCATTATCTGATTAATTATGCTGAAGGCATCAGTTAGATGAAATCTAGTCAAATGAAGCCAGACATGGAGTCATCCAGTAGAGCTATTAAAGGGTTGTTAAGTACACTTACTAATGCTTTGTTAGATGAGACCAAGGTCTTCATTCATTCAGATATTTTAAAATTCAGGATTTTCTTCCTATTCATTTCTCAAAATGACAGACTGGCCAATAGCAAGGAAGAGGAGCCAATAAGGCAGAATCCATCGAAACCAAAGCAGTTACCTTTGACCTGAGGGTCCCTCAAATGCGAGGGTACCTCACCTGTCTTCCCAGCAGCAGGCTCAGACATTTTCCATCATGGTGCTTTATTGATGCCAGTTTGCTAAGCTTTTAAATATTTCATTTCATTTTAATGTTTATTTTATTATGTTTTTAACTGTACTGTATTTTTAATGGGAGTCTCAAAAGGGGGTCTTTTATAAATTTAATTATTAATTATAATAAAGTCATAGGGAAATATTGCACAATGAAAGGATAAATTAAGAATTTATGATAGGAAAAAATTATGGGAGTATATTGATCTTATAAAAAAGATAGAGCACACTCTGTATAAGGAAAAGGCAGCTTGAATAGGCCAGGAGGCCAGGAAAATAACATTTAAGGTGTGCGGTATCAAGGTTCTCAAGAATAGCTATAATAGGGAAGAGTTCTAAAGCCCACAACTTTACACATAAATCTCTTGCTTCACAGGGCGAAACAAGTCAGCCAAAGTTAAGCATCTAGCACTTGGATTATGATAGTTCTTTTAAAAATCCCTGGTGTAATTTAAAAATTATGTAAATAAGCACTGTCTATATTCCTATTTGGTATAATCTTCAGGGGGCGAAAATCGTATAAAATTATTCCTAGAGCTTAACTAATCAGAGTGACACCCAGGTTATCCAGTCATTTTCTCTTATAGAAATGCTGTTGTGTTTTTTTTTTTTTAATATCAGAATTTCGTTTTTAGAATGACTGAACTTTCCCATATCTAGTTAGGAAGTGCAATGAGGGTTGCCATGTGTTAAGAGCAAATGCTGACGGCATGGGGTTATCTGTGGTGAGTTTGAGGAGCTGTGACATCCACTAAGGCCTGAAGGCCAGCATCTGGGTTGGAGTGAATAGTGAGCATCATCCAGAAATAGGGGGAGACCTGGGTGTGTCTGCGCATCTCCAGGAGGAGGGAACCGCAGGACAGGAAAGTCTGTTGGAGCGGGAGATGCAGTTCAGCATTGGAGAACAGAGAACGCCATCTGACTTGTGGCCCTGGCAGAGCTGAAACAATATATTACTTGACATCAGGCTCTGACTTCTCCCCTTCTTTGTATCACATAGGAGCCTTTGGAATGCAAATGCGAGATGAAAATCATATCAAAGCGGCTTCAAAATAAGCTCTAAGCAATTATGACGTGTAGCACATTAACAGAAGCTCTGACTTTGTTCTCCCTGATATTCATTTCTGATCTGCCCAGCACGCTGGGGACCATGCTGCCCACCCAGAACTGGACAGGTGGATTCGAGGAGGGGCTAGTGCCTGCCCAGGGCTCCTCCATAGTGAAGCCCACCTGAGCTGGATGTTTGCACTGCCCTGTGTTTGTCCATGGTGCTTAGTAGTTCATTTTGCTAGAAAGGACCAATCAAATATTATATTTATGTGAAATTTTTATCTTCTTTGCAGAATGATGTTAGAGATTCAGATTTATTCATCATGGCCCAGATACTATACTTAGTACTTTCTCAGAATCCTGTGAAAAAAGTTAAGAGAGATTGATTTTAAAATTAAGAGGAAAATAGGGTAAAGAGAGGCTTTCTCTAATCAGAAGGCCAAGATGGAATGAGGATAAACTGCTTTTCTTTGTCCTATTCTTGTGGGCTTCATCCTGTCGCCAGTTCTGTCCCAGTCCAGTCTGGCTTGGAGCAACATCTATGGAGCATGTTTCCCTTTGCATTAGAACAAGAAGAAACACAATTGTCTTAAATATTCAGCAAAACAAGTCTTCCTTCCCCTTCTGGGATTGTGGTCCCTGATTCAGGGGACCCGACTTAGATGAACAGCTATCAGGGACAGGCTTTGCCTTCATGGGCTTGATTTATAAGGACCCCAGACCCCCAAATAGTGGGAGTGATAAGTGACAAACACTAGGGCTTGGGGAATCAAGAGGAAAGGGGGACATGTCTGGGGGTGGGCGTCAGTTGAGAATGCAAAATCGAATTTTTGTTTGAGGACAGAGCCAGTCCCTCCCGACAGCTTGAAGGAAAATGGGACATGAATGAGCAGGACTTCTGGCTTATGTGTTAGTAGCATTTTCACTGGAGTGTGGTCAACCTGATAAAATTCTGACATTCTTTGTTTCTAGGTCCCCAGGAAATAACCTATCCTCTCTCCTTGCCACTTCTCCCTTGTTCCCTGATAGGCCTCGGATGGTACCATACCCAGGGGCTAACCCATGCAGTGTCCACAGCATAGGGTTGCAACATTGCCCTTGTGCCATAGGAATACAAAACTCATCATTGGTATTATTATTCAGCATTGCTGCCTCCAGTTCTGTTTTTATTTTCTTTTGTTTGATTTTAGATAAACCCCTTGAAAAATGGAAATTGTGAGTGGGACTTCCTATACACAGAAATAAGGAGAGAAGTTTGAGGAGCAAATCACAGCCAAGCACAGTTTCTAAATATTTATGATCAGCAGCAGCAGCATTCCAGAGTAGCATAAAGGAAAGGCAGTTTCTCCTGAGCATCCTGATAGACATCAGTACCAAGAGGAGAAAGATGCTCCTGAAAGATGCCAACTCTTATATGCCCCTTGCTAGTGGACATTCATATGATACATTTTCCCAAAGGTGTCAGGTTCTTTCCATCACTCACTTCACAACAATAGTCTATTTAAATAAATGACAGATGTTTAGTGTACAGATTTTGTACTTAGACTCCAAGTACATGTACATTTGAGTGTGCATGAATAGTTGGGTATCAACGTTCTCCTAGGACTCTCCATAATGTCGGTGTGATTAACTACATATTGAATTCAGTCTTAGTCTGTTCACTACTGTTTCAAGCACTGGATTAATCCCCTCATATTCATATATTAATGGCACATTGAGCCTTTGTGATTATTTCACAAGAAAGAATGATCATTGACATTTAATGAATTGACCATGAGTGAGAATTTCAGCATCAGGCAGACAGTGCAATTGGCTGCCTGCGTCCAGGGAGGATTCCTGAGTGGAAAGTCCCTCAAAGGCTGTTCCTGAGTAGGGGGCACTTGTGCTGAATTTAAGCAATGTTGCCAGTGTTTGCCTCACATTGGGGCTGGGGTGCACAGGAAATAGTGAGCACCAGAGAACGCACACTACTTAGTTGGGCCGTGAGAGAGGATGTTTCTCAGACCCGAGTCACGGGCATGCTTGAGGCAGCTGTGGCAGAGAGAGGATGGCAGGGAGAATCCAGTCACTGGACCTTGTTCTTAGGAAGGACTTTGTGAAATGTAGAAAATGGAATGTGAGGGACACAGTGAGCTTGGAGGGGAATGACAGATACCGCCCAATCCTCCAGGCCCCTCTCCTCATTCCTGTCACAATCCAGAGATGCAGAAAAAAGTGTAATTAAACCAGCCAGCAAAGTTCTGTTCTGGGATGATGTATGGACTGGAGCGGCATGTGCTAAGAGCTATCTAGAGCTTTCTGGTTAATTTAACAGAATACAGCTTCCTGAATGATTCAAACAGGGCATAGATCATACAGATTCAGCCCCCTGCTGCCTCCCAGGCATCTCGAGTTCCCAGGCTCCAGATTCCAAAGCCATTTTTTTTCATTCATCCCTACATGTGCACAGAAAGAAGGCAGAGAGCTCATCTGAGTCCTCCTGCTTCCGTGGGCAGAAAGAGGAGCTCTGTGCCTTCCTTCTGGCCCAGGACTGTGGCAGATAGCAGTCCCCGCTGCTGGCTCTTCCATCTCCCTTTCAGAAGAGATAAGATCCACCTGGGGCTGAGTCTGATCAGGCATTGCAGGAAGCCCCCAGCTGTGGAGTCTTCAGCAAGACCTCTAGCCACGGGCATGGTGCGCCAGCTCTGTTCCATCTCTCGGAACGCGAGGGGAACTCACATGCACAGCTGTCCAGAGCTGACTGGGTAGGCGTGCATGGCCTGTGTTTCTTTTATTGTTCGTTACCTATCCCTCCCTGCTGCTTGGCCATTGCTGCTTCGGCTGCAGCCATTGCCATCAGCAGACCTGGGTGCTTCCTGAGGGTGCCCCATGGTGCTCACACACTCAGCCTGGGCACCTGCCGGGCTGATCACTCTTGGCTGTGATGCTCATGCAACCCTGGCTGGACAGTGAGAGCCCACTCTGGGACAGCCAGACTGTACCCTGAGCAGCTAGGCATGTCCCCACAGAGCCGTCCCCAGGCCTACGTGCCATCTATCCTGTCTCTGTTGTGGCTCTTGCGATGGTTGTCCTAGGGGCAGGCGTGTCAGGGCACAGGGCCAGTTTGCTCCCTGGGTTGGAGCCCGGGCCTCACACAACTCACTCCTGAACCACACCATCCCCTCCTGAGACACAGATGTTATCCAAACACGACCAGAGTTGTGGAAGTGCAGGAACTGGCCTGGGAGAGCAGGGGGAGAGCTGAGCCCCCACCCACTCTTGTTCATGTGACCTGCAGCCTGTCACAGGTATCCCTGAGCTGCTCTCCATGGAAATAGCCCAGGAGCAATAGTGTCTGGTGGTGGTAGAAATAAAACAATACATGCAGGGCACTTAACTTTCATTTAATCATTGAAAAACAATTTAATGATTTAGTAATTTTTAACTTAGAGTCATAACGTTTCAGTTTTGTAGATTCTTGGTAGCAGACACATTTGACTTGTTGTATTTTGCTTATCTGTTTCAAGGCTGTATGTATTTCTTATCACTGCTTGACCTTGACCCAATTCTTCAACCAATGTGAAGAGCTGCGAATAATCGGTAAGAGATGGAGGCAAAATGCAGCATTAGCTAGTATCAGTTTAAAACCAAAGTAGACATCATTTATTTATTTTTTGTATCTCTCCTGTATGATGGCTGCTTGGACATAACTATTTATTTTTCAGTACAGTACACTTAATATCTCAAATATGTTCAAATGAACATAAAACACAGTTCTTCTAGGGTTCTATACTAGTATTTTTATGGCACTAATAAGATGACTTATATATTGAATAAATCCATAACCCAAGAATACACAGTGCCATTGGAAGACGTGAACAAGCAGCTTCTAGAGAATGAATGGTATATACCCTCTTTCCCTGCTTCTGCCAAGGACTTAATAATTACAACGCAGATAATTACATGTGTTTTGATTACCACAGCCTAAACTTTATTCTCAAGGGTGGAACAATGCAAAATTGATCTTGGCCTTGACAAACATTAGCTGGTTTAGGACCTTACAGTGGACAAAGCACATCAGTTAATGTAGGGGAAAATGTGCTGGGATTTTGTTTTTCTCCTACAAAATGAATAATATTGATGAAGAGTTTAGTTGGTTATGTGCATGTTGAAGATTTTTTAAGCATAAGTTTCATACACATGAAAAGTGCCAATTTTAGAATTACATACTTATGTAATACTTATATACTTTTATTGGAAAATATAAAATATACTGATAAAAAATTTAAGTACCGAGAAAGAAAATGATAATGAAACAGTAGAAACCCGCATGCATTGTTTTATGGGGTTGTTTTATGCTCTCGAATGCTCTGCTCTTCTGAGGGGACCCCTCACGGCCTTCTGTCCAGCTCCTGCCAGCACTTCCATTGGTGGCAGGCTCTGGGTGCCTTCTAGGAAACCCCAGTGCTAAGAAAAGCTGCTTCTGAAAGACATGTGTGTGTGTGTGTGTGTGTGTGTGTGTGTGTGTGTTTCTATGTATTATATGTGATGAAGAGAACCTAGAACTGGAGAGTTTGTCGACAGAACTTTTCTCCTCATGGGCAGTCCACAGCAGCTGTCACACAGAGTTTCACTGAGTGACTGTTAATTCTGTGACAGACATGGACAGAGACATACATGTAATAAGACTGTCTATTTCAGATTTAGGAATTCTGTTTTCTTTAAGAGGACAGCAAAAATGACATAAGCATATGGCTCATTACACAGGAATTTCAGCATCACCTGTCACCGAGCCACCAGCAGGTTAAAAATCTCTTTTCTGTGTTCACCTACCTTTATGCTTCCCTGTAATAATAAAAAATGAGAAACAGCACAGGAAATAAGGTCTTTATAAAGTGCATGCCAAACTTGGTCAATTAAGTATATGCATAGATTCTACTATCAAATAATGAGATACTTAACAAAAGCCTGCACGTTAATTAAAAGTATGCAGAAATGAAAGCCCTGCAAGCCAGCAGGTCCAAACAGAAGGAAGAATTCCTTAGGGATTTTTATTTACATTGCTTCTCAGCCTTTTGGTAAGATCAAATGTAGTATCTATTCTAATAAGTTTAAAATTTGATACATCCTCTATCTGAAGACAGTACATTAAATGGATTTTTGGAGCAGAGTGTTGGATAGGAGCTTGCTCTGTTCACTTCACGCACCAACCTGGAAGTTTGTAGTCTTTCCAAAAATGGTGCATTTACAGCATATAGGGGTAAAACTCACTTGTTGAGGAGGTCAGAGTTCAGTACTAGGGCATTTGTCTTGGAGGAGGCCAACCAGGTTTCATCTCCTGAACCCCATATATATTCCACCAAGCCCACCAGTGTTATCCCTGAGCACAAAGTTGAGAGTAAGCCCTGAGCACCTCCAGGTATGACCCAAAAACCACAGAAAAAATTGTCTTTACATTTTACACACACACACACACACACACACACAGAGTGAAATACCCCAAGACCCATGAGTACTGAGTGAAGTATTTAACTGCAGTTCCGCTCAGAGCTGTTTTGTGTATTTAGTAAGCTATAATGAAAGATCCCTGTAATATCCAAGCCTGCATGTTGCTTGCCTTTATGAGATGTCATTAAAGGACATTTGGCTGAAGGAGTCCTCCTCTGGGATATGCACTTTTCTGAGACCAGGCTCGGGCAGGAGATGAACAGTAACCATCTCATGGTCTCTTGGTTTGTTTCCACAGCCAGCCAAGCTGTTCCTTCCATCAGCTGACACTGGCATCTATCTCTGAGCAGCTCTGCATGGTAGAGTCAGAGAGCTCAGTTACTTCCCTGACTCACACTGAATTCACCTGGTTAGACAATAGAGAGAAGCTTCAAGTCATTATTCCTCGCAGTCCCTCCCTTCCTCTGCCATTAATTTGTATGTCTGTACAAATATGTCTGATTTTTAACTCTGTGTGTATATGTTTTTGAGTGATCAAAAATAAGAATTTTCAAAAATGTGGGATGTCACAAAATGTTTGGAAACAGTTAAATAAGGAAAGATGTGCTGGCAGGAGAGGTGAGCAAACACACAGGCTTTATCTATGCTATGTGAAAACGTTTTAAGGGATTTGGCATATATGTTCCGGAATCACCCCTGCTTGATTCTGGGGCCACACCCTAAGTGACTGAGCTGAAATGTTCCTGGACTTACTTTGCTCCCTTCTAAAGCCAGCAATAAGTAGAGCTGTCTCAGCCTCTCGCAGGTTAATATCTCTAAAGCACGTGGAACACTTTCTTCGTACAGACTTGTGTGGTTGTTCACATCCCAGCATGAAAAATCGTACAGGGAAGTTTGAAAAGAGACATTCCCTTGGCTCTGTTACCCTGGGGCAGTGTCCTTGAAGGAATCAAATTGACAGGAAAGGATACTTTATTTGAGATTTTTGATGTTAATAATATAGTTGTAGTTCATTTTGAGGATCGATGGTAAATATTGTGTAAATCCATGGTAAACAAATCTACGGTAGAGATATCATCCTGGGGATATGTCTAATATACATCTCTATATAACTTGACAAAATGTTAGTAGGAACTTCCTAAGTTCCTCCCTTAGGAAGGAACTTTTAGACAGGCATAAAGTTAAAATTGATCCTTCGAGTAAAAGTAAATTATTCCATGTAAACTTGAACCATCTATCCTGATCAATACTGGGCTGTAGGAATTTGCTAGAAGTCCAGGTCTAAACTGGGAAGTGGGACTTGGGGGGAAGCACATTCGCACTGGGGTGGGGGCGAGTGGGGGGTGACAAAGAGCTTGCAGCCCCCAAGCCCCCAGAACTTGGACGAGCTGGACCTCAACAGCCCTTCATAGGTGGGTCCGAGGGAACGGGAGATGGATTTTGAAGGAGGGGTTCTGCCTGGTGGTAGCTGGGAACTGAAGTGGATAGTGCAAGAGCATCTCAGTAACTGATAGAAATCTAGATACTAATGCTTACCTCAGTGCTGGAGTGCCCAGCCTCAGGGAGGCTTCAGGGGCTAGAGGGAAAGCCCAGGCACAGGCTGGTACCCACCCCCACCCCCAAGTCACTCTCCTTCCCAGCCCTGTATTTGCTCTGCTAAGGAGGCAGCCAGCAAAGGAGACCTGGAATCTGGCTTCAGATTCCAAAGCTAAGTTTGAAGCTTCAAGATAGCAGCTTCAAAATCAGTACACGTGGAATTTTGCAAAATACTTTATTCCTTAACTAATAAAAACCAAAATATGTATGCCACTGCCTTCTGATAAATATGCTTCTATCTTATGAAGGATAAGAAGATTATGTGGTGCTGGTGTGTGTGTATGTGTATGTGTGTGTTGTTGTTGTTTACTGTGTTAATAGTATTGCTTTTCCTGGATGATTAAAAGACACTCTTCCACTAAAAAGAAGCTATGCGTTCAATATGAAAAGCAATACATCTTTATTTTACATATATATGCAGAAATCTGCAAGGCAGCTTGATATTTGGTCAGAAATATAAGTGGTAAAATCATAGAAAATAAGAGAGGAAAATGTAACAAAGAAATATTTATTTTTAAAACTGAAGGAGCCCTCTTATATTAGTGATGTAAAGGTTGATTTTATATGTTTATAATTATTGTGAAATTGTATATTTCTTGAATGATTGAATGGAATGCAAATAATAAAAGAGCGGTGACTCAGGATATATTGTTTAATACATCACCAAGATGCCAGTTTTATTTAAACTGATAGATTTTCTCCGCCAAAAGTTGTTTTATAGTGAAGTATGAAACCCTGCAAAGTGAATGTGTTGCTCACATATACAGAATTATTTTTAAGAGCAAGAGGATGAAAGCAAGATTCTGTATAATGTTATCTTTTTTTTTAATTGAGTCACCCTGAGATGCACAGTTACAAACCTGTTGATGATCGGGTTGCAGTCATAAATGTTTCAACATGCATCCCCCTACCAGTGTATATGTTCCACCAAGGACCCAAGTTTTCCTCCTGCCACCCCACTCCCACCTCCAGTCTGCTTCTATGGCAGGCTTTTTAAAAACTGAATCACTGTGAGATACAGTTAGAAAGCTTTCATGTTTAAGTTTCAATCATACCAGTGATCAAACACCCATCCTTCCACCAGTGCACATTATCCACCACCAATGTCCCCAATATACACCCCTTCCCAGCTCTCCCCCTGCCTCCATGGCAGACGGTTTCCTCCATACTCTCTCTCTCTACCTTGGGGCATTATGGTTTGCAATACAGATAATGAGAGGTTATCACATTTGGTCCCTTATCTACTTTCAGCACACATCTCCCATCCCTAATGATTCCTCCAATCATCATTGACTTAGTGATCCCTTCTCTATTCCAGCTGCCTTCTCCACCAGCTCGTGAGACAGGTTTCCAACTATGGGGCAATATACCTGGCCCTTGTGTCTACTGTCCTTGGGTGTAAGTCTCATATTATGTTATTTTATATTTCACATATGAGTGCAGTCCTTCTAAGTCTATCTCTCTCTTTCTGACTCATTTCACTGCATGATATTCTCCATGTCCACCCACTTATGAGCAAATTTCATGACTTCATCTCTCCTAACAACTGCATAGTACTCCATTGTGTAGACATACCAAAGTTTCTTTAACCAGTCATATGTTCTTGAGCACTCAGGTTGTTTCCAGATTCTGACTATTGTGAACAGTGCTGCAATGAACACACAGGTGCAGATGTCATTTCTACTGTGCTTTTTTTCACCCTCGAGATATATTCCCAAAAGTGGAATTGCTGAATCATATGGAATCTCAAGTTCTAGTTTTTGAAGGAATGCCCATATTGTTTTCCAAAAAGGCTGGACCAGTTGACATTCCCACCAACAGTGAGAGTGTCCCATTTTCCCCACATCCACGTCAACACTGGTTGCTTTTGTTCTTTTGAATGTGTGCCAGTCTCTGTGGTGTGAGATGATGTATCGTTATTTTTATTTGCATCTCCCTGATGATTATCGATGTGGAGTATATTTTTTATGTGTCTTTTGGCAATTTGTATTTTTTTTTTTGAGGAAGCTTCTGTTAATTTCTTCTCTCCATTTTAAATGGAGTTGGAGGTTTTCCTCTTGTCCAATTCTACTAGTGTCTTGGATACTAATCCCTTATTAGGTAAATATTCTTTTCCATTCATGGTCTCTGCCTGTATTTTGGTCACTTTTTCTTTTGAGGTACAGAAGCTTCTTAGTTTAATGTAGTCTTATTTGTTTATGTTTGTTTCCACTTGCTTGGTCAGTGGTATTTTATCCTTGAAGATGCTTTTAGCCTCACTGTCATGGAGGGTTCTGTCTACATTTTCCTCCATGTACCTTCTAGATTCAGGTCTGATATTGAGGTCTTCAATTCACTTTGATCTTACTTTTGTGCTTGCCATTAGACAGAGGTTAGAGTTCTTTCTTTTTTTTTTTTGCAGTTAGCTGTCCAGTTTTCCCAGACCACTTGTTGAAGAGGCTTTCCTTGTTGCACTTCACATTTAGTGCTCCTTTGTCAAAGATCAAGTGATCAGGGGCTAGAGCAATAGTACAGTGGGTAGGGCATTTGCCTTGTACACGGCCAACCCAGGATCATCGATTCCAAGCATTCCATATGATCCCCAAAGCACCACCAGGAGTAATTCCTGAGTGCAAAGGCAGGAGTAACTCCAGAGCATCGCCGGGTATGACCCAAAAAGCCAAAAAACAAAAAAAAGAAAAGACGAAGTGATCATATATTTGAGAGTCTGTGACAGAATATTTAATTCTGTTCCATTGGTCTGTAGGTCTGTTTCTAGTCCAATATTATGATGTTTTAATTACTACTGCTTTGTAGTACAGTTTGAAATTGGGGAAAGTAATGCTACTCATCTTCTTTTTTTCAAGGATTGCTTTATCTATTCGTGGGGCTTTATTGTTCCATATGAATTTCAGGAGTGTTTTGTCTATTTCTTTGAAAAATGTCATTGGTATCCTGATAGGGACCGCATTAAATCTGATCTGTATAATGTTTTGGGGAGTCTTGCCATTTTGATAATGTTAATCCTCACTAACCATGAGAAGGAGGATGTGTCTCCATTTCCTAGTGTCTTCTTTTATTTCTTGAAGTCATGTTTTGCAATTTTCCTTGTGTAGGTCCTTCACCTCTTTAGTCAAGCTGATTCTGAGGTACTTGATTTTCTGAGGTACTATTGTGAATGGGATTTTTTTAATGTCTCATTCTTCTTTTTCATTATTTGTATATAGGAAATACATAGATTTTTGGTGTTGATTTCATAGTTAATGGTAGGCATTCCTCCCTTCCTCTCTTTCTTGCTCTCTCTCCCTCTTAATCTCTCTCTTTCTCTCTCTCTCTATCTCTCTCTCTCTGTCTCTCTCCACTTCCTTTTGGGCACTATGGCTTGCAATGCAGGTACTGAGAGGTTATCCTCTTTGTTCCTTTGCCTACTTTCAGCATGCAGTTCTTATCCAGAGTGATTATTTCCAACTATCTTTGTCATAGTGGTACCTTTATTCCATCTGCCTTCTCCCCCAGTACCTGCAGGCTTCCAACTGTGAACCAATTCTCCTGGTCCATGTTTCTACTATCTTTGAGTATTGGTCTCATAGTACTGGTTGATTCTTAAGCTTGTTTATTTGTTTCTTAAGTTTGGTTTGCATATATGGGTTATCATTTATTGTTCGGGTTATCACTTATTGTTCACTATGTTCATTTATGATTAATACATGTCAGTTATGATTAGTGTGATGATTCTAAATTATTTTGTGGTTTTATTTATTCATTGGCCAATTACAGATGGGTCCTTAGCTGGTGGAGGGATGGGTGTTTGATCATTGTGTGACTGTAACCCAAACATGAAAACATGAAAGCTTGTAACTATCTCACAGTGATTCAATAAAATTATTTTTAAAAAAAGCTAATGCACTCTTAAGTTCCTGGCATGGAAAGAATAGGAGCTATGACATTGTTTAGGTTGTTTAATACCAGCATCTCTGAAGTCCAAAGAGACTAACTGCTGAGACAGAACTTCACTTTAGAATCAACAGTTTCATAGTAATTGTGAATTTTAGATAGGTGTTGATGCCATGGTAAATTTTGAAACATAAACTCAATGAATGGAATATCTGCAGAATATTTTATTAAAACAAGTAAGAGGTATTTAGTGAGCCCTTTGGATTTTATTGCACAAGTGGGGTCCATATTTAGGCCACAATTCTGGAAAAATATTACTAGGTTTCTTATTTGTCACTGTACAGAAAACACCTTCAGTGAAAATCCAAGCCCCCAAGGTTAGAAATCCTCTTTATTGCCGACAAACAGCTTTGCTCATTCTGTGGGAGCCCCATTGAAGCCTCTGGCTTCCCTGAGGTCTCCTCCGCTCGGGGGTGACATAACCACGTCAGCAGTGAGCTGAGCAGATGTTCCCCGGAAGCCCGGGATGATTTTCTTAAGGGCAAATGTTCCCTTGTGTACCTCTATTTCTGATCAGCTTCTCTGTTATATAAACAACAGATTGTGTTGTCACTTGCTTAGAATATAGACTTTTAAGAGATTTCCATATGAGCATGTATTTTTTTTAAATGTTGGTAATTAAGACAAACTGTACTCTACTCTTTTCTAAGTGCCCATCTTCATTTTTAAATCTGGCCCTTAACAAAACTGTTTGTCTTTCCAATATTGTTTTTATTGTTTTGTTTTTGTTTTGGGGTCACACCCGGCAATGTACAGGAGTTACTCCTGGCTCATGCACTCAGGAATTACTCCTGGTAGTGCTCAGGGGACCATATGAGATGCTGGGAATCAAACCCGGGTCGGTCATGTGCAAAGCAAATGCCCTACCCGCTGTGCTGTCGCTCTAGCCCTCCAATATTATTTTTTCATAATTTCTGTCTAATTACATCAGCCAATTCTTGTATGCTTTTTCATCTCATTTGTCATATCAGGGACTTAAATGCTTCGTAAGTTCATATTGTTGACATATAAATGGTTAAAAAATGTATTCGTGGCACAAAGAATAATATTTTTATCCATTCCTATGATTCCCCATGTAGGACTCTTTTAAAATAATTTTTTCTTCAGTTTTACTTTTTCTTGGCAGTGGGTGGATTAAGGCCACATCAGGTGATACCGGTTACCTCTGGCTCTGCACTCAGGAATTACTCCTGGAGGGACTTAGCGGACAATTCAGGAAGCCAGAGATTGAATCTTGATCGGCCACCTAGGAAGCAAGCATCCTACTGGCTGCACTATCTCTCCAGCCATTTCCTTCAAATCTTAAGCTGTAAATTTTGTTTCCTAAGAAGTCTGGGCAATTGAGATTCAGGGATTCTATCAAGCGGGTTCCTAATTCACAAGCTTATTGGGGTGCCCTGCTGAATCATGTTTATTCCATCTTCTAGACAAAAGGAAGTCCGCTTACACCAAGCATTCATTAGGAAGCTCCCCTTTGAAAGTGAAGGAGGTATGGCCAAGCATTCTCTCCTGTGAACTCTCTCACTGCTAAAGATAAGACAGAAGCAGTGAAGCACAGATTTGAAGGCCTCTTGAAGGGAAGTCTTTTAGTTTTTCACCATTAGGGTGATGCTTGCTGTGGGTTTGCCAATGTACTAAATGGCTTTAATTATGTGGAGAAAAGTTCCTTTAACCCCCATTTTATTGAGAGTTTTATCATGAATGGGTGTTGAATCTTGTTAAATTCTTTATCTGAATATGATAAGAAGATTTTTATTTTCCCTTGTATTGATGTGGTCCCTTATATTTATTGACTTGCTTTATTAAACCACCTCTGCATGGCCAGGCTGAGTCCTACTTAGTCATAGGATGTGACCTTTTCTCCCAAAACTTTATACAGTTTCAATAAAGTCACATAAAGTTACTGTGACAGTCTTCAAAAATCTAGACCAAACACTGTGAAATTTGTACAGGGGTAATAACTCCTTCTTGAGTAGCCAAAGTAACCCTAGGAGGAGAGGAAGTAATGGGAGCTTCCCTTTCCCTAATCTAAAACTCTACTATAAAGCTGTAGTCATCAGGAGTGGTGCTGGGCTAATGGCAGACTCTCAGACCAGTGGAATATAATTGAGATCCCAGAGGCAGATCCTCAGCTATATGGAAAGTTGATCTTCAATAAAGGAGCAAAATATGTGAAGTGAAGCAAGGATCCTCTTCAACAAATAATTTTTGGGACCTTATTAGTCACAGGCAAAAAAGTAAAATGTTGTGGAATATAAAATACAATAATATGAGACTAATACCCAAGGATAGTAGAGACAGGGCAGGGAAGATTGCTCCATGGTTGGTAGCCTGCCTCATGAGCTGGGGGAGAAGGCAGCTGGGATAGAGAAGGGATCACTAAGTCAATGATGGTTGGAGGGATAGTTTGGAATGGGATACGTGTGCTGGAAGTAGATAAAGGACATGATGGCCTCCCAGTATCTACATTGCAAACCATAATGCTCTGAAGTAGAGAGAGAGAGTATGGGGTAGATTGTCTGCTATCGAGGAAGGAGGAGTGGTGGGATAAGGGGTCATACTGGGGATATTGGTGGTAGAAAATGTGCACTGGTAGAGGAATGGATATTTGATCATTGTATGACTGAAACTCAAACACGAAAGCTTTGTAACTGTATCTCATGGTGAGTCAATAAAAAAAAGTGAAATGAACTCAGATACACAGTCAAAACAAAATGGATTAAGTACCTTGATGTTAGATCTAAATCCATAAATTATATCATGGAAAACATAGTATAACACTTATGACATTGGATCTAGAGGTATTTTCAGTGAGTTAAGACCACTGGTCAATAAAACGAAAGCAAACATAAACAAATGTGACAACATCAAACTAAACTGCAAGGTTCTAGAGGTTCTTACTCTAGATAATATTCCTGGATTACATATAGTCATTTTCTTTCATGATTTTGTCATCGTAATTTTTATAAATAGTACAGGTATATTTGAACCTTAGTCTTCTGATTTATCCCTGTACCTTAATATCGATAGTGATATGATTTCCAGGTTTACCTTTTGCTTATAAAGAGCAGACAGGAGTGTAAGTGAGATCCAGCTGATGTTGAAGCTTCTCAAAGCATGCATCTTTGACACAATGCTCGGATCCTAAACATGATCTAAATGATGGAACAATTCCCTATACAGAATTCCATGATTCTTATCTTGTCCTGGTAGACAAAGCCATGATTTGATCTGTGGTTGCTAAAAAGTTTCTATTATTAAGAAAATTGTTTAGAGGCAGTAAAAAAAATAAATGTGAGATAATTTGCTTATTCAAGGATCACATGAAATTTATTACCTCATTTGAGCTTCCTATATGCCATAAAGCAAATAACAACTCTACCTCACTCAGTAACTCAAACTCAAGTTACTTCTATTTTTTTTAAAAAGGTGTTTTACTTTTTTTTAAAATTTAGGCACTGTGATTCATAAAGCTATTAATAAAGAGTTGCAGTCATACAACCTTCCAGCACCAATGCTAACATCAGGATCAGCTTCTCTCCACTAGTGTCCCCAGCCTGCCCTCCTTAACAGAAACATTTTTAAGTTTAATGATTGTAGTTATTCGAGTCCCACACTTATAGCCTTGCTGACTCTGTGTTTCGCTTATACACAGATCTTGCTATACAAGGATCCTGGTGCTTGATGCTTTGCTACCTCCAACCACACCTTCTTACTGTTCCCTCCATTTCTCTCCTTCCTTTCCTTTTCATTTCTGTAATCTGGAGCCAAGAATTTGCCCACCTTTGACAACTTCCACTCCCCTGTCATATTATTCTGCGTAGCCCAGATTAGTGCGAACATCCTGTCCTTGTCTTTCCTCTTCTGACATAATCCTACTTAACATGAAACCCTCCATATCCAATCCAAGTGCAGTGAAATGCCTGATTCCATCATTCCTCGTGGTGCAGACTAACCCATTGTGTATATAAGCCGCACCTTCATCATTCACTCACCTGTCAGACACCAAGGTTGATTCCATATTTTAGCCATAGTACTAAGTGCTGCAGTGAATAATTGTGTGCATATGTCTTTTCAAATGAATGTTTTTTTTGTGCCTTGCAGGCAGATATCAAGAAGTGGAATTGCTGGCTTGTATGGAAGTTCTATTTTTAATCGTTTGAGAAGTCCCCATACTGTTTTCTATAGGGGCTAGACAGATGAAATTTCCACCAGTAGTGAATTAATTTCTTTTTTAAAAAGTTTTATTGTAGGCACTTGGGTTTACAATACTGTTTATGGTGGGGTTTCTGCATAGAACAATCCAGCAGCACATCCTCCACCAGATTGCCCATCCCCCCTTCCCCATTGCCCTAATGTCCTCCTCCCATCTTATACCCTCCAGTCACCCATCCTTGTGATAAATGTCCAACTGAAGACCAGTTCTCAGTTTCTGTTTACTCTGGGAATTTGTATTTCCCTACAACTTTTATATTCATCAATGAGAGAGATTGTTGTGTGTCTGACCCTCTCCTTCTGCCTTTACTCAGCATGATACTCTTCCAATCTATTTAAGTAGCAGAAATTTGCATGATTCATCTTTTTCTTAGAGTCAGTAGTATATACATGTATATTCCACTGTATATATGTACCGTAATTTTTTAAATCCAGAAACAACCAGTATTAATATGCAGGAAGCACTGTAGCACTGTCATTCAATTGTTCATTAATTTGCTCGAGTGGGCACCAGTAACATCTCCATTGTGAGACTTATTGTTACTGTTTTTGGCATATTGAATACGCCACGGGTATAAGTGGGATATTCTTGGTAGCTTGCCAGGCTCTCCAAGAGGGACAGAGGAATCAAACTCGGGTCGGCTTGTGAAAGGAAAACGCCCTACCCACTGTGCTATTGCTCCAGTCCATATGCAGGAAAGAGACCCTTATTTACTGCTGCGGGAATATCCATAGATTCATCATTTTTGGAAAATAATATGAAGCCTTCTGAACAAACAAGGAAGTGAGTTTCCATATGACATAGCAACTGCACTTCTTGACCTCAAAACTAAAAAGACATTTGTGAGGCGACAGGTGTTGGAACGTTATATAATTAAAACCCAATCATGAACAACTTTGTAACTGTACCTCACTGTGATTTAATAAAAATAATTCACAGATATTTTTCATCATAAGAAAAATATTGATACCTACCTGGCAGCAGAGATACCATGATCATGAAGGTGGTTTTCCCAGGGGGAGGCTTATCCATTGCCATCCATATGTGCTGATGCCTGCCATTTCCCCAAATGTTGGAAACTCGACTGCATAATTTGTGTTAGTGGGGGACTGTGTTCACACTCCCTCCTGTAAAAAACAAATAGATAGATAGATAGATAGATAGATAGATAGATAGATAGATGATAGATAGATAGATAGATAGATCTGTTTTCTGTCATGAAAGTGGTAACAATACATAGTCAGAACATAATAAGCCTTCACTAATATGGCACAAATACTTTTTCTCTTTAAAAAAATTTTTTATTGAGTCACAGTGAGGTACACAATTACAAGACTGTTCATGCTTGGGTTACAGTCATATAATGTTCCAATGTTTCTTATTGTAGAATAGTGTGATTTGTTCTCCATTATTCTTTTTTTCTGTATCATAAAAAGATCTAATGATCAATGAAGTGAAAATATGACCAGTTAATGACTGTATAATTATTATCTTCAGGTGACCATTTCAAGGTTAGCCTGAGATTATCATACAGCTAAATGGAAAAAACAAACCATTTATAGATTTCTTTAGTCTCCTTTTTTATCTAACTAAATGGAATAAACAGAAGATAAAACTCATTATGTTATGTTTAATACATTAGTTATTTGTTTACTTTATCAGTAATTCAGATCAAACTGCATACATAAATGCTGTTTCCATTTGTCAGAAGAATCCTGATTGTTTACAGTTAATCCATTTCCAGTCACTATTCTGGGATGTGATACAAGAAAACATTCTTAAGATGCTTAATGATATCATTATCAGTATTTAACATTCATAAATTATTTCAGGAAACCATATTTATCTGTCCAAATACAAATTTTAAATGGACACATCTACAGGTTTGTAAATAATGAAGTTAATAGAAAGACAAACAATATACCAAATGAGGAAAGAAATATATTCACATTAAATATATATTCCCCAGTATTTATTTTTAACAATGTTTTAAAACAGATGGATGTATTTTAAAGTATAACAAAGAAAATATTTATACAAATAAAGTTATATGGATTTTTAACAATAATACACAATAATTATTTAAATGCATGTTTTTACATTCCATTTATATATGTATGTGTATGTGCACATACACACATGCAAACACACTCATCTATATGTGTGTGTATGTGTAGACTAAAGGAAAAAAATTAACAGATTAGTCACACATTCCTTATGAAAGGTAAGATGGGTAGGGGTTTTGTGGGGGATGGGGAACGAGGGTATGAAGATCACCCGGAAGAACCTGGTCTCATTGCATCCTGCCCGAATGTAGTGCTTCCTTTTGTTTTCCATCTATATAATTGATTCATTCCCAAACAAGATCAAAATAAGGCAGGAGATGAAAACAAAGGTAGCATTTTTTCTTTGTTTGGGGCCCACATCCTGCAATGCTCAGGAGTTATTCCTAGCTCTGCACTCAGAAATTACTCCTGGGAGAACATACGGGATGCCAGAAATCGAACCCGTCATCAAACAAGGCAAGGGCCCTCCCCAAGCTGCTCTCTCTCCAGGCCCCAAACAAGGGTATCGTAATTGGGGCTGTAGAAATAGTACAATAGGTAGGGCTCTTGCCTTGCACGTAGCCAACCTGGGTTCTATTCCACAGAACCACATATGGTCCCCTGAGCATGCCAGGAGTGATTCCTGAGCACAGAGCCGGAGTAAGCCTTGAGCACAGATGGCTCTGGCCCAAAAACCCAGAAAGTGGGGGCAGGGAAGAAGTTGTACTCAGTTTGATAGAACTTGGCTCTGCTTACCTCTGGAAGTTTCCAAGTCAGCATGCTTCATTATTTGCCATGTGAACTTGACTCATAAAGGACAAGTTCATATTGCATGTTTAGGAACCTCCACATCTTCGTTTGAGTGGCCAGGACCAGGAACAGCCTTTGGGAATTGTGGGACTCCCTCAGCAGCAGGACAGTGAGTACTGACCCCTGGGAAACAGGCCTGGAAGTCGAACAATGGAGACGTTACTGGTGCCCACTCAAGCAAATTGATGAACAATGGGACAACAGTGCTACAGTGCTACAGAATACACAATGTTATATGGTTATGCTTGTATTTTTAATTTAAACTCGGATTTTATACAAAAATAGAGTCTAAGAAAAGTATTTTAAATGTTTGAGAAGTCTGTCATTTAAACAGGTATGAACTTGGTGGCGTGGGAAAAAAAATGTGTTTTGAACTTGAAACAGCAGGATGCTTGGGCAGTCTCGGGCTGGTGCTGGTACTGGCTCCTGCTCGCGCTCCACCGAAATTCGAACCGGGTGGCCATGGGTTTGCACGGGCGCTTTGCTGCTGAACGACCAAGATCCAGAGCCAGCTAGATTACTTCTGAACCCAGCAAGTACTCGCAGCCATGTCCCCAGAATGTGAACTAAGCTTTTGCTTTATGCTGCCCCAGGAAGGGAAATGATGAAATTTCCCACTTAAATCTCCATGTACTTAATTACTAAAACACAGAAATCCTAAACCGCTCAGCCTTTTACCTCTTCATTCTCATTAGTGGAGAACTAATTATCAAATGTTTCCTTGTCAATAGGGCCGTATTTTGGGGGGATAAACTCCAAGAAGAATAGTGAGTTCTATGTTGAAACCCCAACAACAATAGTGAGTTTTGGGTTGAAATATGGAATGTAATCAAGGTAAAGAGAAAATGAAGTGAATTTTATCAGTTATTCAGGTAGGGGTGGGGGTGGGGGGCGGGGGAGTGGGAGGTGTATTGGGTTTTTTTTTTGGTTTTTTTTGGTGGTGGAATATGGGCACTGGTGAAGGGACAGGTGTTTGAGCATTGTATAACTGAGACATAAGCCTGAGAACTTTGTAACTTTCCACATGGTGATTCAATAAAATAAACTAAAAAAATGTTTGAGAAGTCTGTAGTTATATACAACTTTGGTGGGCAAAATACTAACTTATTATAAAAAAAAAGTCATACTATTATAGCTACTATTTATGTAGTGAAGATGTAATAAAATACATTAAATGTTCAAAATTAATCATGCCAAATTCAAAACAAATCAGTATTAGCTTCACAGCTAAATGCTCTGGACAACATTTGGTCTACTCCCTAAATTAACCAGTACTCTAACCTGTAACAGGAAAGAATAATTGAACTGTCTTGGAAGTGATTCAAGGATAATAAGTAGTATGTGTTCTTGGTATCTGACATCTTGGTCTCAGTACTTTGCTTATGAAATTCTTCTATATTTTATGTTTAGCTATAGTTGATGCCAGTTTATTTTCATGCAGCATTGCACTTTCCTGATACACAAAAAAGCTTTTATCCCTTCAGTCGCTAATGGGAATCCAAAGGCGCAGAGTTTGGGGATTTCTTTTATTTCTTTAATATGTGGACTAGGTTTGTTTTTGTTGGTCACTTCAAGGGTAAGGCTGCTCCTACTCCAGGCAGTGCTGATCAGGGTCTGATGTGCAGAGTGCTGGACCCCCAGACTCCCACGTGAGGCTTGTGCCCCTGCTTCGGAGCCAAAGCACAGCCCACGCCACATCGATTCAGATCTTATGAAAGTCAGTGCATCTAATTGTGTGCACACACAGAACTGAGATACCAACACTGCATACACACACACACATACAGACACCTGTGTGCACACACAGAACTGAGATACCAACACTGTACACACACAGACACCTGTGTGCACACACAGAACTGAGATACCAACACTGTACACACACAGACACCTGTGTGCACACACAGAACTGAGATACCAACACTGCATACATATACATATCTGCATACACACAAAGAACTAGGATACCAACACTGCACACACACACATATCATTAATCCCATAGAAAACTATTAGATAGCCTTCAGAAATAATTGAAACATTTTACGTATCTAAAGTGTGTGACTAGGGGATATGTTTCATATCATCTTAAAACTTGTAGTTTGGCTTTATTTTTAATAAATTAGAAGTTCCCTTTTTAATTGAACATTTTCTGGTATGTGAACTGGCATCACATTAAGTTTTAATTGGAAATTCCCTTGAAGACTAATGACTGAGAATTTTAGCATCTGTCTGTGTGACGGTAGTTTAAACAGCCTCTCTAAAGGGCCTCTTCAAGTTTGAGCTTCATTTTTTTACTGGCTGTTCTGCCTTTTTATATATTGGCTTGTATCACTTTGATTTGCATCAGTTATAAATTCTAGATATTATCCTTTGTTAATACATTATTTTAAGTATCTTCTCCCATTCTCTGTTGATGTCTCCAAATATCCTTTGAGAATTAGAAGTTATTTCCTGGAGTGAGAATACACTATATAATACACTCATATGCATCTATATCAAGTTTTATTTATATGTGTAGGTATATATTTCAGGTGTCTATAGCATACAGGGTATAATATAAAATCTATCCCCCATATATGTGTTGATAGGTATACTGCTATCTTTGCCTGCTGTAAAAAAATCTACTGAGATTATTAAAGACATTTGTGCTTTCATCACCAGTATTGCTGCTTAATCTTCTGATTAATTTTATGTTGCATGGAGTTGGCATAAGTGCTGAAGCTATCTATGTCCATATTCCATCAGTGTGGTCCTGTGGGTTGCAGCATCATTCCCTCTCCCTCTGTGAACACATGTGTGTGTGTCTGTGTGGCCAGGATCTTTTCTTTTTTTTTAATTAAAATTTTTTTTATTGAGTCACCATGTGGAAAGTTACAAAGCTTTCAGGCTTAAATCTCAGTTACACAATGCTCAAACACCCATCCCTTCACCAGTGCACATATTCCACCACCAAGAACCACAGTAAACCTCCCTCCTACCCTCCACCCCCCAGCCCCCACCCCACCTGTGTAGCTGATAAATTTCACTTTACTTTCTCTTTACTTTGATTGCATTCAATATTTCAACAAAAAAATTCACTATTATTGTTTGGAGTTTCTCCCCCCAAAGTTGGACCTGCTGGAAAGGAAGCATTTGATAATTTGTTTTCCATTGCTGAGAATAAAGAGATATGAGGGCGTGTGGCCACAATAGCAGCTGCGAGATTTTAGATTTCTGTATTTTAGTATTTTAGTAACTAAGTCCAGAGAAATTTCTGCCAGAAATTGCATCATTGCAAGCTCGTACCTCTCTGCTACTTTATATTCCACATATGAGTGCAATCTTTCTATGTCTGTCTCTTTCTTTCTGACTCATTTCACTCAACATGATACTTTCCATGTTGATCCACTTATATGCAAATTTCATGACTTCATCTTTTCTAACAGCTGCATAGTATTCCATTGTGTAGATGTACCAAAGTTTCTTTAACCACTCATCTGTTTTCAGGCACTCTGTTTTTTTCCAGATTGTGGCTATTGTAAACAGTGCTGCAATGAACATAGAAATGCAAATGTCATTTCTACTATACCTTTTTGCCTCTCCGGGATATATTCCCAGGAGTGGTATTGCTGGGTCAAATGGGAGTTCAATTTCTAATTTTTTGAGAATCGTCCATATTGTTTTCCAAAAGGGCTGAACCAGTTGGCATTCCCACCAGCAGTGAAGAAGACTCCCTTTCTCCCCATATCAGTGCCAACACTGGTTGCTTTTGTTTTTTGGGATGTAGGTCAGTGGTGTGAGATGGTATCTCATTGTTGTTTTGATCTGCATCTCCCTGATGATTAGTGATGTCGAGCATTTTCTCATGTACCTCTCAGCCATTTCGAATTTCTTCTTTGGGGAAGTTTCTGTTCATTTCATCACCTCATTTTTGATCGGGTCGGCAGTTTTCTTCTTGTGGAGTTCAACAGGTGCCTTGTATATCCTTGATATCAACCCCTTATTGGATGGGTTTTGGGTGAATATCCTTTCCCATTCTGTAGGCTGTCTTTGTAGAAGGGACTTTCCTCAATATAGTCAAAGCCATCTACTACAAGCCTACAGCATGCATCATCCTCAATGGGGAAAAACTAAGAGCCTTCCCTCTGAGATAGGGACGGAACAAGGATGCCCACTCTCTCCACTCCTGTTCAATATAGTACTGGAAGTACTTGCAATAGCGGTTAGGCAAGAAAATGGTATTAAGGGCATTCAGGTAGGGAAGGAAGAAATCAAGCTCTCACTATTTGCAGACGATATGATACTATACTTAGAGAACCCTAAAACCTCTATCAAGAAACTCTTAGAAACAATAGACTTGTATAGTAAAGTTTCAGGCTATAAAATCAACACCCAAAAGTCCATGGTTTTAGTATATGCAAAATAATGAGAGAGAAGAAAGCGACATGATAAAAGCAATCCTATTTACAATTGTGCCTCAAATGATCAAATACCTCAGAATCAACTTAACTAAGGAGGTAAAGGACTTGTATAAAGAAAACTACAAAACACTACTTCAGAAAAATAAAAGAGGACACGAGGAAATGGAAAGATATCCCTTGCTCATGGATTGGAAGAATTAATATTATCAAAATGGCGATACCCCCAAAGCATTGTACAAATCCAATGCTATCCCAATAAGGATACCCTTGACATTCTTCAAAGAAATGGAGCAAGCACTCCTGAAATTCATATGAAACAATAAGCCCCCACGAATAGCTAAATCAATTCTTGGGAAAAAGAAAATGGGAGGAATCAACCTCCCCAACTTCAAACTCTACTACAAAGTGATAGTAATTAAAACAGCGTGGTACTGGAACAAAGGCAGAGCTGCAGACCAATGGAACAGGGTTGAATATTCTGACACAAATATATGATCATCTAATCTTTGATAAGGGAGCAAGAAATGTGAAGTGGAGCAAGGAAAGCATGTTTAACAAATTGTGCTGGCAAAACTGGACAGTTATATGCAAAAAAAAAAAATGGACTTAGATCTCCACCTATCACCATGTACAAAAGTCAGATCAAAATGGATTAAAGACCTCAACATCAGACCAGAATCCCTATGGTACATTGAAGATAAGGTTGGCAAAACCCTCCATGACATTGTAACCAACGGTATCTTCAAAGATGACATGCCACTGGCCAAGCAAGTGAAAACAGAGATAAACAAATGGGACTACCTTAAACTAAGAAGCTTCTGCACCTCAAAAGATACAGGCTCTTTTTCTGTGGCAGGCCTACTCTTGAACCCATGAGCACTCATAATTTCTCCTCTGATTAAGTTAGTAGCCTAATGTGCAAAGTCAAGTCATTCTTAGAGAAAGTTCCCGAGGAAAAGGAGAACAGAGAAGGGGTTAGAGATGGATACTGGGCACTGGACGGTCAGGAAAGCAGGCAGAATCTGTCAGAGGGAGTAAGCATGGGAGAGATAGCTGGAGACCAGGGAGACAGGACGCCTGAATGAGGAGACAGCTGGGCAGTTCCTCTGCCTCAGGAAGGAATCAGGCTAAAGGAAGTTCACCATGGCAGACTTTGAGAATCAGGCAAGAGGTTCAGCAAGACCTGGAGGTGTCGGGGAGACGTAGCATGGGATGGCACCTGGTAGGAGCCTCCCTATTATAGGAATGACATGGGAAGAAGCTGGAGTTTCTGAAGAATGGAGTTTTTAATAGTGCTCTGCCCAGGAGAGGGCACAGAGGACTAGAGTGGGCTCCCTTGCTGTGCAAATCCCTAGTTGAATTTGAAGCCTTACCCAGTAACATTAGGTACTGGCAGGGGGAGGGGGGGTTATCCCTCACAAATGCCAGGCCCTGCAGACCCTAAGGCTGCTGCCGCAAGATATTGCCTGACCCAGCTCTGTGGGTGAGGGACACCCATGAATTTAAAAAGTGATCCCCCTGCCATGTTGAAAGTTTGTTAGAAATGGCCAGTGCCAGGAGCCCAACCTCTGCTGGGATGACCCTAGGGATGAGGTACAGCCAGGTACTGAAGGCTCTTGGAAGTGGAGCCAAGGACATTTGCTGGTGGAATGGTTGCAGGGAAGGGGGAATACAGAGCTTAAAGAATTGAGAGAATGTGTGGCTCCATGAACTGAGAAAGAGAAGAGAGAACTGAGCTGGTTCACAGTGTTCGTAAAAGGGGCCTGGTGAGTGGGCACACTTCTTCATTTAGAGTCCTTGCTTTATGGGGTGCTTCTAGATATTTATTTTTCTCACAACTAGAATACAAAGTACTTACTGCTTTTCTGGCATATAGCTAATGCACACATAGGCAAAAGTGAAGAACTTGATGACTTTTGACATATGTAAGTTTATATCCATAAGTACACACCTCTGTGAAGCGAGCACTCAAATTAAGATGGAGAATGTACCATTATCTTTTCCAGCCTTCTCACATCCATTTGCAATCTGTCATTCTCTCCTTGTCCTTCCTCATAGCAGCAACTACTCTGCTTTTTTCTGGAAGAGGTTAGGTTGCATTTCTAGATGCTTATACAGATCAAGGCATACAGTATGGATTAGTTCTTTCATTTAACATTACCATTTTAAAATCTGTACCGATTGTATAAAATCAACAAAACATAAGAAATTTAAAAATAAAAGTATTATAACTTTAATAACTATTTCCCTGTGTTAGAATGTAGCATCTTATGTTGACTCATTCACTATCAATGAAGAAGGCACCAACATTGGCCGGTGCAGGTCAATGGAAATGAACATAGATATACTGATAGTTACAGTTACATCCTGCAGGGTGCCATTGCAGTGTCACCCATTCTTAGACATCATAAATAAATGTCTAAGAATGAAATAGCTGGACCATGGGAAGATGTGCACTTCTATGTTTGAAAGGATTTCCAAAACTGTTGCCAAATTGTTTCTCTATTTCTACTTGCAGCATATAAGAAATTGAATTATTATACATTGTTAGCAACACTTTACTTTTAGTCCGTGATATGTTAGCTGTTCATAAAGATTTTTATGGTGGTTTTAGGCTTAATTTCCCTAAAGACTTGTGATGTTTAACTTCCTTTCATGTGCTTATTTGAAATAGTCATTGTTGTGGAGCTGTTAGAATAATTTGCCCCTGTTTAAAATTAGACTGCTTTGCTTCTTATTACTGAGTTGTAAGTATACTTTATAGATTCTAGATCTGTGTTATTTTATGTAGTAACAACTATCCAGATCAGAGCTATTTAAATTTAAACCAAGTGGGATTAAACACAATTTAAAACTCAGTTCCTGAATTGCAGTAGATATATTTCAAGTGTTCAAAAGCCACAGGTGAATAATGGATACCATTTTAGAAAGGATGGTCATAAAGTACTTTGATCAAGGCTAAAAGTTGTATTGATCAACAGTTTTCTCGATAGAAGTCCTCTGCTGGAAGTGTGTTTTTAAAGTGTTGGCTTTTTTCTTGCACTCTGAATTCTCTTTTCAGTATTATAATAGCAACTCTTAAGAATTTTGTTCAAGTTATGACTTATTTTTGTTCAACTTATGACTTATTTTTCTATTATAATACCTGTTGTTAATTTGCATAGTATTTGATGCTAAGATTTTCTCCTACATTTCATTTTTAATTTCAATGCTAAAATTTCAATCAAAGAAATTTCATGTCAGTTTTGGATATAGCATGAATTTGTGTGTGTATGTGTGGTTTTATTATTTTTTGGTACTATCTGCTGAAAAGATATCTTTTCTCCTTGAGCTTTCTTAGTACTTTTGCCAAAATCAATGGTTTCTGGTCTTGCTTCATTATTCAAATCAATATCCATGGACTTTCAGTTGGCAATTTCACCTGTCAATCCTTAATGATACGTGATATAATCAGTCAACTAGCTATTTGTTTTCTCTTGGTTCTTTGTGTTCACCTTCTATTTTCTCACTCTATTTTATAGTTATTTTTTGCTTCGGTTTTATCTCCAATTTGCTTTATTTATCTTTATTTTCAGGGATTTTTTTTAGTGCGTACTGCTATTAACTGAGTCTTACATGTTTTCACAATTTTCTCTCCAGGCAGTGTTCTTCATCTTTGTTAGGAAAGCCTGGTGGAGTAAGCTTCTGCTTTTACAGTTTCCTTGCTGTCGCCAAATCATCCTCTTCAACATATTAAAAACTGTTCTTATATCTTCATTATTTTCCGGATTGTCATTACACTCACTATCATTCATCTTTTCCAAAGGAAAATTGTTTTCCTTTGGGGCCTTACCTAGAAGTGGTCCTGGACTTCTCTGGGCTCTGTGCTTGGGCGTCACCCCCAGAGGGGCAGGAGGCCCAGGCAGATTCTGCACTCAGCACAAAAAGCTGTCTTCATTAGCACATATTTTATTCACAGATTTAAGTACTCAGGCTACCAATAATTATTTTTAAAATAACTAATTGGTTATCTCTTATAAGTGCCCTATTTAAACAAATGAATGTTTTATTTTATTAGCTGTGATGAACTAGTTTTACTATCATAATACTAGGATTTTAGACCATTGTTTAAACTAAACAAGTAAGATAAACACAGCTGGCCTGATTGCTTTTCAGTGGTACACTTAGAGATAAAGAACATTGGCAAAACACACACACACTCTCGCGCACGCACACACAAGCACACACATGCAGAGACACAGAAGAAGAGGAAGGTACTTCGGACTGGCACACAGCAGCTTTTGTATGCAGGAACTAAGTGATCGTGAGGGTCTTCAAAAAGAGGAAACTCTTGCATCCCACCCCCAAAAATCTTAAGAGTAGAGGTCTTAGCATGGTTCATTTGTGTGGTAATATTCAGACAGGGCTCAGCCACAGAACACTGCCCCACAGAACAGCCCTATGATACATCCTAGTAAAGACAAAGCAGGTAGAGTTCACCCTCCAACTGATGGTCAGCAGATGGTCATGGTACTGGACAAACTCCAGAACACTTGGGTTTAAATGTGGTTCCTCTGAAGAACCATATATACATACCATAAGATTAGTTTTGTGAGTTATATGTTTTCAGGAGATTGGGGGAATAAAATATGGTAATATTTGACTCAAATGTCACTCTAATTTTAATAATACTAGTAATGTTTTTAACTAATTATTGTAAACCATAAAGATAATAAAATAGCATGTGATATACATAACATTATTTATTTTTATTATTTGGAAACTATAACATTATTTATTTTTATTATTTGTAAACTATGGTCTACCTTAATAGCACAGCAAGTAGGGCATTTGCCTTGCATGCGGCTGACCTGGGTTTGATTCCTCCAACCCTCTCAGAGAGCCAGGCAAGCTACCGAGAGTATCTCGCCCCCACAGCAGAGCCTGACAAGCTACCCATGGTGTATTCGCTATGCCAAAAACAGTCACAGCTAGTCTTAAAATGGAGAAATGGAGACATTACTGATGCCCGCTCGAGCAAATCGATGAGCAACGGGATGACAGTGATACAGTGATTTGGAAACTATAAGATGGCTTTAAAGTTTGCATTTTTAAAGCAGCAGGGGAGCACATGGCTGACCCGGGTTCGGTTCCCAGCATTCCATATGGTTCCCTGGGTACCGCCAGGAGTAAGTCCTGAGTGCAGAGCCAAGAGTAAGCCCTGTGCATCACCGATGTGACCCAAAAAGCAAAAAAAATAAAATAAAAATAAAGCGGTCGGGGAAATTATTGACTACATGGTTACATTACATTGGTTCCAAAAGCATTCTCTAAAGTGATAAAATCAGATACAATAATGTTGTGAAAAAACATATTGTAGCAGCATTTTCATGACAAGCAATCAACAACTAAGTCTTCTTACAACTTCGGACTCATATATCATTTTTATTTTGGCTAAAGAAAAGCAAACATTTTAATACTTCAGGATATTAACTTCATTCACTAAGATAAAGCTCAAAGTATACATGGAATAATTACAAAGCACAAAGGAAAGAAAATATTTATATTATGTAAATGGTTGAATACTATGATATTAATAACCTGTCAGAGCTGCAAAAACCAAGTAATATATATTATAAACTAATGCTATTTTATAATCCTGCCTAAATTATAAATTTGTTTAGAAATCTTATATAAAATGAAAAATATATCAGACACAACATTTTCTCTCCTCCTAAAATAAGGAAATTGATATTGTAAAAATTGGTACAGTACTATCTGTGGGGAAAGAAAAAATTTGAATTTTTTTTTAGTTTCTGTTACTCAGAAAGAAAAAAAATAATCTTATTACTGAAACTTACATCTGAATTTATAGTATTTACATCTATAAAATACAAAGAAAATTATTTTATCTCAGTGTAAAATCTGCTGATAAATCATCATTAGCAATATCCCAAGTTTTTAAAGAGGAAATATAATTTGGTTTTCTTTGTCTTTATTCTGGCCGCTCTGGTTTGCCACCTGAATTAGGCCAATCTTGGTGATTCTTGTCCTCCCCTTGATGCGACTGGACCTTGGTTTCTGCTTTGCAGCATGCAGGACAACAGAGAAGATCCCACTGAGGTCTCAGACCTCCACATTCCTCTCGGATGGGCAGGACAGTCATCACTCCGCTCAGCACCAGCACCTGACTAAGATTAACAAGAGATGCAACTGCAGACTGCCTAGTCAGGGCATCTCGTGTCTGTGAATTCAGAAGACTCCCTGGACCTTCTTCCTTGTCTACAGGAAAAATGTTGACACACAATTTATGTATATCTGTAACAATTGAGTTAAATATTTTATTTTCCCCTATTCTATTAAAATCTCATAGCTACAGCATTATTAATTTAATTGGGCATACAGAGATAACTTGTAATTCTATCATTAAGTTAGTCCATGTGTGTTGTTTGTAAATTTTACGGCTTGTTTGCCTGTCAGGATTGAGGAGGAATTAAATCAAATAATTTGTAGACACTGCCACCCATCATTCATGATTGTCTGTAAACGTTATTTCTGCTTCAACTAATTGGAGGACTGTAATATTCACAGTACAGCACAGGGCGTAGGCATAACTGCACTCTTCTTTCAGGATCTGAGGAGACTGACTAAGGGCTGCCTCCATCTTCCTGCTTGGCAACAGATCCCTGCATGGTCAGAAACTCATTCTGCCTAATTCTCTTTTTGAGTCACTGTGTTGCAGTTGTACAGGCCATAGTTGCAAAGAGAGCTTCACTGGACAGAGTAAAGGCCTCAGAGGGTCTCCCCGTTCTTCAGCTCCTGTGGAGAACGGTTGGCTGGCATTGCTGACATCCAGATTCTAACATCACTCCTTGCAATAGTGCCACTTTCTGTCTCCAAACCCATAAGTAACTTGTTCTTTCTCCCTTCCTGTCTGTCTCTGCTTTCTTGAAAAAATTCCTTCTCTCTCCTTTTAGAGACCCTGGTTATTCCGCAGGGTCAGGATTATGTTCTGTTAAAGAGAGCACCTTGCCTCCGTCAGTCTTCCTGCAGGGTGCCGTTGCAGTGTCACCCATTAAGGGAATATTGGTTATGGGCATGTTTGGACCACTGCTATTTTGCCTAATACACAAACATTAAATCTTGAGGTAATGCTAAAAATTTCAAGAGTAGGAAGCCAGGAATTTCTAGTTAAGGTATTAGTGACAAAGCAACACTGTTTCATTCCATTCTTTTGAATATCAACCCTTCAAAAGTAGACAACAAATCCAAGTTAACATATCTAAGTTATCCACTGAACTGTTTAAACCATAGGCCACATAATTGATAATTTTCCTTTCGTCTTTGTCTTTTTCGCCATGTGTCGTAGTGCTCAGGGCTGACTCCTGGTTCTATGTTCGGGGGTTGTTGTTGGCAGTGCTGTAAGGACATGGCACTGTCAGGGACCAAACCATGTCTGCAAAGCTGGTCCTCACCCTCTGAGAGCTCTCTGACCTCCTGTCAGGGAAGGAGATGAAGCCAAAATTTAAATCCTCAAATCAATGACTCAGTAAACATGCTCTCAATAGGAACTTTTGCAAACTAGGAAGCTCATCTGTCTCTGAGTGGTCCTTCATTTTTTTCCCAGATGTAACTGAGATCTGGCAGAGGCAGAGTGCCATGCCAACAAGGGGATGTCCGTGATGGCTGCGCCCACCACGTATGCAGGCAGGCAAACGCCTGTCCTTTTCATTGACTTCACCCTATCCTTCAACCACAGGGCCTGACTGGAGGGTAAATTATTGTGGGAAGACTAAAAGCATCAATCTCCTTTGTAGCTGTTCTGCTGTGATAGATGAGCAGGGCTAGATTCCAGGTCAGATACGAAAGAGACAATTATAACTCAAGGAAAACACTGAAGGCCGGCATCGTTCGGGAATATACACAGAACATGCAAGCAAGCGTGGCTGACTTATGTCTGTGCCAATAATAGTAATGGCTCAGCATATCTGTCTAACACGCTCTTGACCACACAAAAGATTAAAGATTACAAACAAGATTATTTCAATAATGACAGATAAATTGTTGGATGATATTCACCAACCGTGAGAGATAAAGTCTTAAGTAGTTAGAAATTTGATGAGGATTCTCTAAGCTAAAAAAAAAAAACCTACCAAAAAATCACTCTTTGTAATGATAAATTTTAGAAATTAAAATGACTATGAAGTATAAATTAATACACTTATACTCAAAAAACAGACTATTTTTTTATTTTTATTTATTTATTTATTTATTTATTCCCTCAAAAAACAGAGTTAATTACCAGTACATGTCATCAACCATGTTATTTAGTATTTTATTTGAAGTCTAGTCAAATCAATGGAAAAACAGCTGTTTTGAAGCTCTTGATGCTATTGTGACACATAAGTATTGCAAAGACATGTCAGAAAATTCCCAGGTTCTCTGAACCCAACTTTCATTCAACATCTAAAGGAATCAATGTTTTTCAAAACTGCAGGGAAATAGTTTTGCAGTTAGCTAAACTATGTGCATTGTATTCGTGTTTCAATAACTCCCCTACTAAATGCCTTTTTCTGCTCAGAGATTCAAAACTAAAACAGAATGGATGCCCTAAATCCACTCAGCTCCTTGGGCTCTGATCTGGACTATTTCCAAGACCATTTTCCTGCCCTTGCCACGTATGTCCTGCACTCTGTCAAGAGTTTGGTGGAAAGTCCTGAGTACAGATCATGTGATGATCATACTGGGGTTTGCGTTTGGGGTAGGGGATCATGACCAGAGGCTTAGGGCTGGCAGCAGGGTCCCTGGGTCAGGCTCTGTCAGCGAATTTCCCCTCAGCCCCCAGAGCTAGTAAGGGACAGTCACTGAGCCCAGCCCAATTCGACATGAGGATAAGGTCACCTCAGAAGGGCATGTGTGAAGTGTAGAGTATGTTTCTGAGGAAAACAGTGAGAAGCTTTGAGTGGCCCTGAAGCTCGTTCATCCCCTCAATATGGTTCTACAGCTCTGGCCAGACTTTGGCTGTGGTGATAACTCGGGTCCCAGGGCACTTTGGGGAAAAGCTGGTACCCACTTTTTCTCTCCTTGTCTCTCTAGGGCTGGAAGAAGCAAGGGGGTGGTGCAAGGACAGACAGTAGAAGCAGGTGGGAGGTTGAAGTCTGATAACTTTGATTCCAGGGAGCTGTTGTCTCTGTCAGGAACTGTTCCGGGATCTGTAAGGAAAATGATTACTAATGCTTAAGTTTAACTCTATTCTTAAGTGAGGTTTGGGTAGTCACCTTGTCAGTGACTAATTTTCAGTAGAATTAAGAGCCCTTTGTTATGATCTTTGAAAGAGCACAGTGACAGGGTACTGAGGGAGTCTGAATCATTTCAAAAGGCAAATTAATCATCAGTTTGTCATGCAGATGAAAAACATTGGGAAATTCTACCTTCATTTTTGAAGGGTGAGTCATATATTGTGTACTTTTCCTAAAAATATTTTATCTCTAGCATAGTGGAATATACACATGAAATATTTGCGATAAAGTCTTTTTCCTGGCACCTCATTGCATAGAACATTGTAAGTTTCAAGTGGGAAGCATCCTAATAACTTCTGTATTTGCAACATTCAATTCATCACTCAAAGTTGAAATCTTTGCTTCCTCTTACAAATGACCCCTCCGCAAGATGTATCCACCTCGTTCCAAATAACCACTCGCTTGGCCTTACAGTCTAAAGCCATATTTTTGCTTCATTTGATTGATTCATTTCTTTGTGAACTGTAGGTGAGCAAAGCCCTACTTGTAGTTTTTGATCTGATTAATTTCCCTCAACACAACACCTTCTATGTTCATCCATGTTTTTGCCAATGACACGGTTCCATCCTGTTTTGGCTGAAACATATCCAATTGCACATACGAATATCTTTAGCCAGTCTTTTCCAATGAGTAGATAGTTTGCTTCCAACTTTTGGCTATTGTGAATAAGCTCTCCTAAACATGGAGTTACAAATCTCTCTTTGAATTAGCATTTGGTATTTTGGAGGGTGAAAACCCTGAAGTGAGATAACTGGATGAGGAAATAAGAGGATGAGATTCCTCTGTTTACTATTTTTGGGAAGCTCATGGAGACTGCACCCCTTTGCATTGTAGCAATGTTTCTTCTCTCCACAGCCTAACACTTATAATTTCTTCTATTTTGGCTATGAATACTTCTCATGGGTATCAGTTTGTGTTTCCTAATAAAGACTATAAACATCTTTGTGTATGCTTGATGACCATCTGTATTTCTTCAGAGAGATATGCATCTGCATGTTCTGCCCACTTTTAACTTTTTAATTAAAAATGTATATTTATTTTAGTCACCATGATTTTTAATTTTGCAATTCTGCCAATACAATAGCAGGGTCACATACATACATATTCCAACACCACATGCCTACCAGTTTCTATTTCCCTCCAGCATTGTCTCAGAGTCCCCTCACTACTGTTCCCAGTTCTTCCATATCACACTGCCATGGTAAACTCAGTTCTAATCACCATTTCTTGGATTCTGCTGCATTGGACTTTTTGTTATTTTCCTACTATGCGTCTTTATATCCCACAATTGAGAAAGATGATACTGTATCTCTGTCTCTCCTTCTGTCTGACTTGGCTCGGCATAATATCCTCCAGTTCCATCCATGTAGTTGCAAATTGCATGGTTTCATCTTTTCTTAGAGCCCCAAAGTCGTCCATTGTGTCTGGGTACCAGAGTTTCTTTATCTAACCATCCATCCTTTGGCACTTGTGTTGCTTCCAAATGTTGACTATTGTGAGGACTGCTACAGTGAGTATAGGAGTGCAAATGTCTTTTCTGATTAGAGTTTTGGAACATTGGAGTTCATGCCTAGAAGTAGAATTTCTGGGTCAAATGAAATCTCATTCCTTAGTTTTTTGAAGAGTATCCATATTGTTTTCCAGAAATATTGAACAAATTGACATTTCTACCAGCCGTGAGAAAGAACCCTCTTCTTTAAATGGAGTTGTTTGTTGTTGAATGTTTTGAGGCCTTTCTATATTTTTCCTATTATTCCTCTGTCAGATTGTGGCTTGCAAATATTAGAATTTCAACCTTTAAAGTATATAGTGACAGGTTACCAAGACGTTCTAAATTATTAAAAAAGATAAGCTAATCATCAGTCTGCCTCTCATAAGGAAACATTTTCTGATTTTACTTTCTTTTAAATTAGTAAATCATGGCTTGTATAGTTTTCATTTTAATTTTTTTATTTTTAACAAAGTTTGACAGTGCAGAGAAGATGGGAAAATCCTATGCTTAGGATTAGAGTTTTATTGCAGCAGAAAAGATCCCAAAAATGCCCATGTGAGAGCTGAGCCCAGGTGAATTTCCAGAGAGCAGTTGCTGGAGGCCCCATGTGTGCCTGGGAGACCTGATGAGGCCCCCCCCTACACCCCCTCTGGGGCCACAGAGCCTGTGCAGCACCACAACCCTGGGCCACTCGACTAAAGAGGCCCCAAGTCTCCTGAGCACAGTTTGGGAACCAAAAGTCCCCAAAGGATGCAATTCGGGACCAGCCACCAGGGAGTACAGGTGAGGTGGGTGTGGGTCCCTGGTTTTAGAGCCACTCAGCCTGGAGTTTAAGCGTAGAGATATGGGCAGCATCCCCACAGCTCCCTAGCACACTCCTCCCAGCTTTATGGGATTCTGTTGTGGATGACTGAGAGTCTTCCATCCTGCACAGGATAACACCACACTGCTCTTTCTCAAATGAGATTTCACTTAAGGTCATCTCATTGCATAGAAGCAGGTGTGGACCCTTATCAATGCCAAAACACCCCATCATCTGGAAATGTGCCATTATTTAGAGGTCCCCTCCCAGGCACCAGGGGCAAACATCATTCAAAGTCATTCAAAAGAAGGTGAAAGTCATTGTTCTGTTTTGTTTTGTTTTGTTTTGTTTATTAGTGAATCACCCTGCGGGTACAATTACAGACTTATAAACTTTCATGCTTGCATTTCAATCATATAATAATTGAGTACCCATCCCTCCACCGGTGCCCATTTTCCACCACCAATGGTCCCTGCATCCCTCCCACCACCACCACCCCATTACCTTTCCTCCCCACCTCTGTGGCAGGGCATTCCTTTTCGTTCTCTCTCTTATTTGGGGTGTTGTGGTTTGTAGTACAGGTATTAAGTGGCCATCATGGAAGTCATTGTTTTATAGAACCTGCACAGGGAAATGCTCTGATCTGTCCTCCCTTTAGCTCACCTCTTCCTCACCCCAGTCTCCCTTCTTATCCCTGTAAGTGTAAATGCTGATGCCCCTTTCAGATCCCACAAGCACTAATTATTGGAAATAAAGTCCCTGATTATTCAAACTACACCTATTTTATCCACCATGGCTCTTGTTCCATGATTTTTATTGTAGTATTGCACAGCCAAGTGCACTTTTAATCGTAGATTACTCTGTAAGCATCCTACCTTTCATCTTTGTCTTTTTTTTCTTTTTTCCTTTGCTTTTCAGATCACACCTGGCGATGCTCAGGGGTTACTCCTGGCTCTGCACTCAGGAATCACTCCTGGCGGTACTCAGAGGACCATTTGGGATGCTGGGAATCGAACCCGGGTTGGCCGCGTGCAAGGCAAATGCCCTACCCACTATGCTATTGCTCCAGCCTCTCATCTTTATCTTTTAATAATATTCAGCAAAGGATTTTTACCTTTGCAGAATACCTGCTCAAATATTTAAGAAAACTACTCATTTTAATTGAGTTATTACTTGTTTCGGGCATTAAGATAAGCAAAGAATAAAAAAACATAAATAATATGGAAAAGAAATAACAATATTGATTTATTATCCTGGGTGCATTTACACCTGAAGAAACACAAATCTATTGGAAAGGACAGTAGTTGAACCATAGCTCTGAAATGATACCTTAACATTTGCAGGAGAAGATGTGATTTTCAGTCTGATGCCTTCGAATATTCCTCACTCAAGATTCAGAAAGGCTCCTGGGACCGATATGCTACTACTCCTTTCTATTGCCAAACTTTCTCCCATGAGGAGAACAAGAATGGGAATCAGCCCAGAAGCCATAGCAAGAAAAGCATCCTTTCTCCACCGAATAGCATTTTTCACATTGCAGAAAAATAACAAAATCTCTCTATTCCTAGTAATGTGGAATCAGCCAGATTTTTGACTCCAGTTAAGAGTGCTGGGAACACAATGACAGGTGTAGCTGTACTAACGTTTTGTCATCATTCTCTCTTTCTTTTTACTTGGTTTTGTGGGCAGCATGACACATGAAACCCTTTAGTTTTATCTTAGGGATTAAGATTACATATTTTTGAACCAGTTTTCCTACCTATAGACATAACATGATCCATACTTCTGGAGAGTTTGAGGGTGAAGCGTGTGTGGTACTCTAATGTGTTTCTGGGTGTGGGGGAAGATGGTCCAGCTGCCTGACACGTCTCTGCATGCAGAGCACAGGCTGGGTCCCGCCTGAGACCCTAGGTCCTGCCTGAGGCCCTGATTTGAATAAAATCATACCTGAGGTTGGCAGGTATGATTCCAAATCAAAACAAAACAAATGTGAGACTAAAATACATAGTAAAAATACCTTGGCACTCTTTACAACCAAGTCTTGATCAAGATAGTCACTGAAAAGCCATTTTGTTTTGTTTATTTTGTTTGGGGGCCACCCCCAGCAGTGCTCAGGGCTTACTCCTGCCTTGGCACTCAGGGATCACTCCTGATAGTGCCCAGGGATGAAATCCAGGTCAGCCACAGACAAGGCAAATGCCCAACCAGCTGTACTATTGCTCTGGCCTCTGAATTCAGCATTAAAAAAATACTCAAATATTCAAAAGGTCATAATCACATGGGCACAGAGTTTAAGAAATTGTAAACTTGAACACATGTAGAGAATCGACTGAGTTATCCTTTCATTATCTGCCTCAGTAAAATGTGCTCTAATTATTCACAGAAGTAAGGGCAGTTTTCACATAGAAAGGACCCTGACTTGGATGAATCATTACCTTAGGACTGAAAAGAAATCCTCTTCACAGAAGAAAATGTTTGCAATTGGCATCCACTGCAGAGGCACTAATAGGGGTGGAACTCAGAGGCAAGATGTGAGTTTAAAAATATCTTTCCATAAAAAAAAGGAAGAAGGGAGAGAATAGAAAAATTCCCCAGGGATGCAGCAGGCAATGAAATTGGAGCCTGCTGGTGAGAAAGACGATGGAAATGGGTGAAAAACAAGAGTCCCCTGATGAATGGCGTCCTTAGGACTTGCATAGATTCATTTGACATTTTTCTGTATAGAGTATCCAATTTGAAATCAGGTTGGAACCATGCACTTGTGTGGTTCTTTTACTTCCTTGTTTTCATTAGGTGGCGTAGATGAATTTCAGAGAGCCTTATAAAATAAACGGGGAAAAGGACTGAGTAAAAAATGTAAGTCATTTTAAGAGTAGTGTCAAAAACTCAGCAGCAAGAAAGAAAAAAAGAAATGAAGACACAGTATTCATTTTTTAAAACCTTGATTTTTTTCATGAATATTTATTTTGACATTATATATCTCAAGAATTTGCCTGAAGAAAATTAAGGGAACAGTATTATTTATTCTGTCATTTCAATCACAATAAAATTGTACTCATAGTTATAATTTTACCAAGAAAATCATTTGCAAATGGTTTTGCTTTACCAGAAGAAAAACATCCAGCTTTACCAGTATATATAGTGGGGAAAATTGGTAGTTTCTGTCTAAGCTTACTGATATTTCTGTGCCTCATATCCAACTTTTTGGGAAATGTAGACTATAAAAGAAGAAACTCTGATCATATTGTTATATTGCGCCTTTGCGAACCATTGTTGCTATTCAATGGATTTATTAGGAAGCTGAGATCCCATCCGTGTTGTACAGGCAGATGTTGCTACGGGATGGAACATTCTGTCAATTAGTACTACCTTGTACATTTTTAATAATGTCTTCTGAGAATAAAATATTGAAAACCAGACTGAAACAAATATATATTCCCAGAATTCACTAGAAACTTGGTTTGGGGGCCACCCCCAGCTGTGCTCAGAACTCACTCCTGGCTCTGTGCTCATGGTGCTTGGAGGACAAGTGTGGGACTAAGGGAAAGACAGGGTCAGCCTCCTGCACTGCCCTCACCCTACCCTGCGCTACCTCTCTACCCCGCTACCTTCCCCCACACACACTCCCCGAAACTATACTTTTGGAGAAGCGCTTAAAATCTCGTGCATTATTTTATCGATTTATTTTGTAATAAAGGCCTTAGGCATTAATCTCTTTTGGTATAATTATTTAAATGATGCCTACAGACATTTCTTATATGAAAAGCATTGAGACATTCCCTCATACATATTTGATATCCTTCCAACGTGCTTGTCTTTGGCATCTGAGAGCTCAACTGGCTGTTTAGAGGCTCAGCTATAAGCCTTGAGGGTACAGCAGCAAAGGGGCTTGTTCCCTACAGCTGAGCCTGGTTCAATCTCTGACATCTCTTAAGGCCTCCTGAGCCCCACCAGGAGTGATCCCTGAGTACAGAGCCAGGAGGAACCCTGAGCACAGTAGAGTGTGGCCCCCAAACTAAAAATCAAAATTTAAAACAAAACTAGATATAAGTTTGGTGATTTACATGAGAAAAATATATTGAGAATGATCATGTTTATGTTTGTAAAGCTTAGTAATATGAAGGAAATGAAAATAGTTAAGTATTTTTAAAAAGATAATACATGAGCTTAAAATATTTGAGAATATTGTACAATATCTTTTATTTTGATATTTTTAACCTTTAAAATCCGAAGTCTAATTATTTTACTCATATTTTCTACAAATGCCAGTTTGTTCAATATAGAATCTAAGAAAATATGTTTAGTTATTTTGTGGGAATGATAAGATCTTGGCTATTTTTGAGCATGACTTAACTAGTCAGGTATTCTTGAGTACCTGGATTCACATTTTCTTAACTTTTGCCACCATCAAAGTTCATGCATATCCCAAGTGTAATTGCCCAGTAGTTAGCCTTAGTAGCTTTGTGGTTTAGCCATTACTGAACTGTGGTGGGTCAGGGAAAATGGACTGAGTGGGAGAAACAAGAGCCCCTAGGATTTGTGTTTAGATAAATAAAAGTCTATAAAGTATATTGATAAATTTTTCTACTATTATCCTGCAAGTACAGTTTAGAGGCATATATAATTTTATAATGTTTTTGTTTTGAAGTTCAGACTGTCAACTTGTTTTGTTTAATCGATTACTGATCATCTAACAGTTTTTTCCTGGGACTGAAATAGCATGTTGGTGACACATTAGTGACATGTTCAAGCCTAGAATCATACAGTGTGGATCTGGAACATGGACATCAGCGCTCATTATTCTGGAACTTTGGTGGTATACCAGATGTCAAACAGTTGTATTTGGGTGATCCCAGCTGAGTCTTTCTTGCCTTCACTGTGGACCGTCTGGGGAGTGAACAGTTGAGAAGTGTGTGGATAACTGCATTTTACAAGCAGAAACTGATAAAGTCCATTGTATTCACTGCCTTGCAATTTCTCAGTAATTCATGTGTCACCTGAGATAGCTTTGGGAACATGGGGAGATTTGTACAAAGATTTGAAAAAATCGATTCAAAAATTTTAAAAAAACAAACTAAGATTTGCCTGAGATACTGTTGCTACTCAAATGCCCATCTCTGTGGGAGCAGGTAAGAGGCCGTTGGTCCAGACACAGGAATGGGAAGGTCTCTTCAGCAGGGTCCCGCTCTTCTCCTCAAACTCTCCTTTTTCATCTCCGACTGCCTCTGTGTCTGTGGCATCTCAGAGGCCTCTTCACCAGGCTCTCTTCCAGGGCTGCTCACTGCCAGTTTTCAGTCATGCCCTTTCCACGTCCCTGACCACATGCACTGCTCTGGGTCGGTACTGACTACTGGAAGGGTTTCTCTACACCATTGTTCTACAAACCTTGAGTGGGGTTGTCCCAGTACTGCTGTTGCTTGGACAGAACCCTCCATCCATCTGACTCCATTCTTCTCTCCTGCACTCACTGCTCACAGCGAGCCTCTCAGGTATAGATGAGGCCTGGAGTAAAGAGCATTTTTGAAGGGGAAGCCGCCACATGAACGGAGTCACTCACTCATACCGACCAAGCTCATTATCAGGACCTATTTAATCCAGATTTCTCTGTCCTTCCCATTGGAGGACAGAGTTATGTCTTCTGTGCCTCTGACAGGTGCCTACCAATACCCAGTGCATGTTGGATAATAGTTCAGATTGTAGGAGTACTTGCTGAAAACTCTACAGCTAAGTGTCCAGTGCTGTAGAGTGTCCAATGGCAAGTCCAAAAGTGTTTTCAGAAGGTGATTTGTTTTTTGCCCAAGACAGAATCACTTTGCTTCCAAGTCCCAAAGATCTGCACCTTCTAGCCCCTGCCAGCAGAAACATGCATCACTGCATGCCAACTGTTACATGGTACTCTTGGAGTACACCCTCAGGCTTGCTGGGAAATTCATTCTTTTCTGAGCCATTGACCAAGGTGAAAAGAATTCAACCACTACATTATGTCCTGGGATGATTAATCTTGAAATCTAGGGGAAGTGGGCTGATATTGCAGAATGGGGGGAAAGTGTATGTCCAGAACCCAAAGAACCCTTTGGAGACCCTCATAGTTTTCCCATGTCTTGTGAGGAAACTAGAGAGATGCAACCCCTCACTGTCAGCAAAGTCTAAAGTATTCCTGAACCATCTTTAAGGAAGGGGGGCCTGGGACAGTTGGGTTTCTTCAGAGAAGCAGTCAACAGAATATACATACTGCTCTGCTTAAAAGCAGCACTGTGCAACATACTCAGCTGTGGTTTTTGTATTTATAGGAAATGAGAGTAGGTGGGTCTGACTCGTGCTGTGATGAACATGTCAGTTAGCAGCCTGCAGGTGGGAGACTCAGACACGCAGACAGCCACACCTTCTGAGGCAAGAATGCGTGTTTATGGTCCCATGGATGGAGACTGATCTCCACCTCATCTCATTGGGCATGTGCCGTTTGGGTCATGCCAAGGCTGCCTCAATAAGTGAGCTTAAAAGTCTAAGTTTTTTCGTTCTGTCTGAAGGCCTGTGCTCTGGGTAAGTCCTGTCTCTCCCACTGCTCAGCTCTGTCAGGGCGCTGGGAGGAGCAGATGCTTCAGGGAGGCCCCAGGGCCTTCCAGTCTGCATCGGTCATTGTCCCCTGCACCCTTCTCAGAACTTCCCTCCTTCTCACAGTGACTTTGTCTGTGCAATTTTCCTTGCAGGTCACTCTCCCTTTCTCTGAGGCCTCCATTTCTACTGCATTTATTCACCTCTAGCTTCTCCTTCTCATTCTGGCCCTCCTCCTCTTCCTCCTCCTCCTCCTCCTTCTCCTTTTTTCTTCTCTTCCTCCTTTTTCTCCTTTTCCTCCTCCTCCTCCTCTTCTTCCTCCTCCACCTCTCCTCCTCCTCCCCCACCTTCTCTTCCTCCCCCACCTCCTCAGATCTAACCATGACTGATCCAAAAGGTCACACCCAAATGTTTCAAAATATTTCCATAATCTCACACTCGCTAGGAAAGAAACAGGATTTCAGATTAGTTTGTGGCAAGGGCCTAGAAGAGCATTTTTACAGTAATGAGACTCTGTTTTACATAGTAACTTTTGCTCCCCAAACCATAACACCCCAACTTATTACTCTACTCCTGCAGTGAAATATAGCTCCCCTGGTGTTTGTGGTCAGTTAAGAGAATTACAAAACCACAGTATTGGCTGGCTGAGAAATACACCTAACAGGAGGGCAGTGTCTGAGGAATGAAACATGGGGTGGAGGCTGTAGTCCCCAGCCAGGAGCAGGAGAAAGTAGGAGGAGCCTTGTGATCAGCCACTCCCAGACACAGGGCAGCTATGACCGTTACTGAGTTCTGAGATATTGTCCTGTATCTCCCTCACCCACGTATAGCAGCCTTTCCAGGTCTCCAGGAGACATGGTGCCAGTGGTGTCTTTCTGTGGACCAGCTGGCTGGCTCACTTCTAATGCCCACCAAGGATGGATGGCAGGGTCTGTTTTCCCAGGAGAGTTTGTCATGTGGTATGCTCCAGGAGGTCTCCTCACTGTTTCATAGACTACTATCGCCGTTATTCAGGGTCATCCCCCATTTCTTGTTAGAGGGGTATGCGTGATATGGGGGGCAGGGAATGCACACACAATAATTCCAAACTTAGCTGAAGGATAATATTCCACCCTCAGTTTCACTCTAATGTGAGTCCATAGATTTATTTTTTAATACGTCTGTTTATATTTTCTAACTTGGTCTCAAGTCCTGTCCAACATAAACAGTGTGGCCCAGGAGTGGGACATTGCCAATAATGAATCCTAAAATGCAGAACAGAGAGAAAACATTTGGGTTGGCACGTCTGCAGCTTTGCTAGGTGTGAAAGATGACATCAGAATCCCAATTGGACAGCCAAGCTCTCTGATGTGGGTGACTTGCTGAAACGCCAGTTTCAAACTCTTGCCTCCTTCTTTCCGTCTTCAATCAGAAGGTTCAGAGACATCACCGACTCCTTTTGGACAGTTTGTCCTGGAGTGAATTGGCCTTCATTAATCTCAGTCCTTAAAGCATGCCCCCTCCCAGCCTTCATAATGGGATATTTTAGGATGTAGAAAAAAAAAACTCTGAAGTTGCTCCCTGAAGAGAAACCCACATTTCTGCTTATTGCGGGGAAGTTCTTGGAACATCACAGAAAAGATAGAGCTTCAGTGATCCATATTAAGAAATCTAATAGGAAAAAATTCTATATTCTTTGGTTTCCAAGTTACTTCAACCATTAGTTTTTTCATTTGTATTCCTTTAAATTTTCCTTCCATCATTAAAATGGAATAAAGTACTTGTGCATTAAAATTTTTTACTAAAATTTAAGAAATTTAATAGGAATCTTATTAAGAAATACTTCTTGAATCTGAAACATAATTAAAAGCCTTCTGTTGCTGCCTTTCCCTTGAGCACACAGCTCTTCTAAGCATTTTAGCTATAGATCATAATTATATTATTCATTTAGTCAGTGGGTTTCAAAATACGTCAGAGGGGTGTTAGAGGTGTATCATGGATACAACTTGTTATCACTTCATATCACTTTGGGATGAGGTGTCTGGGAAGAATGGGACTGTGTAGAGGTGAAGGCAAGTCCTTTACCCATCCAGGTAGAATGATGATACAGTCAGCAGTGTGCGTTGGGTTGAGGGTGTCTATGTGAGCTATGAGCAGTGAAATATGTAACTTATGTACCTTTATCTCTATTCAGTCTGGCTTCTAGCCCTGTGGAGAGATCACGCTTGAGAACAGGTTGGAGTAAACCATGCCAAGCAGATGTGTGGTTGCTTAGGGCCAGCCAGCTCCTGCAGACGCACCGTCTAAAGGCCAGTCCTTCCTTGAAAAGCTTTGATAGATAAGCCTGTACATTTTACTTGCTAAAAATCTATCTCCCACCTCATGATTAATTGCATTGTTGCTTGGATAAATTGTAGGAGCCCTGAATAGAATAGCAGAGCTGTGGGTAGCCGTGGACGCGGGTGCCGGGAGGAGGACTCCAGTGAGAACGCTTTGTGATGCCGAGGCTGGCTGTGACCTTCACTGCTCCACTTTGGGGATCAGGCCAGGCTCGTTTTCTGCTCCTGACTAATAAGAAGCAATTGCTGTAGTCAGAAAGACGGATCACATGCCCGGCCTCTCCCCAGGGACAGGCAGAGCCTCCGGGAGCTGGAGCCCGATAATAGACTTGTGCTTCATGTCAGCGGAGTTTCAAACATCAAAGCCTGGGCCAGGACCGCACGGTTCTCAGCAGGTGTCAGGGAAAGGTTTCTTCCCACTGCGCGGGGCCACAGGGTCTGCAAGTACCTCTCACTTTGGCCAGTACCTTAAATAGTTGAGTGACTCTATTCCAAATGAGAAAGTCGATCAATAAGATGTGTCCCCTACTCAATAAGGAGCTGAGTGACACCCACCACTCACAGGATGGCCAAAAGGCAGAGCAAGGCCAGCAGGGGCCAGCAGAGGCCAGCAGAAAGGTCCTGAGCACAGCTTAAGAGAGAAAATTGGAAACCAAAGCCCAGGTATGTCTGAGGGGACTTTAACTGAACAAAGCATTCATCTCCTTTCAGGGCTGCACAGAAATACATCCTTGCACTCATTAATGAGCTAGGGGAGCTGTGCTATTAGAGAATGAGCACACTTTCCTCTGTGGCCTTTAACGAAACAGGGTGTCTCTTCCTTGGCCTTAAGATCCTGCTCAGATGTGTGCAGAGAAAGTGTTGGCCATCTGTTTCAGTGGGGAGGTCTAAAGTCACTGCATTTAGGCTGCTAGCTCCCTGCACTTTATATTTTGTTACCCGTTGTTAACAGAACCCATTGTATTTCCTGTCTGCTTGCATAGCCGACTGATCCAGCACGCTCTCCTCTTCAAAGCCCGAGGTTGTTCTGTAGCCATGTGGCTGCTCACCCCCAACCACAGCTGTAGCTGTTCCTGCCGTCCTGGACTCGTGGCCATTCCCGAGACACGTGCCCAGCCCTAAGTGGAACTCAGTCTAGAGATGATTCAGAGGACCCCAGATTCTGAGTTGCTGCCACAGAGAGGCTGCCATTGGGTCTTGGAGTTAATTGATGTATGTAATGATTTCATTGAATCTAAACTACATCACAGCGCTGTACTCCCCGTACGGCATGCTCACAGGTGTCGGGGGACGGCTGACTCCAGGTCCTATGTCTGTCTCCCTGTGCCCACTGCCGAAGTTTCAGAGTCCCTGAGCCTCTCAGGCCACTGAGCCCTCTCATCTTCCTCTCGACCTCCAGTGAGCCTCACAGATTTGACTGCGTCTGAAGAGCTTTCCTTATTGTTTGTTGCGATTTGCTCATTTCTTGGCGGTGGTTATTTCTATTCTGCGCATGAGAGAAACCATCTGGTGTTTGGCATTTGCCTCGCACTTTCTGGCTGGTTTCACTTAGTAGAATCACCTGATGCTCCATCCATGCTGTCATCGAAGGCAAACTCTGGCTTTGTTTCAGGCCCCGCTTGCCTTGACAGACAGAGATGGGAATCCTCCCCCTCGCCAACAACAGCTGTGTTTGCTGCCCCGTCTGATAAACATACCACCTCCTTCTGGGGAAGCATCGGGTTGGGGGGGGTGATTACCAGATACGAGGGGGAGGGAGGTTCCAGCACTCAGATGCAAATGCACAGGGAATGTGTTCTGTCCTGTGTCCAGGGCCACCTGCATCACCAGCGAGTGGCAGACACTGTGGCCACACACTAACTTCCATGCCAACTACAGCCCTTGCCTCTGGATTTGGCTGCATGTTCTCAGCACAAAGCTGACTTTTCAGTGGAAGGTACAATCAGCTCACAGGCCCCTCATAATCCTTGCCACCTACAGCTTCCCACCACCCAGAGTCAGGTTTCACCCAGAAGTAACCTCTCTGGATCTCACATTAGATTAACGGTTGCCTTGGTTCTTTGCCCTCTGTGAGGTGCTGTTACAGAAAGCTGTCAGTTTGTTAAGGTTCAAAAGTATGAGTGAAAAAATTCATTTGAATAATGCTACTACTTTGGCATCTCTTTCTGCCTCTGAACCAAAAGAGAAATGGAAATGGAAACTCTCAGAAAAATCCTTTCCTTGCCTTGAAAAGGATATAAAACAAAGGAGTAACTTCAGAAAAGTGATTTATTTCTATAATAATTTTGAGGTTGCCTCAATCAATTTGGTGGTTAGCATTGTGAAGTTTGAGGAAGAGCGAGTCCAGAAGAGCATTTGTGAGAGAGATGAAGTCGGGTGTTTCGGAAAGATAATGAGCTTACAGGGCATGCGCACTGGATCCGAGGGTGGGTGAGAAGGGGTCAAAGTACTGGGGAAGGTCTACCCCACTCCAGGGAGCAAGGAGTAGAGGGGACCTTGCACGTTCAGTGGGTACCTTCCCTTGTTCTTTTGATCTTTGCAGACTGTTTGCTGCATTTCTGGAAGAGTCTCTGTGTGTGTTTAGAGTGAGGTCATCATTAAAAGCACGGGTCGTTTTTTATATAGTTTAATAAGTACTTTCTCAGCCCATCGTCCAGAATAATTGGCATGTTCATCACATGGCATTTTCAGTTACGCTGTCACTGCCGTCGCCATTCTCTTTGTACGCAAGTGCATCCTTTAGTCTCTTGGCATTTTCTCGTTTGCTGTTCCTGTAGTCACTATTCTCTTCTTACAAAAGTGCATCTTTTAGCCTTTTTATTATCTTTAGTACACGAAGAAAGTTTTTCCTTCACATTCCTACTTAGTGAAGAAAACCCAAGATATTTGTTGCTAGTCCTGCAAATCTGACCTTTGAGTTCAGTCTATGCTGTCCCCTTTGTGCCACGTGGATACTGGTTCCTTCCTGCTCTGAGCCCTTAGCAACATGTTTCCATTCGCCCTCACCCCCTGGGCTTCAGGGGTGCTGTCTCAGGCACCGGCACTGACATTATTGTCGGTCTAAGCAGTTTGCAGCGGCTCTTTCCCGATCGGACTATTTTGCAAAGCACTTTGGGATTCCTATCAAATTACCTTTTTTCCCTGGCCCCTTATTTAGTCTAACTGTTTCCATCTGTGCATGACCTGGTACATGTGAGGAACCCAGTAAGCATTTTGCTAACCGACTGCAGGCATGAAATGTGAGGTGTGAAAGTAATCTCAAGATTTCTGCCTGCTGTCCTTTACCACATTTAATTTATTCAAAGAAAAATCTACATTTTAAAGTCTGTTTTCCTCTGTCTCGGGGACACCTATCTCCACGTGCATTTGGGTTTGAGTGAGGGTTAAGGATTCACTTTTTTTTCCCCTCCACAGAATGATATAAATGTCAAATTGAATTTTTCATTATGCTTGCTGCCATGCCATCCGGGAATCTAAGAATAGTATATTAATGGATACTATAGATTTACCTAGTGTGCCCCTCGGGGTGGTTTGAGTTTAACAGAAGGATATGGCATATATAAACTATAATAGAAGTTTCCCCAGAGAAACTTTAAATCTGACCTTTCATGAAAATAATTTAAAATTCCATGATTATGAGTCTTCTGGTACAGCTCCTTGCAATTCTAAAATAAGTACTAATGTGTATTTGTAGGCTTAATGTTGGTCATGACAGAAGACATGTGTGATTAAGGGTAATTCATTCAAAAAAAATAGAGATTCTGCCAATAAAATTCAGTGTTCCAAAACCAGTTTCTATGGATGGTACCAACTCTGGGACGATTGGAAAGGGATTTCGGGGGACCTTGTGCAGCAAAGTCAGAGCATCTGAATCATCAATCCTTGTCCAATTAAAAATGTTCAATTTATTCATTTGTAGTTGTTTTCTCTCTTTCTCCTCTCCTCTCTCTCTCTCTCCTCTCTCTCCTATCTTCTCTCCTCTTCTCTCTCTCCTCTCCCTTCTCCCTCCTCCCTCCTCCCTCCTCTCTTCTCTCCCCTCTCCTCTCTGTCCCCTCTTTCCTCTCTCTCTCTCTTCTCTCTCTCCTCTCTCTCCCTCTCCTCTCTCTCCTCTTACACTTACACCTGGTGCGACTGTTACCCTCCTTCACCAGTAAGGAAAAGGCAGCTGCCACTGTGAGCTAAATATGTTTGTTTTCTTCCAGGAGGGAGTTCTGGAAAAGCACATGCAATACAAGGTCAGCAAAACACTTCTGAGGTTCACAGTTCACTGGGGAAATCAGCAGAAGGGCCGGGCGCAGCTGGAACATATGCTAATCACCTTGGCATCCGTTGCCATTTCTGCCTGAGCTATCTCTGGGTGGCTGTGATTAAAAATGCATCGTCCTCAAGTCCTCACCTTCCAGCTTTCCCAAAGGCCACGCCTGCATCCTAGGACAGTTTGATGTTGAAGATGGTGAGACAGCGTGAGAGCTGGGAAGGAATGCTTTAGGGCTTCACACTCAGTGTTGGCACAGGGCAGGGCACACTTTGGTTTCACTATATTTCTCAGAAGTCCCATTTTCCTTACATGGATGTAGTAAAAGTCATTTGGATTAAGCGATTTAACAGCTAATTCCCAAAGTGCATGTTGTCTACTCAAGCTGGTATCTTGAATTCAGATTGTTCATGATATTTAGTTGGTATTTTGGGGCTATGCCTGATATACCCACAATGACTAAATTGTAAATAAACGAAAACGTCTGAAACATGAATTTTATTATCAGCTATCTAAGTGACAACAGACAGAAAGAAGCTGTTTCTCAATAGTGATGGTAAGATGGACTCAGAAATATGGTTGTCAAGTAGAGGAGCAAAATTCTTATTTTGCTGATTTTTTTTGTTCTAAATTTTTTTGAGGACCACACACACCCAGTGATGCTCAGGTGACCAGATGGGTCCAAGGGCTTGAATCCTGACCTTCCAGGTGTAAGGCGTGTGCTCCAATTCTAGGAGCTGTGTTCCAGACCTTCGGAGCATGGTTTCTAGTTAATTAATCCACATCCCCCTCAATTTATTATAGCTGCATTAGTTCTAAGATACACTTCCCAGGAATGTTAGAAGATTTACATCTCAGGTGGTGTCCGGGCAATCACCCGCAGGCCTCTGTAGCATGATATGGTGCTTCATGCATCAAGACAGCATAGAGCCTTCCAACGCTCCCTGTTGGCATGTGAAAGAGCCACTGGACACTTTCAGAGTAAGAGGGGCAGAGCTTAATGTGTGATTCACGAGGGACTGGCTCTTACTTCTAAGACATAGGCTGATATCACAGCCAAGCAACGAAAATCAGTTTCTGTCTTTGGAGTGTACAGATGGCCGCCTCCGCCTCTGCCTCCTCCTGCTCCTCCTTCTCCTCCTCCTCCTCCTCCTCCTGTTCCTGTTCCTCCTCCCTTTTCCATCCTCCATCTTCCTCCCTCCTCCTTCTACCCTCCTTCCCCCCTTGGCAAACCTTTGGTTTTTCGGCGCCATTCAAGTTATGCAGTAAAACTTCCATCGTGTGTTTGAGGTCTTGCTTAGGTTCAAGTTTTACTCCCTGACTGGTCACGGATGGAGCATGTTAGAGTGTCAGCTTGAATATTGAGGGTTGTGGGTGTTGGACAGAAGCAAGTGCTCATGAGTGGATGTGTGGACTCAATGTGCTGTGCCTCCCACCCAGGCCTGTGAACCAAGCATGAAAGGTCTAGCCACAAATGAATAGGACACAGCATTATCCCGCAGATACATCACAAGGGGGTTCAAACCACCCTCCAACTGCATTGCCTGCATTTGAGCTGGGTGGTGTTTTCCCTCCTCCTATGCTCTGTTTAAAGTCGGCTAAATACCACCTGGGTGGGCAGGTTGAAGGTCAGCAGGCCTGGGACATGGTGTCTTAGAGCTAAGACAAACCACAGAGGTGTCTCCCAAGGAGAAACAGGACATTGGAGGATATCTGGGGCCAGAAAAACAACAGATGCCATCAGGAGTTTAGCGTTATCATTCCTGGGGTATTTTTTAAACATATGATCTTTCTGATAGCATTTGGCTTTTCTGTGTCGTAAGCATCTTTGTGGAATATAGTGGGTGTTTCTGTAGCGGGGGAGTAGCAGGGGGTCACCAAGTTCAGTCAGCCACATCTCATAAACAGTGTTTCATCACTGAAGCTTAAATAGAGGACATGGTTGCAAATTGAATTTTTCATCTCTTGAAGTTGTAGACTTGTGTATATTGATGGGGCTTATGTGTATAATTTAAGGTATAATATGTTTTAAATAGCATACATATTTCTACACAGATTTGTAAGATGCATTTCAAGCTCGCTTGCTATAAATGTTAAGTAGACGACGTGATCCTGGCGCCATAGGTAGTTTGATTGTAAATCAGTCTTCTTGAGCCTTTAAAGCTAAGAAAGTTTACTCTGGGGAGGGAAGATGAAAAAATCACTAGAAGAGGAACCCAGACCAGGAATGTTTCAGTTTATACCTCTCCAGTTTTCGGGGGGTGGGGGCATATTTTAGATAGCACTTGGAGAATTTCTAAAAAGAGTTTCATATCATTTTAATAAAATGATGTATTTATCAATAATCAGTGCAGATCATGACAGAAGGAAGACTGGTCAGTGTAGATCATGACAGAAGGAAGACTGAGTGGCTATCTGCTTCTTCCATTCCCTTCCCATTCCTCATGGTTGGCTGTGAACACTCCGTTCTGATCTGCTTGGCCAGTTGAAATTGTCCTTCCTGCTGTAGACACTGGGCTTTACAGGAAATAATTCGATGAGCTTCTTGTAGCAGAGTTGGAGATTTTTCTTCAGATCTTCCAGATTAAAAAAAACATGAATTGAGGCTGGAGAGATTATACATCCAATAGAGCACTTGCCTTGAACATGGCTGATGCAAGTTCAATCCCCAGCTCCTCATGCAGTCTCCTGAGGCTGTCCAGGAGTCATGCCTCAGAGCAGGGTCAGCAGTGAGCCCTAACACTGAACTGGGGACCCAAACAAAAACATATATATAGTCAAACTATCATATATAGCAACAGCACACATGAAATATATGAGAATAGACACTATTGATATATGTCTGGATCTATAATCACACACACATATATGCATATATATATATATTTCTTGGAAATCATGACACACAGTAAAGCATAATATGCTATTATTCATGGAATTTAAAGGTGAAACTACTGATGACTTTATTTGGCCTAAGGAAAAATATTTCCACATACAATTCAAATGATAAATACTGTTGATTAGACAGACTCTATAAGGCTGCATTTCCTTAGAAGTGTTTTTACAAATATTTGCAGAAAATATTTTTAACTATTTCCCAAGCGAAATTTAATTATGAGATCCTCAAATTAATTTTGATGTTTTGTTGATATATGTCACAATTGAGAAAAAATAAAGCTCTCGTCTAAATTATAATCTCACACCTACAGATGTGTGTTTATCTTCTGTATCAAAGATCTCATAATGAAATATCATAATATTTTTCAGGGCATTCCTGCCTTAATTTTTACTTCCTTGTGTTCCCAGCACTTGATACCATTATTAGACATATAGTATGTAATAAATGTTATTAATGAAAAATCTATCCATGTGTGACCAGACCATTTTTTAAATCTGTTTACTCATTTGTGTAATAGCTCTATTAAAGCAATATATTACAAGATAAAACTGTTTCATGTTAAACATATTTAACACTTGCTTTTGCTTCTTAAAAAAAATGTCAGCATCAACATTGGAAACCAATTTTGTCTATACATGAATTGGAGGAAATATTTTTTTGACAACAGATGTGAATCCTGTCTTCATATGCCGTGTAGATCCATCTAGCGTTAATGGCAAATAATCATCTTCTTGAACTCTCACTGAAGGGAGAATGCTTTCTTCCTTATACACTTCCTGTTATTTTAAATGCAACTCTCCTCAGAGAAGAAGCAAACAGCTACATTGCTGAGGTGGCACAGTGTGGTGAGACACACACAGCATGGGGTACTTGAGGCAGTCCTTCAAGGGAACTCAAGTGATTGACTTGACAGGAAATGGAGTTAGTTAGGAGTGGAGTCCTCTCGTCTGACGGAATGAGGCACTAATCATCCACTCCTCATCTCATGAACTCATCCCTGGACATGAAGGAGAATATCAGGATTTTGGTTTTTTGTCCTCACTGGTCTTCTCTCTCACTTCCTGACAATCCTGTGACATGCATTGTGATCCATTGTGATCAAGCTTCCTTCTAAAGGGTTCTCTCTGAGGGACAGACAGAATGTTCTCTCCTGTGAGAGTGAGACTAAAAGGTCCACAGCAAGGGAACAGCCCGTGGCCAAAGGCAACATATCTGGACACCTCAACTGAGTCTCACACAACAGAGTTGAAGGGTGGGGTCCAAGAAGGGTGTTGGGGTCCTGAAGGGAGAGAGTTGGGTGCACCGTGAAGGGAGAGGTGCTAGAATTGTGTGCCTGGGAAACCGTTTTACAGGATTGTTAATCACTGAACCTCAGTCAATGGAAAAGTTTAAAAAAAAAAAAAAAGAAAGGGACTTCAGTGCAATGGACATGAATCTACAAAAGTGGAGGGAGGAAACACCAAAAAAAATTTCTCTACTCTGTATTCACAATTCATCCCAATCCTAGCGAGGTGACCTCAGAACCACCTTCAGTAAGATCTCCCTAGGGAAATTTCTGCCTTGTATTTAATCAGATAGGGACTTGTATAGGAAGGATGGCTTTGTGAGTTCTGTAACTATTGGTTTTTAGAGATTGCTGAAGTAATATGTACTTAATATGGGTCTTTTGAAGAAAATAGAACATAGTTTTTATAGCCTCTTAATATTTCATTAAATGTTGGACTAATTAACATCTTAATAGTTCCTTTCAACATTTTTTCTTTCAGTATTTTAAGAAGATCATTTGACATATGTCTTATTTAATATATATTAAAAGCATTTACTTGGGGGGCAAGTGGGCCACACCTAGCACTACTCAAAGTTTACTTCTGGCTCTGTGCTCAGGGAACACTTCTGGTGGGCTCGGGGAATATATGGGGTGCTGGGGATTGAACCAGGGTCAGCCACTTGCAAGGCAAGCAACCTGCATTCTGTGCTATCCCTTTGGCCCCCAAATTATTTATTTTTTGATCTATCTTTCATACACAATTTTAATGACTCTATAATATACCAAAGTCTTTGGAAAGTACACATTAGAAATTCCCTTCTCTATAAAATGGATATTTTGTCCATGACAGTTAACTGAATATTATGTCAGCTTTTCTCCCTTCAAGCATGCTGAAAATTTATGAATGGCCCTCAAATTTCTTTAATAAATTTATGGGTAGATACTTCTTCATTTTCTGGTATCTCTGTTATATATACCTGAGAAATTATATATTATTATATATATGTTCAAATTACATTTGTATTTACCTTTCTCTTTTCTATTTAGTTATTATTCTCTTTTCTATTTATTTATTATTTCCCCTTCACTGTATGCCAATGTTTCATAAAGGAAAAAACTAATATGCTTGATGAAAAATATACATACTAAGAGAATTGGCTTGACATTCAACTTTCACACTTTGAAATTTTGGTACACTATTCCTAACAATGTACAATTTTAGGTCAGTCTCTCCACATGCCCAGGTTTTGTTTTGCTAGCATAAAATATGGGGAAAGTAATATTTCTTTCCTACACTTGTAATAGTTTAATAAGATAGTAGAAATAGAGTATCCATTAAATAAAATTAGTTATTATTTGAAGCATTACCTGTAATATGTGAAATATTTAACCTTAAGTCATATACATTTTAAAAAATATTGAAGGGACAGAGAGAGAGTTGAGAGGGTAAGGCACTTACCTTGCTTGCAACTGACCTAGGTTTGATACCCGGCACTGCTTATGATCCCTCAGGTGTGGCCCCAAAATGAAACAATGAAAAATGTAAATGCACAGAAACCAGTAATAGTTGAAACACAGTTTTATAATTTACTAGACATTTTTAAAACATCAAAATATATGATGTACAGACACAAATGTTTAATCCCAGCCATGAATAAATATTTAAAACTATATAACAGGCATGGGAGTATCCTTTTCTTTTAGATAAGTTAATATATTTTTAATTTTTATCCTTTCTATATATGCAAATATCAAGACTAGTAGTTCTATAAGCACTTTCTGGCAGTGATTGATGTGTTTGATGGGCAGAGATAAATAACACTGGGTACTCCAAAACCTTCAAATCTGAAGTCAGGAATCAACCAAAATAAGACCGACCATGCTTAAATGCTCTTTCAATCATGAGACAATTCATTACAAAATGAGATGAGGCTCATTAACCTTTTCAGAAACACAAACACAGAATTAAAATACATAGATATTAAAGATGAAATTTTATTTGCAATTTTTAATTTGCCGTTTTTGTGCTCCAATAATTATTGACTCTCCCCTGGGTGTGATGTCTCTTTTTATCACAAACAAGCAGATATTCTTATGGTTGTAATTACAGGTGAGCAATTTTAACCACAAGTTATGTCAAGAACTTTAAAGCCAAATACATTAAGGAACAGTATGAGGCGCAAGAAAAGAATAAAGGGGGTGGGGTTGGAGTTAATTTTCTTTAAAGTATTTCTTTTGCAAGATAGCTGTTCTAGAACGATATACTCCCAAGTTCAAACCCCCACAGGAATCAAAACCCAGAATTCCCATTGCCATCACAAAACAAGCAAACTCCACTCTTCGAAACCTTTGCTGGAGCTGCTTTTCTCAGAGAATAGGGAGGAAATGTGTGGAGGGCAGAAGGGGCTCATGAGATTTTCTTTCCTGGGAGCCTGAGATTTTCTTTCCTAAGCCCCCCTCACTGTTGGGGTCCAATCCCACTTCCTCAGGGGTGGAAGGCAGTAGAGAGCTGTTTCCGAGATGTTGTATTTCAGGACCCCAGGACCTCTGAATTCGGGGTGTGTGCAACGGGCTCCATTGGTAGAGAAAGTGTGTCAGGCGCATTCAGGAGTGGAGCCAGGCATCGGATCTGAGTCCTGGGTTCTTCCACTTCGCTCTCCAGGTCAGTCCTTCATAATCTGCGTAGCCTGTGGCCTCTCTCTTTCCACATGCCCAGTGGTGAACCGTTAGCCAATAAGCGTTCTTCATTCTCTCTATCTAGGAACTAGGTAATTCACTTAATGATTGCGATCTTTGGTTTCTTTCCTTGAAAACGGGGCAGAGAAATTAAATCTGCCCCATCAGACAAACCTCATCAGGTCAAGGGATAGAATTTTACTGACGGTGCACAAGTCCCCCTTGTGGCTCCCTCTAATGCTCTTGATTCCAAGAAATGACCAATAATATGACATTGATTCCATAACCCAGCTTCCCCTAACAGTACATTCCAATCAAATGAAAGTTGACAGTGTTTGCTTTGGGTGGGAGGCTTCTTTCGCTAAATATGCTATGGTCTTAATCTGCTGTCCAGCATGACAATAATTAGCTAGCTCATTGTTGTAAGCGATTTCCTTTCACTGCATTTAATGTGGAAAGTCATGTAATGCAAGTTTCTTAAACTTTCTCCACTAGGATCCCTTTCTCTTGAGGAATCTTTTTTCATAATCACAGCTATAGAAAATAGATGTCCAGATTGGATGCTTACTAATAATAAGCCATAAATTTATTTTAAAACAAATATATTTAACAACAACTGCCCATTCAGTATTCAACCCCATATGGACTCACACCTCGATGTTAAAAACCTGGTGTTGGTGTAGCGACAGTTCTGTGCTCCCTGCACTGGGGCTCGAACCCAGGCATCCCACATACAAAGCCACTTCCCTCCCATCCCACATACAAAGCCACTTCCCTCCCTCCTAGCAGCAGTCATATATGGCTGTCTAAACACAGTGATCTCAAGCGAGGAGAGACAGCATCCCATTGCTTGCTGTCTCATGTGGGTCCCCTTCTGGGTGCATTTTTCTCTGCCTGCAGAAGTACTCAGTGCCAGTAGGGACGCAGCTCACCCTCCCCCCTCCATTCTCTCTTCTCTCCTACCTTGGATTCCAGTCGCACTCTAGAAATCAAAAATCACAAATGACCTGGACTGCTCAGATGCACACCCCTCTGCCCCCGCCATACCACCCTTGACTATTTCCTGCATCTCTGTGTCACTTCTGTTGTTCTGGGTTCACTCTAGAACCTCCAGATGCCCAGAGATGTTTCTTCAGGCTATGGTTTCTCCCTCCATCCCTGTCCAACATAGTTACCCTCCACTACCTGTGAGATCTCCTGGCTGCTGATTCCATTCATGTCCTGTTTCTCCTGCACTGGACTTCACACCAACCCGGAGAACGAAACCTTCGTTCATTCAAGTTTTGACTCAGAAAGTCCCCGCTGGCTCTTCTGCATCTTCTGGGCTGTACACTACAGACCAGAGGGTTCCCCCAGCCTGGTGAATGGTGCAGCCATGGGGACAGGTGGTGAAGGGGTGTGGGGGGGAGGGGGAGCCTTCTTGGGAAGTGACTGCAGTTTCCTGCCCAAGCTTTGGAGGAACTGGCTGGAGGCTTTCAAATAGTCACTTAGTGTATTTCCTGTGGTTATGCCATTTCTCGTGCAAGTCACCACAACTTAAAATATTCACGTGGGTATGTTCAATCTTGCTTTCTAAGTGCCGTGGAGCACATTGGCCTCCACGGGGCCTGCAAGCCTTCCTGAAGCTGGATTCAGAAGCTGCAATATTGCTTACACGAACCCTCCCCTGCACTTCCCAGGTGGGAAATAAAATGGTTATTTATGCATTGAGAACAACTCAAATACCCCTATACTTCCTCTCTTGATTTCACTAATGTCAACTTTGTTTCCAGCACAAAGATAAATTAATCTACCTCCTGAATGGCTCAAATGCACATGTTTTGTGACCAGAAAGACAAGTATTTCTTCTGACGCATAAACGCTGTCACTTTTCACACCCACTGGTTCCCAAACCAGCCTCAGCCAGTTCCCCTCCCTGCCTCTGCTCTAGTCTCCCAGTGCTGGGGCCAGACTAGCTCAGTGTCTTCCTGAGCCGCCCACCATGCAGAGCAGAGCATCGGGCTAGCTTCTGCTTGGCAGTAATCTCCAAGTTTCTGCAAGAAAATCTCAGTGATTCCTGAAAGAAGACCTGCTTATCACTCATGCCTAAGGGAGGGCTTCTGTCCTAGGTTAGGAAATGTAGATGGCTACTTGATGGGATGGAGAACAAGAAAAGAAATGTTGGAGGCTGGAGTGATAGCTAGCGGGTAGAGCGTTTGCCTTGCATGCGGCCGACCAGGGTTGATTCCCAGCATCCCATATGGTCCCCCACACCGCCAGGAGTAATTCCTGAGTATAGAGCCAGGAGTAACCCCTGTGCATTGCTGGGTGTGACCCGAAAAGCAAAAAAAAAAAAAAAAAAAAAAAGAAAAAAGAAAAAGAAAAAAGAAAAGAAATGAGAAATGTAGCTAGAAGAATACTCACCGTTGAAAGGGTATGGACAGCCTGCTGGAGGCTGTAAGGAAGGAACAAGAACTGCAGACCCCGAGCTCCTCAGACAGGTTCTGCTGCATTAAGCCAAACTCCTTGTTAAACTACTGGATTCCCCTCCTTCGGAGACTCAGCATGAGCTGGCCCCGGCAGCCATTGATTATATAGTTCGAAGAGAAAAATGCCTGTTAGTATCAGCCGGCATTAACTAGGTGATCTTAATGCTTAGCAAGAAAATCGCTACAGATGGCAGGATTTGATCTTGCCCTTTAAGTGTATTTGAATGGAAAGTCTGCTTTCAGAGTCCAGATCAGCCCCCAAACGTCAGATATCTCCCACAAAGGTTTGTGTGCTAAAAAGTACAAGAAAACTGACTGCATGCAAATGAGAGAGAGGAACTTGACCACTGAGTTTATATCAAGTCGAGGTATCACTGAGATTTGAGGAAAAATACTTCTAGGAAAGTGAACATCCTGGGAAATATAAGAACTTAGATTAAAAATTTCAAAATCATAATAGAAACATTCTCATTACATGAGTATTTAATTTCCTGAGGTTTCAGGATTGGTAGAAAAATGAGTCCTAACATAAAGTTACTCAGTAGGGAATTAACCATCTGCAAGTTTAATCACATCCTCTCACCAAAAATTTGTAATTTTTCAGTAACAATGATATTTACCATGCTTTCAATAACAGGGTTCCTGGAAAAACTACATGGCAGCTTGTCATCTTTGATTTCTTAAGGTAGAAGCATCCAAAAATATATGGGAAAACATAAGTGAAAACACTGTGCCTGACGTACTTATTTGTCTGATTTTGGGTCACACCTCGTGGTGCTCAGTGATCACTCCTGGAGGGAGTATCAAATGCTAGATTTTTGTCACCCCTTGTAATATTAGGGTGATGTGATGTGATAGAAGAACTAGTTGTGGTTTTGACTTTGTTTCAATCCAGTTTTCCTTCCTGTCTTTTGTGATCTGTTTTTTCGTTCATATCACTTTGCAGCCACTGAAAACCATCTGTAGATTACAGAATGGGTACATGTGAGGGGCTACAGCTTGTATAATGCCCATCCTCACCCTCCCTCTTCCAATTTTCTTCTCTGGGATTATCTTCTTTATCTAAAATTATGGTGTTAGAGTGTCTGATAGCTTTTTATTAACTATTTTATGCGTTTTTATAGTAGGATTATTTTTATTTATTTCTATCAGGGGCTGGAGCGATAACACAGCGGGTAGGGCATTTGCCTTGCATGGGGCTGACACAGGTTCGATTCCTCTGTCCCTCTCGGAGAGCCCGGCAAGCTACCAAGAGTATCCCGCCCACACATCAGAGCCTGGCAAGCTACACATGGCATACTCAATATGCCAAAAACAGTAACAAGGCTCACAATGGAGATGTTACTGGTGCCCGCTCAAGCAAATCGATGCACAACAGTATGATTGGGTTTCAGTCATACAATGTTACAACTACTGTCCCTTCACCAGTGTACATTTCCGACCACCAGTGTCCCCAGTTTCCCTCCCTTCATCCCCCACACAAAAGCTCAGGATGTGTCTCCATTTCCTCATGTCCTCTTTTATCTCTTGAAGCAGTGTTTTGTAGTTTTGTTTGTACAGGTCCTTCACCATTTAGTTAAGCTGATTCTAAGGTTCTTGAATTTTGAGATAGACTTGTGAATGGGGTTGTTTCTGAGATAATTGCATTTTGCCAGGCTACTCAAATCTTTGCATTGTAGTCATCCTTTACATTTATAGACTTGTATTTTGGATTATGTACAGCTGTAAGAAGTAAAGGGAAGAGCTCCTAAAATATCTGGTAGCAAATGCAAGCAACGGTGATATTTTGATTTTCTGTCTCACTTGTACCTATGTGTAGTTCTGTCAGTTTAGTTCCACGGTCTTATCTCCCACAGCCCCAACCAAGTCAGGATAAAAACATCTCCAACCCTTCTGGTACACATATGCTCCGCCTTCCCTAGCCCTCTTTCTCCCAAACCCATTCCTGCCTTTCTGCCCTCTCCTCCTGCCCTACAGAGATTATAGGGGTCAATTAGCAATATGCAATGTGACACTCAGGAGAGTTCTCTGGTCTGCTTCTGAGTTCTCTCCTCTGCTCCACTAGATTTTGTGTCTGTCTTTCCACGAAAGTGACAAGTTGTAGATAGCAGAGCTACTTCGTACACCTCAACCATAGGGCACAGATGCCTTCTGCTTTATTCTTTGTGGAGAGTTTTTTTTTTTCAGCAGTTCTAGATTCTTCCTGTGCTATTCCTTATAAATTGCAAACAAGTTTGTCTATGTCCACAAAATCCTGCTGGAGTTTTCATAGGAATTTCATTAGGTAAGACAAATCAATTTGCAGAGAATTGATGTCATTGCTATATTTAGTCTTCTAATCAATAAACACCGAATATGTATGACTTTAGTTAGTGTTGAATTTTTTTCTGCAGCATTTTATGAGACTCAGTACAGTTTTACCAGGTTTATACTTAATATATTTTGTTAAGTATTCTCAATATAGAAACAGTTTCTAAAGTGGTATTTGCATCCATTGTCTGTACATGGGACTGTAGAGAAGAATGATTTTTGTGAGTTATTCTTGTCGCCAGGGCATTGCAGAACTCCTGGGTATCTGGATTTCTTTCCTTTTTAATCTAGATTCCTGTTGACTTTCTTCGTAGATGACATAGAAGGACGTTTTCAAACAATATGCTTGCCTTTTCCTAGACTGTGGCATTTCAGACTTCCATCACGAGGTCGTATGTGAACGGCACGTGGCCACTTCTGGTGCTGGGCAGGAAGGGAGGAGGCAGCCCCTGCGCCTTTAATCATCACATAATGCTGCTAGCTGCAGGCTCTTTTTTTTTTCCTTTCAAAGCAGTTTATTATAACCCTCTGTTCTGACCTTGCCACACTTTTATCACTCATGGATGCTGAATTTTCTCAAATGCTTTTATTCTGTGACAATTGATGACAGTGTGGTGCTTCCTTCCTAATCTGCTAATACAGTGACTTGCATTGATGCTTAAATATTGATCTAGCTTTATATCTCTGTAATAAATAAGCCTCGCTGGGTCATGGCATGTCACTTTTATACTATGCTGAATGTTTGTTCCCTATTTTATTTTTATGTATCTGTGTGTAAAGGATAGCCTTTGTAAATTCATGAGATATTTTTCTCTGCAATTTTATTTTTCTGTGTCAGTGTTGACTTGGGTGCCAGGGTGATTATGTCCCCATAACATTCCCAAAGATGTTTCCTTGTTTGTCTGTGCGCTGTGATTTTATAAGATTGGATTATTTGGTAAGGGGCAGGGGTCTATCCCATGTCCCTCAGGATCCTCTTACACTATACAAATGACACCCAATGGTGCATCAACCAACCACATCCACCTGGGGATTTCCTATAGTGGAGTGGATCAAGCAGGAATGTGGGTCTTGTGTTAGAGGGATGGGGGCTTCAGGGAGTCAGAAGGTGGGGGGAGGGCGTTTCAAGAAGCAGCAGATTGTGGACAAACAAGACTTATTTTGAGGGTAGAATTCCCTCCCCTCTTTTGTCTGGGTTGTTGCTTTGAGAATATTCCTCACTACTCATATAGCTTCTCTAATGACACAAACTTATATTTCAAATAACTTTAGATTATTTTTTGCTTCATATTATGGTTGAGAAGAAATGTAATCCAATCTTAGGTTGAACATTCTATATATACTAATTGGATCTTATTATTTTTGCTTATTAACAAGTTTTGCTTATTTTACTAATTGTTGAGATGAGGACATTGAATTCCATCATTCAGATAGTGGATTGGTCTGTTTGTCATTACAGCTCTGTAGTCTTATCATGTTTTTTATATGTTGAACCCTTTGTTTGACATTCTCACTTTTCGGACCCTTATATTTTCCTGACACTGTGTAATTTCATTCTAATTTTCATTTTTATAATGTCTGTGTCTTTTTACATACTAACATAGTAGTTTCTAACATTTTTGAGTAATTCTTATATATTGTAATGCTAATATAGTGCTTATATATATTTTTTCATATGTATATACTTTTTCATCTTGCCAACCTGTATTGATTCCATTGAACTTGAGGAGAATTTCTGTGAAACCCCACAAAGGGGGTCATTTTTTCAGCCACTTCTTGCTATTGTCTTTTGGCATTTTTAAACACTCTAAACCTCTTGTACTTATTGATCTGTTAAAAGTTACAAGTTACATGTGCTGGGCTGGAGCAATAACACAGCAGATAGGGTGTTTGCCTTGCATTCGGCTGACCCGAGTTCGATTCCTAGCATCCCATATGGTCCCCCGAGCACCGCCAGGAGTAATTCCTGAGTGCATGAGCCAGGAGTAACCCCTGTGCATTGCTTGGTGTGACCCAAAAAGCAAAAAGCAAAATAAAAGTTATATGTGCTATTTTATTATCTTATTTAAAATAATCTATGTCTACCTTCAAAGAACAGCATATGTTCCCCATGAGATACAAGTACCTTATAATAAACCATAATTTATCCCTCCTGTCCCTCCTACCATTATTCACTTATTTCATAATACATAAGCATATTGTGTCCATACATGTATAAACATACAGAACATACATAATCACATGCAATTATGATGTTGACATAATTTTGGAAACTTCTTATGATTGGGTAAATTAACAAGGAAAACAGAGATTCTATTTTTATTTCATTTATTCCTTCTCTAATGCTCTTTTATGGAAGTTTGAGTTTCTGATCTACTCCTTTTTGTTCTCTCTAGAAAATGCCTTTTGACTTCCCTTGCATGGAGAGTCTGCTGTCAATCAATTTCAAATATTTTCTCATCCAATGCTGCAGCAAACAAACAAAAGCATACAGATCAGAGGCTAGAGAGATAGTGCAGCTGGTAAGGCATTTACCTTGTACCCAGATTTCACTCCCAGCACTGCACATGGTCCCCAAGCCCTGTCAGTAGTGTTCCCTGAGCACAGAACTAGTAGTAAACCCTGAGGACTGCTGGGTGTGCCCCCAGACTCCACCACACACACACACACACACACACACACACACACAAACCCCACCAGCATCACCACCACCATGAAATTTTACATATACCAAAAGGAAATTGTGATAGCTACCAAGGGAAAACCCCATATACAGAATAGCAGACACAAAATAATTTACCTAGGTCTCATAAATAATCAGATAGTATGTGTAAATACTCAGTACAATACTCAATGTTACCAATACTTTAGTACAAACCCTAAAGGAGAACTTCCCAAGTCCTTTAGTGGAACCAGTAGCAGAGGCACATGACGCACAGCAAAGGAGTGACTCACTAAAGAATCCCACTTGCCATCCCAGGGATGCAAGGATGGTTTAACATCCGGAAATCAATCAACATAATCCATCATATCAACAAAATAAAAGATAAGAATCATATAATCATATCAATAGATGCAGAGAAAGCACTTGACAAGATCCAGCATCCGTTTATGATGAAAACACTCGCCAAAATGGGTATAGAAGGGACCTTCCTCAATATAGTCAAAGCCATTTATCACAAGCCTATGGCAAGCATTGTCCTCAATGGGGAAAACTAAGAGCCTTCCCTCTGAGAACAGGGAGGAGACAAGGATGCCCACTCTCTCCTCTTCTGTTCAATATAGTACTGGAAGTTCTTGCAATAGCGATTAGGCAAGAAAAAGATATTAAGGGCATTCAGGTAGGAAAGGAAGAAATCAAGCTCTCACTATTCGCAGATGATATGATACTATACCTAAAGAACCCTAAAACCTCTACAAAGAAACTCCTAGAAACAATTGACTCATATAGTAAAGTTGCAGGCTATAGAATCAATACCCAAAAGTCCATGGTTTTCCTATATGCAAATGATGAGAGAGAAGAAAGTGACCTGAGAAAAGCAATCCCGTTCACAATTGCGCCTCAAAAAATCAAGTACCTCGGAATCAGCTTAACAAAGGAGGTAAAGGACTTGTACAATGAAAACTATAAAACACTACTTCAGGAAATAAAAGAGGACACAAGGAAATGGAAAGACATCCCCTGCTCATGGATTGGAAGAATTAATATTGTCAAAATGGCAATTCTCCCCAAAGCATTGTACAAATTCAATGCGATCCCTATAGGGATACCCTTGACATTCTTCAAAGAAATGGAGCAAGCGCTCCTGAAATTGATATGGAACAATAAGCCCCCATGAATAGCTAAAGCAATCCTTGGGGAAAAGAAAATGGGAGGAATCAACCTCCCCAATTTCCAACTCTACTACAAAGCGGTAGTCATTAAAACAGCATGGTACTGGAACAAAGGCAGAGCTGCAGACCAATGGAACAGGGTTGAATACTCTGACATACACCCCCAAATATATGATCATCTAATCTTTGATAAGGGAGCAAGAAATGTGAAATGGAGCAAGGAAAGCATGTTTAACAAATTGTGCTGGCAAAACTGGATGGCTACATGCAAAAAAAATGGGCTTAGACCTCCATCTATCACCATGTACAAAAATCAGATCAAAATGGATTAAAGACCTCAACATCAGACCAGAATCCCTAAGGTACATTGAAGATAAGGTCGGCAAAACCCTCCACGACATTGAAGCCAAAGGTATTTTCAAAGCTGACACGCCACTGGCCAAGCAAGTGAAAACAAAGATAAATAAATGGGACTATCTGAAACTAAGAAGCTTCTGCAACTCAAAAGAAACAGTGACCAAAATACAAAGACAATCCACAGAATGGGAAAGGATATTTATGCAGTACCCATCTGATAAAGGGTTGATAAAAAGGATATACAATGCACTGGTTGAACTCCACAAGAAGAAAACTGCCAACCCGATCAAAAAATGGGGTGATGAAATGAACAGAAACTTTTCCAAAGAAGAAATCCGAATGGCTGAGAGGCACATGAGAAAATGTTCAACATCACTAATCATCAGGGAGATGCAGATCAAAATAACAATGAGATATCATCTCACACCACAGAGACTGGCCCACATCCCAAAAAACAAAAGCAACTGGTATTGGCGTGGATGTGGGGAGAAAGGGACTCTCCTTCACTGCTGGTGGGAATGCCGACTGGTTCAGCCCTTTTGGAAAACAATATGGACGATTCTCAAAAAGTTAGAAATTGAGCTCCCATTTGACCCAGCAATACCACTCCTGGGAATATTTCCCGGAGAGGCAAAAAGGTATAGTAGAGATGACATCTGCATTTCCATGTTCATTGCCGCTCTATTTACAATAGCCACAATATGGAAAAAACCAGAGTGCCCGAAAACAGATGATTGGCTAAAGAAACTCTGGTATATTTACACAATGGAATACTATGTAGCTGTCAGAAAACATGAAGTGATGAAACTTGCATATAAGTGGATCAACATGGAAAGTATCATGTTGAGTGAAATGAGTCAGAAAGAAAGAGACAGATATAGAAAGATCGCACTCATATGTGGAATATAAAGTAGCTGAGAGGTACAAGCTTACAATGTTGCGATTCCTGGCAGACATTTCTCTGGACTAAGTTACTAAAATACTAAAATACAGAAATCCAAAACTATGCTGCTGGTAGTGCGGCCTCCTGACCTCATATCTCTTCATTCTCAGCAATGGAAAACAAATTACCAAATGCTTTCTTTTCAGCAGATCGACTTTAGCGGGGAGAAACTCCAAATCAATAATTGTAAAAAACTAAAGAACGCCGAGGGGGCGCGTGCACTCTCCGGCTCTCCGGGCGGCTCTGTCTCACCGCCCGCGTCCGTGCCCCGGAACCGCTGTGTGTGCTGTCAGTCGAGGGAAGGTGACGGAAGGAAGAAGGAAGAAGGCCAAACTGGTTGCTCGATCCGTTTATTTCATCCTCTCTCTCCCGCTCTCCTGGATCTCCCCCCCAACCCACTCTCACAGCCTAGTTAAATCTCCACAGCATGAGGGGGTTGGGGCGTACACATAGGTGTGGTCACCATCAATAGGGTAAGGTCCTTTCCCTTAGGGGATGCTTCTCCTAGGACTTAATTCTCTTTCAGCAGGAGGATCCACCCAAGGGCGGAGTCCCATGAATGTGTTTCTCTTCTCCTCAGCCAGCAAACATATAAGAATTCATAATATTAATTATTTTGTATGGGCACAATAAGAGATGCATTAAAGTTTATAGAATTGCTCTCCTGGGGCCATCTCAATCTCAGACTACAGTGCTCAGGCCAGATCAGTCTTTCCTATCCCTGGCAGGATCCCAGTCTCATAATTACTATTGGATCATGACAGCATTTGTCTATGATCAAGCTCTTAACTTATAGTTAAGAATTAGGCACTTTGGCCAGGCCCATCTCGATGCCAGGGTAGCACATAACTCACCGCTTGCCCTGGATCCTTCCCGTCCCATGTCGGGGACCCTACTTTGGGGTGCTAGGAACTGAGGGCAACTGAGGCTTAAGTGGAGAAAGCAGAGGCCCAGGAGGGAATAATATTCGAGGCCAATTAATTCCCAAGTTATAAAAACATAATATTGTCTTCTTGTGTCTATACAAAACAGACATAGCTTTAAAGTAAATTATTCAAAAGGCACAAGAAGAGGAGAAAGGCAATATTAACTTATATAATGTAAATTCAGTATCCTAGGAAGGTCTGACCTTGCAAATTAGCAGTCAGATTTAAGGGAAAGCCGCGGATTAACTGTTTTGGGGAAGAGAACATGGAGAAGTGATTATAGCTAAACAAAGGGATGGGAGAGATTCGGGAACACCTTGATGGGTGAGACTGGGGTAAGCCTAAACTCTGGGACAAGCTACTTGTGGCAAGGAGGGAAAGGGCAAAGTAATGTCATCCTACAAATAATAGTGAATTTTTTTTGTTGAAATATTGAATGTAATCAAAGTAAAGTGAAAGTAAAGTGAAATTTACCAGTTACACATGCGGGATGGGGGGGCTGGGGAGGTGGGGGGAAGGGGGAAGGTATATCGTGATTCTTGGTGGTGGAATATGTGCACCAGTGAAGGGATGGGTGTTTGAGCATTGTATAACTGAGACTTAAGCCTGAAAGCTTTGTAACTTTCCACATGGTGAATCAATAAAAGAATTAAAAAAAAATACCAATTATCTGTAAAAAAAAAAAAAAAAGAATCCCACTTGTATATTCCTGGTCTCTCCTGGAAAGTCCTGAGCCATTCTGCCCTGCCCATTCCACAGAGGTGCTTTCTATAGGAAGGAGAGGGAAGTCTGAGGGCAGTCCTGAGAAGGAACACGATTACTCAGCTGAGGCCATGGGCCAACATGACACATCACAGCAAGTTCTTAGTTGGAAATGAAGAATTACAAATAAGACCATTGTTCCTTCTAGAAACTTCCAAACTAATTCATTCAATCAGTTTATTCATGTGGACTAACATCTCTCCCACTGGGACAATATGTCACTCATGGGCATCAGCCCATGTGTAAGACAAGTTTGTTTTGTAATATGCCTCCCAAATTAGTATGTGATCAGCATTATCCAGTTCCTATCAACTCACTTTTAGAAGACCTCCTTTAAATCATTTGAGCTTAGACACAAAAAATCCATAAATATTCTTCTCCAACCTACTTTTCAGACACTACTATCAATTTATGCTCTCCCTTGGTGCAGTAAATTTCATGAGTTCAGATTTCCTTTATCAATAGGTTTCCCTGATAGTCTTTATGGGGCATTCAATTGTCAACACAATGCCATTTTAAGGTGAAAATGTAATCATTACAATGAGAGCATATATTAAATTTGAAGCTTTGAAAATCAAATAGCTATAAATAATACTTCAGCTAAGCTTACATTTTCCATGTTTATAATATTATCATTTCAGTTGAGAACAACTCTTCTTATCAGACAAAAGTTCGCACATGAGAGAAAAATTTGCAAACCTCAGACCTTTTCCTATTTGATTCACATGTTTTTCTTGTTACTACTTTGTCTGTATTCTTTCAAACCACTTTTCCATAGCTTAGTCATCATTTACAGTTCCTTTTAACTTACCTGATGATTACAAGGACATCTTCTCTCTGAGTGTCTCCTAAGGAAAAATGGTATCTCTCATCAGTTCCTATTCTGAAACTGCTTGGCAATCCCTAATCAAATTGTAAACTTGTTTCCATAGAAACTCTTGCACATACAAAGTACTATGCATTATATTTTGTTTCTCTGCCTTCAAATTTGTGATCCTCACTGAAAAAAAAAAAAAAGAAAAGAAAGAAAGAACAAACCACTGGCCCCAGCTGTCATCACACTTTTGCCTGTCAATTATGGTGCTAATTGACATGCAGCTCTGTTTATTTACAGAGCTGCCTCCTGGCCTCTAGTGGTACACCACATATGTGCATGGCCAGGGCAGACCATTTCCTCCAAATCACATCACTGAGACACAGCTGGGAGAGAGGATCGGGTTCTGCACGTGCTCTCAGGGCTGAAAACACCCAGAATCATGGTCCCACTCCCCGCCTGCAACCCACCCAAGAGGTTAGGAATAGGAAGAATATATCGCTACTTTGGGGGTCCGAGATAGGTCCCTCCTGTAACAGGAAGTAAAGACCAGGGGCATGCATTTTACATTTATGTCAAGGACATAGAAAGAAAGAATCTCAAATACGCATGAAGGAATTGTTCCAAGCCCCTCCATCAAGGGGTCTCCAACTTCTGGTTTTCTGGACGCTGAGGGTCAATGAGGTCTTCTAGAAGTGATAGCTTCCTCAATAGTGCCCAGCATACAGGCAGCCCCTTAAGGGGAGCTTGGACCTGTCCCAGAGACTGGCTCCAGGGATGGCAAATGAACAGAAATGGCCTGAGCCCCGGTCTGTGCTCGAGTTTTGGGGGTGCGGGGAGAGAATGTTTCACAAGTCAGCTGTCAGGACTTATCAGTAAATGTGCAAACATCTATTTCTATCAAATATTTTCTTTGCTGATGCTGTAGCTCCTGCTCAGACATCGGCAGTGGATTGTGAGGATTACCTGTCAGTGACTCAGAGCCTCTTTCCCAGAGGATGTGCAGGTGAGTTCTCTATCTTTGTCAAATCACCCTATTGCCTTCCTGTCTTAACAAACACTTCTTTTGGTCACATAGGTCTTTTTTGCAATGAGTAATTGCCCAGATTTTTAACTGACTACTTCCTAACTCCTGTTTTGATACTCAGCAGAAGTTTTATAATCCAGGAAAGCCTTCCCCACCTCTCAACAGATTAGGCCAAGCCCCTTTGTAACATACACACGGAAATCATAAGTGTGATCAATAATTGATCATAAAGTGCCTGGATTCAGTGTTCTTTGTTAGGCAATAAATTACATTTATTTGGACAAAGTAGACCATATACAATTTCTAAGCTATTGCAGGAACTTGATGTATATGTGTAGGAAGAGAATATGAGCAAAGGTATTTGAAATGACCTCAGAAATGTTATTTCTTGCAGGCACTGATTTGTCTTTAATGTTTCTGATTCATTTGACAGTGGAGTGATATTCTAAGTAAAGATAAAATGTGAATATATCAGATGAGGTCAGATGTTTTGGGGTCAGCATTTCCATCTCTTTAAGGATCACTTGTAGTGTGGTTAAACATCTTTTATCTCAGGATGTCCAGTACCCAGTACCAGAGGAAACCCATTTCACTGAATCCAGGGATAATTGCATTAAAAATGCATTAAAATGCATTGATGCCCATAAACCCCCATGGAACAGGTTCATTACCAAGTTCCAACCTTCCTGGGCAAAAGGTAGTCCAGTGAAGGGGGAGGCCTGCTGACCTGCGTGGACTCCGACAAAGCCCTAGACAATAGGTATCCTGAGATATAATCTCTACAGATCCCCGTGACAGTTGGATGCAAGTCCAGCTGTGCTTCAGGGAAAAGTCTGTTTGCTAAAACATCCGCTGCAGGAGATGTTCCAGCTCACTGGAATTCTATTATTTAGAGGATAATTCCTAGCCCAGAACAACAAAGCTCTATGATTGTGAAACGTCGACATTTCAAAATCGCTATAAATTGGACTCCTCTGAGAGTTCTTACATAAGGTTTTGGAACAAAACAAACTGTATATTGTAAGGTAATTTCCCAGTAGTCGTAATGTTATTTTTGCATGAAATATTAGACACACAAACACACACTAACCCTCTTAGTTCACTTCATTACTGGAGTGACAATGATGTTGTCAACCTTTAATATTGTACTCACTCTCTCTCATTTTCATGCGGTCTCTTCTACAGCATACATTCTCACGGCAGGAAACTCTGATAAATAGCACAGGATTAAGTGAAGGAAGAATCCCTGCATGTATTTAATTTGTCAGTCTTCCCCATCCTGTAGAGTGGAATGCCAGCTATATCAGAATCACTTATCATAACGCTAGTGCAAGTATCTATTTTGGCTAAGGTACTCGGAAATCTTGGCTTCACAATAAATATTTGCATTTAGCATACAAATGCATACAGATGTCTGCAGCTATATAAAGATATACCCATAGCAGGTGGCAATAAGTCTTTTCCTGCAAGCACTGGCTGGTGTTAGAGTGACATTCCACCCTTCCATATAGATGCCCATTGTTCCCCGTGGTGCTCTGCATCATTTGTTTTGCTGACAACAAACTCTCAAGAATCTGACATTCGATCACTTTCAATGAAGTATGAGAATGTAGATAGCAGACAGAAGCTCAGGGAAGATGCATTTTGACTTAGTGCCGTCTAGACCACGGCAGACTTTAGTCTGGAAATCATAGGAAGTGCCAAGGAAGATTCAAAGTAGATTACATAATTGTGTTAAATATTTCTCATAGACTTTCATACTTGAGAATTAGTATTTTTCTTGTGAACTTATTCAATTTTATCCAAATTGGTAAAAAAAAAAGGTCATTAATCTGGCTACTTTCAAATACTCTTAGTATTACCAAAATATCTTCAACTTAGACCTTGGCAAATGCCTTTTTCTTTACATCTCTACAAAAATAGGAGAACTCTTCTGTAGACTTAAAATGCACTAAGAAATCACTATAACGGAGGTTGAAATAAATGGTGACAAGCTAAAGTTGTGAGACAGTTAAGAGGCCAAACATAGGGAACCATCTCATAGAACACATTGTTGAACACTATAAAGACAGGATTTCATTCTTTCATGCTTAACCAGTTCATTTGAAATTTTTGCTGCTAAGATCTGACCAATTCCTTGGTACCTCTTTTGCCACAGTGTTAGGTGTGATCTAATCAAATATTTGGTTATACAAGAGGCAGAGAGTCTCTTGCCCACATGCCTGGCTGTCTTCCCCGGGGCCCCTCGAAGAGGATGGGCTCCAGCTTCCCTCCCCACCCCAAGCAGAGCTCCCGTGGCTGAAGACCTCCGGAGCCTTAGCCACAGCCGTGCTCAAGGCCTCTCCCAACATGTTTGGATGAGTCTCACCCATGAAGGTACTGGCAGAGTAACCCAGGTGTGTGGGACCCAGGGCTGAGACCTCCAAGCCTGCTTGGATCAGGGCTGGGCCTCTTCCACCCAGATTTCCTATTTTCCAGTAGCTAAGCGGTCATACCCAGGGACTGCCCCTGGCGCCATGTAATCCCACCAACAGCCAGCATCCAGAGACTTAAAACCAAGATCCCAGAAGCGCTTTGCGGCCATGCAATATCTTATAGCCTACTTCTCCCTCTGGGATAACTGGCAAACTACTGAGAGTTTCCTGCCCACATGGGAGAACCTAGAAAACTCCCCATGGTGTATTCATATCCAAAACCAGTAACAATGCTGGGTCTCATTCCCCTGACCCTGAAAGAGCCTCCCTCATTGGAAAGGACCATTGGAAAGGATGAGTAAAGAGAGGCTTCTAAAATCTCAGGGCTAGGATGAATGGAGATGTTACTGTGACCACTCAAGAAATTTGACAATCAACAGGATGATCATGATCATGATCATGATCATGACAATAGGCAAATGTGCCAACAAGACCAATCATCTGAACTGTACAAAGCTTTCCATAAATCAAAAGGAAATGCATTGACTTTTCATCTTACAGAATTTATTTCCCAAGGACAGTATTGAGTGGGAAGGTTGGTGCTGGTCTTGGTGATAGTTCAATAGAGCTGAAGAGAATTTTTCCATTTCAGCATATTAGGCCAACTTCTCCTATAAATGTAGAATTTCATATTTTAGAATGTGTGTTGGTACCTGTGCTCACCTGTTCGTGAGGTACAGTTAGGGTGAGCACCTGCTCAACAGTAAACTCTCCACAAGCCTCATCACTGAAAAGCATCAGATAACCCTATTGTTCCTTTGCCACATAAGCATCAAACATCATCCGTTGGATAAGATGTGGTCACCCTATGAGGACTGTAGTCCTTGCCCCTGGTTCTGCGAGTGACCACGCAGCTGGCCTTTTCTTAGCCCAAAATTCCAAACACTCTGTACTCACCACAGCAACTCAGCATTTGGAACCCTTTTGGGAAGGCAAAATCAAAACTAAGCTGCTTCCTTTATAGCTGATTTTCTTCAAAGTTGTGTAAAAGAATTGCCTTTAAAATGAAAAGTAGGAAGGAAAAGTCAGTTTTTTTCTTCAACTTGTGTTATCACTCACATAATCATCCTGTCCCATTACCCACATGTTTTTGTATGTCATCCCTCATCTCCTGGGTTTAATTTTCTCCTACTGTAGGTCTCTGCTTTATCTCTGTGTTCCGAACTCTGTGGGTAGGGGTGTGGCTTGCTAAGGTGCAGTTAGGAAACTCAGGTACTGGTGGTGCTCGATGTCTGAAATCCAGCATTGGAAGTGCAGAAAAAGGACATTTATTCAGGTGCCAGCAGCCTTGGGAAAAGGTGGGCGCATGCCCTCCACAGCATCTTGCTTTCAGACTGGGGTAATGGTTTCTAGAGGGAAGTTTCGGAAGCATCAGCAGAAACTTGCGGGGAATGGGCACGGGGGGCGGGGAGCCTGGTGAGAATCAGGAACCTGCTTAGAAGTCTCGTGTGGGTCATTCCTGGCTATCCTCAGGAACCATAGCAGAGTCGGGGATCAAACCTAGGGAGGCCACATGCAGAGCAAGTGCCCTAGCCTCATTTCTATCTCCCGGACTCCGTCTCTTCTTTCCTCTGCGTGTAGCCATTTCATTTTCCCAGAACCATTTATTGAAGAGCGTTTTCTTTCTTGCAGCAAAAAAGATGTAGGCTCTATATATGTATATTGCCACCGAGCTGTCGTTGTGTCCTGGTCTTCTTGGATGACAGGGCCTGGGAATGTGTGAGTCTATATATGGTTCAAAGAGCGGCCACCTTTGTGTGCCTATGCTAAGAAAAACGTGAACTCATCCCTGGATAAAATCTGTGAGCACATGAAGCCTTCTGGTTGCCTTACTGTCTCTCAGCAAACTCCCTTCCTGGAGCCAGGCTCTCACCATCTATGCTCCATTGGTCAATTCTAGTTTCCATATGTTGCAGTCTCAGATTCTGACCCTGTATTCTACTGGGAAGGATGGAGCTCTGTCAACTAGAATACAGTATTAATTGCTACACTTTTACTGATTGCACACTTACGACATTGCTCAAAGATCTCTCTCCTCTTCAGAACTTATTTAATTAGTTTTTAACACAAATTCTTAATGGTTGTCCTTCCATCCTGGGATATTCTGACCATGTGGATTTTTAAAATTGCACAGAATTGCACATAGATAGATTCCAGGGCTTAAGGAGCTTGCCTGGCATATGACAGACTCTGGTTCAACCCCTGGCACTGTGCATGGTCCCCTGAGGAACTCTGGATGTGTCACCCTCCAAAAATAAATTACAGATAAATTCATTCTTTGTACTATGTATGTACTATACTATGTGCTATGTATCTATGGCATGTATTACATAATTTCATACCTCTCATTAAAGGTAGTGTGAAAGGGGTAATTTTACACTCTATATATTTTTCTATGCTCTACCTTCTTTTTTAAAATTGAATCACCATGAAATACAGTTACAAAGCTTTCATGTTTGAGTTTCAGTTATATAATGATTGAACACCCATCCCTCCACTAGTGTACATTTTCCACCATCAATGTCCCCAGTATCCCCCCATCCCTCCCCTTACCTCCATGACAGACAATTTCCCCTATACTCTCTCTCTCTGGGCTGGAGCGATAGCACAGCCAGTAGAGCATTTGCCTTGCATGTAGCTGACCCGGGTTGGATTTATCCACCCCTCTCAGAGAGCCTGACAAGCTACCGAGAGTAACCCGCCCATACCACAAAGCCTGGCAAGCTACCCATGAGATATTCAATATGCCAAAAACAGTAACAAGAAGTTTCATAATGGAGACATTACTGGTGCCCACTCGAGCAAATCAATGAACAATGAGAGGATAGTGCTACAGTGCAGTCCTACTCTCTCTCTACTTTGCGGCATTGTAATTTGCAATACAGATACTGAGAGGCCATCACATTTGGTCCTTTATCTACTTTCAGCACACATCCCCCCTCCTGAACAAAACCTCCAACCATCATTGTCTTGGAGATTCCTTCTCTATTCAAGGTGCCTTCTCCCCCAGCTCAATAGACAGGCTGCCAATCATGGTGCAATATTTCTGGCCCTTTTGTCTACTGTCCTTGGATGTCCATCTCATGTTATTTTATATTCCATAAATGAGCGCAGCCACTCTGTCGCTCTATTTCTGACTCATTTCACTTAGCATGATACTCTCCATGGCCATCCAGTTATAAGCAAATTTCATGACTTCATCTTTCCTAACAGCTGCACAGTATTCCATTGTGTAGATATACCAAAGTTTCTTTAACCAGTCATCTGTTCTCAGGCACTTGGGTTGTTTACAGATTCTAGCTATTGTGAACAGTGCTGCAATGAACATACAGGTACAGATAGAGATTGTATCAATGATCTTCTTCAATCATGATGCACTGGAAATAGAAGTGAATCACATGCACAAAGAGAAAATCACATTTTTTTTATTTTATTGAATCACCATGTGGAAATTTACAAAGTTCTCAGGCTTATGTCTCAGTTATACAATATTCAAACACCCATCCCTTCACCAGTGCCCATATTCCACCACCAAAACCCCAGTATACCTCCCACCCCTGCCCCCCCCCAACTGCGTAACTGATGAATTTCACTTTATTTTCTCTTTACCTTGATTACATTCCATATTTCAACACAAAACTCACTATTGTTGTTGGAGTTTCCCCCCAAGAAAGACAGCCCTACTACCAAGGAGCATTTGATAATTAGTTTTCCATTGCTTAGAATGAAGACATATGTAGTCCCACTGCTCCAAGTACATAACTTTTTTTTCTCTTTTCCTTTTCCCTTTTTTTTTCTCATCCCCCTTCCCTCGCCTCATAATATGGCAGACGGCATGCCACGTTTCTTCCCGAAAATTGGAAACAACCAGGAAAGAGGGATATTTCCTCTTCTCAGCCGGCATGGGGCTATGGCTTAGTTCACAGTCTAGAGAAATGGCTGCTACTTTGATTACCTTCAATATTTCAACAAAAAACTCACTGTTATTATTTGGAGTTTCTCCCCAAAGTCAGACCTGCTAAAAAGGAACCATTTCGCATTGCTGACAATTAAGAGATGTTAAGTTTAAAACTGCCGCGGCTGCGCGGTTATGGATTTCTCTATAAAGTCCAGGGAAAATTCTGCCAGAAATTGCATAGCCCAGCTCACAGTCCCAGTGCATTGCTGTAGGAAGCTGCTCTGAATGGCAAAATGGGTTAGAAGACCTCTGGAATAAAAGTCTTTAGGAGAAGAGGGTCGAAAATCACATTATTCTCTACCTTTTCACCCTTCCTTTAAAATTCTTAGCAGTAACTGGTCCCTTAAGGGTCTGTTTAGGTCTGCGTTTCCAGGTTGTCACCTCATGTGAGTAGGACTCTATGTTATGTAGTCTTTCAGTCTGGCTTCTTTCACTTGTAAATGGACATTGAAATTCAGTTTCTTCTCATGTTTGGCTAGCTCACTTTAAAAATTGCCTATCATTATACAAACGCATCACAGTTTGTTAATCGACTTGCCTGTAAATGCAATCTTGGTTACTTTCAAATTTTGTCATTTATAAATAAAGATAATATAAAAGCTTTTCCTTTTTCAAATTGGTTGGATAAATACCAAGAAGCACAATTGCAGAATCCTATGGTAAGACTGTGTAACCTGCAACAACATCGGAAATCTTCTAAAGTGAGGTGACAAAAACATTTCAGATCCCATCCAATGAGAGAAGATGCTGATCTGTTGGCACCAACTGTTATTGGCAGATCACTGGATTACATCCATGTGAAGAGGTGTGATGATAATAATGTCAATTTGCAGTTGTGTAGAATCAAATGATGTTGAGTATAATTGTATACATTTAGGTGCCATGTACTATTTTCTTTAGTGAATTCCCTCTGTATTTTGACTGTTTATCAATTAGGATGTTGGTTTTCTCAGTAAAAATAATTTTCATATTTTTTGGGGGGGTGCTGGAGCAATAGCACAGCGGGTAGGGCGTTTGCCTTGCACGCGGCCGACCCGGGTTCGATTCCCAGCATCCCATATGGTCCCCTGAGCACTGCCAGGGGTGATTCCTGAGTGCAGAGCCAGTAGTAACCTCTGTGCATTGCCGGGTGTGACCCAAAAAGAAAAAAAATAATAATTTTCATATTTTTAATAGAAGTCCATTACCTGACAAATCTTATAAAATATTTTCTCACAGTCTGTGGCTCATTCTATCCCATTGTTAATGTCTTTTACTAAGCAGTTTAAAAAAGCTAATGAAGTTCAATTTCATTAACTATATCTTTCATAGGCCACTTATTGTGTCTCATTGCATTGTTATACTGGAAAATCATTGTCGAATCAGGTGATCTATATCTTCCCAGACTGTTATCTTGCTGAATTTTATAATTGTGTGTCTTACGTATAGTTTTGTGATCCAATTTAAATTAAATTCGAGATGGTCATAAGGTCTATCTTACATTATATTCTTAAATATTAAATTTTTCAATACCATTTGTTGGGAAAAAAGCTACCTTTCTCCCTCCAATACACTTCTTGGTAAAAGACCAGATTGTTAAGTTTTCACGGCCAAGGGATGCTCATTCTGTGTCACTGTTCTGTGTCTATTATTTGGCTCTTAACTGCTGTCATGATCTGAAGCCTTATATTGTCTTTCAATCAGGGTAATGTAAGGTAATTGAGGGTAATCCAACTTTGTTCTACTATGATTAAGTTAACAAAGAGAGAAAGAGTCATATGTCCCATTATAGAGGAACTTCAAATAATTCTTAATCATACTTTACACTCAAAAAATATGAAGTGTTGACTATTGATTTCCTTATTTTCCATAATTTTTGTCATCAACAAAACAAAAATTTTTATGTGAATTACATTGAACTTACAGATCAGTTTGGGAAAGCTTACATAGTAAATATTAAATGTAATTAGTATGCAAATTAATTTCACTGTATCACTGTCATCCCCTTGCTCATCGCTTTGCTCAAGAGGGCACCAGTAATGTCTCCATTGTGAGACTTGTTGTTAATGTTTTTGGCATATCAAATATGCCACGGGTAGCTTGCCAGGCTCTGCTGTGCGAACGGGATACTCTCAGTAGCTTGCTGGGCTCTCCAAGAGGGAGAGAGAAATTGAACCCGGGTCAAATTCATGCAAGGCAAATGCACTACCCACTGTGCTATCACTCCAGCCCATTCTCTTATAAACTGATATAATTTGGAAGATATTACCACTCATAATTGAACCCCAAACTGAAAGTTACAAAGAAGTAAATCTATTAACTACCCACAAGAATTTGGGGGAGAAAAATACAATGACGATGAAAACAAAAACTTTGTCATTAAAATATTAAGCAAATTATCACTAACATTGTTACTAATAATTTAAGGTTTTCTTAGGTTGTAGAAAATTTTCAGACTATAAATACACATTTTTTAAACTCTTCTCTTGTCCCTATATTTTAAAAATTTTTTGCAGGGGTGTAGGGGTAAGAGTTTGGGTCTCACCTGGTTGGAGTTTGGGCCTCAGGCCATGCCTCCTGCCTGAACCCAGGAATCACTCCTGCAGTGCTCAGGAACCAGAAGTGATGCCAGAGATAGAGGAGCCAAATGAATGAACCCTGTACTCTGTCTCTGACCTCACTGTTCTCTTTAAACACGCTGTAAAAATGTTGTTGTAGTATCTGAGTTTAGATTTAGCATCTAACAGATATGATTCAGTATGGGTCTTTATATCTATTTCCTGTTTTCTATCAAATTAATCTGTTCCAGAATGATAGACATTTGTTTGACTTTTCCCATCCTAATTCAGCCTGAGTATTGGGGGTGGAGGCTGTGCTATGCCGTGAATATTCGCTGAGTAAACATGTGCCTCATCCTTGGTTCCTCCTGCCCAGGACTGTCATCTAAATATAGGACAATAAGCACAGTGTGTGGATCATCTGTGGACTCTGCTTGCACAGCCAAGCAAGACTAGAACCCGGGTCTCAGTTCAGTATTGCCAACTGTTCTTGGAATCAGTGTGTTCTTTCATTTCTTTGTTTGCGAAAGGAACATTCGAGGTGGTCGTGATAAATAAGTGACTGTCCAATGTGCTGGGGACTTTGCCTGCCACTAGGTTACAAGCTTGTCAGGGATGAACTACAAAGGTGCTGATTCCTGACTGAGATGCTCAGGCACATCAGCTAAAGAACTGATTTCCTTTATAATTTCATGGGCTACTTTTTGTCTTTCCAGTATAGTTCTATTTTCTAGATAATCAGTCTTTGTTAAAACTATTTTTTAAAGCTTCTGGGGAGACAGTATAGCAGGTCAGTGCTGACCTTGTACTTGGTCAGTCAAGGTTCAATCCCAGCACCACGTATGGTCAGTCCCCTCTCCATGAGAAGTGCACAGATAGAAGTAAGACCTGAGTACCACTGGGAGTGGCCCTAAAACAAAACAAAACAAAACAGTGAAAGGCATCTAGGCATCGTGTAATGTGCCCAGATGAAGAAGTGTAGTTTTTTTCAGATCTCAGATGCTCCTTTGCCTTCATTTCAGCCCTTGCCTGATTTCCATCACTGAATCCATAGTGATACTATTGGACATTGTCATCTTGAGGCATCTGCCCCCAACAGCGGACAGTGCTTGTGACCCACAGGGTTTTCATTGCCTGCACCTGGATTGCTGTGGCTCCTTTGTAAATCCCTTTGAAAATTGGAATATTCATGTCCAACGCTTATGTTTGTGTATATATTTATATCAACAGTTATGTTTATATTGATCTTCTGGCTTATGCATTCACTTCTCAGCAGGCCACACAGCTCAGGCATTGGAGCCTCTAATTGAGTAGAATCGGAGAGAAGATGATTTTATTTGCACACGGCCAGGCCAGGTCAGTCAGTTACAAAGGACATGAAGCACCCACTCATGAACTTGGTGAGCCAGGCTGGGTTCAAGGCCAGCACATGTCCTGTGTCCTTGCTTGGGAGAGCTGCTGCCCAGCCTCTGAGCTACTGCCTGGCTTTGCCCTCAGTCTCGGAGCTTTTCTTCTTCAGCTACTGAAGGCCCTTGGGCTGACTCCTCGTCTCCCTCAGGGCACACACGGGAACTGAGTTGGTCCTGGAAGCAGGCTCCCCACTGACATTTCCCACTAGCAGCTAACTAAAGCTCTTCAGCGGGTGCCTCTTATTTCAATTTGGCTGCATATTTAATTGTTCTTTTCATATAGTGGCAACATTTGAATAAAGTATGTTATTTCTCAAATATTTAACCCCTTATATTTGATGTATCAAGTAAATTCAGCAGTATCTTTTTTACAATTTAAAAAAATTCACTCACATTACTCAGTTGTGAGTTTATTAATTATAGATGAAAGCTACATTTTCAATCCCAATATAATTGAAGAATCTTGTGTAGTAGGATCTAATTTCCAATAAGAGACTAAATTAAAATTGCCCCAGAGGTTTATAATTCCTCTGAAAATGGTGAAGACAATCCAAAGCATCAATATTTTCTGGTGTATTTATTAGGGGAATTAATGTTAATTAAAATTATGATCATTTCATTTATTAGTCATCATTCAGTAAGCTATATTACCTTCTTAACTGAGGTAATCTTAATTATAAATAATAAGGGACTTATATAAATACCAAAATAACTTCCTTAGCATTATTAAACACCAACACCCTAAGTTTTAAATTCCAAATCACAATATGTGAAATATGTGCATTTATACACATTTAGTTAGCCTGTGCAAAACTTTAAATATCCACAAATATAAACTCATAAACTATTGCACAATATACTTATTTGCAGAGATATACAGCAATATGAGACCCATAGGTTTGTGGACATAGAGACCCATGTTTATCGATATATGCATCCACATGTGGGCATCTGTATACCACATCTAAGAATATATTTGTACATTTGCATGGAGGATTTCTCCAGCTGCTGAGTCAGGTATAGATATGCATATTGTTCTATGTGCTCTTTGCTCCGTTATCTGCTTAGATGTGCTTCCTCTGCTATTCTCCTCTGTCTCTGGTGGCTTCACTGGGTTTTCATGCTCCCCTCAAACTAGACTGAGAATATCTTATCCCAGCGAACCCCCCTGGCACTCCCTGCCTGCTGAAAGAATTCCTTCCATACACAAATATTTCATGTGCTGTGTGTGTAAGCACTCTGCTAGGATTTGCATTTGTAGCTATCTTTCTCATCTCTCTTTTTTTTTCTTTTTGGGTCACACCCGGCAAGGCACAGGGATTACTCCTGGCTCTGCACTCAGGAATTACCCCCTGGCAGTGCTCAGGGGACCATATGGGATGCTGGGAATAGAACCTGGGTCGGCCACGTGCAAGACAAACGCCCTACCCGCTGTGCTATTTCTCCAGCCCCCTATCTTTTTCGTCTCTTGAAGAAAGGAACATCAGACTGACAGCCTCCATCCAGAGCTTCAGTTGTTCATTTTCTAGACAGCCCAGTGCCTCTCGGAGTTTAGCCCAACCCAAATGCCTGGCCCCCTTGTTATGAATCTGGAAGGAGGCCTCAAATTCTGAATTTGGAGCAAGGATCCAGGGACCAAGCATGCCTGTGAAGGTTGAGAAACCAGCTGTTTCTCTCATTGTGACAGAGTTTGGATCCATATTCACCAGTGACAGGATAGTTGCATGAAGAGCGCCAGCCTCTGCTCACTCTCTCTAGCACCCCATGTGTGCTGGGCAAACAGGCAAAGGAGACCATAGCAGTGCTGAGCCTGTAGTGAGTGCCCGGGTCCAGTGAACCATTGGAAATGTTTCCTACTCACTGACCTGACTTATTCCCGGAACAATTACTGACGAGACTATCCAGCGGCTGTGTTGAGTATTTCTTAGCCAGAGTTAAGAAATGTCAGCTCCCTTAGCCTGGCTCCTCATCCATCCAGAACTCTCTCTCTGCTAATCATACCAGGCCACCACTGCCAGTTATCCCCACTCATGAGCGCCAAGCTAAGAATTCAGATACATTCCCAAGCCTAGATTTGTGTGTTTATTTGTGTTATTTTACCTTTCGATGCACCTTAGTTTCATCATTTATGTACTCTAAGGAAAAATAATTGGTTCATTATGTCATTGTGGGAATTAGGAAGAAGACTCATTTGCAGCAAAGGGCTCAGAACACAGGCAGTTGATAATTGGGGGGTAGTGGCAGAGATAGGTCTCACCCCACTATCCAGGTAAGGGAGTGATTGACAGTTGAGATGTTCTTTGTTTTTTGTTTCCTTATTGAAACAGCTTTTTATTAAGTGGAGAAGTATAATTGCAGCACAATTTTATGTGTTAGTCTGTTCACAATAGGATTATAAATATTTAGTTTGTTATTATAGTCAGTCAGCTGAAGTCATTCATCAAATACTATACCCACAGCCTAAGGTCACTCCATGATTTAATATAGCCTAACAGCCCTAAGGCACAACCATTGCTGCTATCTTTTCCTACTCAGCTCTTTAGTAATGCTCCAATGCTGTGATTTCCTCACCAAATGGAACCATTGAGCTAAATTTTTAGAAATTGCTCAAGAAAGATCCTGAACTCTGCCAACCACATACAAATTCTGAGATTAGTGAGATAAAATACTGAGAAAGTATCATGATATACCTGTAAAATGCTTCATTTGAGTCATGCTAGTGATCTGAGAGGTAGTGCTTGTCTTCCTTTCTCTCTTGTTCTGTTTTAGTTTGGGAGCCTGCACTCAGCCTGATGCTTGGAGGCTACTTCCCAGCAGTGCTCAGGGGATGGGCCATATGGAATGGGAGTCACCAGGGCCTGCTGTTTGCCTGCTGTCTTCCCTCAGTGCCTCTGTTTCCCTTTACGGCAGCTTGTGACTGACTCAAGAGGCAGAATACAGTCCTGGTCTCTTCCTTCCCCGTCCAGCATGGAAGGCAGAATCACACAGTGTTCTGTCTATGGAGAACAGTGCTCACCACCCAGTAGAGACCTCCAGAAATGCATGCCAGAATATTAGGATAAAGACGCGTGGTCCCTCCTTATGTTTATATAGTGCAAATAATGCTTAAAATTTTAAAAAAATTAAACATCTTTCAACCCCAAAATAGCGGTAATATCTAAATTACTGCAGGAACTCTTATTCATTGCTCCTGAGACAGCATTGTGCTTTGACTACTTTAGGCTTCTCACCTCACACAAGCACTCTCTTACCATATAATCAGACAATCATGCTACTTGTGATTTATTCAGAGGCGTAAAAAACTTTTATTTACATAGGAACCTACCCTTTTATTCATGTAGCACTGTAGCACTGTCCCCCCATTGTTCATCGATTTGCTCGAGCGGGCACCAGTAACGTCTCCATTGTGAGACTTGTTGTTTCTGTTCTTGGCATATCAAACACTCCACAAGTAGCTTGCCAGGCTCTGGCATGCGGGCGAGATACTCTTCGTAGCTTGCCAGGCTCTCTGAGACAGAGGAATCAAACCCGGGTCAGCTGCATGCAAGGCAAGTGTCTTACCCACTGTGCTATCGCTCCAGTCCCCTTTTATTCATATGCACTTTTATTCATAATTTCTTAAATTTAGAGGCCATTTTCCAGACATACTAGAATGTCCTTTCTAGTGGATTGGATAAATGGTATTGCATCCATGCATGGAATGTTATTTGATTCATGAATGAACTAGCCAGTGACAAAGGACATGGTGGAAATGTAAATGCACGTTGCTAAGAGATCCCAGCCTGAAATGGATACAGACCACAGAACTTTGATGAGACCGAGACGGCATCCTGAGGTGGTCAGGATTTTGAAGCAGTAAAAAAGATCAGTGGTCCAAGAGCTATGGGGAAAGGAAATATAAGGTATTTGCACCCGAGGGGATTTCTAGGGCTGAAACATACTCTGTGTACACTTTCATGGTGGATGCATGTTTCCTGTTAGTTTAGCAGCCCGCCAGCCTCGAACATGAGCCCAAGAGCATCCTTTCAACTTGCTGAGGATGGTGTGTTAATGTGAAGCCGTGAACTGTACTATCCTGATGGGGGTCCCCATAACATTATTCGGAGGGGATATAGGAATTACACACATTCTATTCCATCCTCCTTGGATCCTAGAACTTTATTCTTAAAAATAAAGTCTGTTGCTGTCTTAATGAGCAGTTCCATACCTGAGATTTAGTCTCATATGTCAGCTGACTATCCTATAGAATTACAAGGGCACAGCACTCTGGGCTTTAGAGTTTCGGTGACAGAATCCATTTTGAAAGCCAGAAATATTAGAAATTCAGAAGTGCTCTAGTGAGAGCGATGCAAAGGTCATCACGTGTGATTATGTAAGTGGAAATAATTTATGAAATGTGAAGACCAGCTCCCTCCTGTGGAGTGTTCCACCAGGTTATCTAGTCACTGTCCGAGTTTGGTGAATGTCACTCCCAGTGGCCTCTCAGGAACTCCCCAGTACACAAATGCTTTCCATTTTTAATCCTGAAGCACATTGATTTTAAGCAGAGCACTGTTTCTTCATATATCTTTCACCCCATCTGGTTTTAACATCTCTATAAACTTTCAAATGTAGCCAAAGAGTTTCTGAAAAGTGATGAAACCTGACTTAATACAGATTATTGAAAAAGAAATTACTTCGCCTTCCCAGTGCTTTTTTGTAAAACTTAGAAATATTGCTGCTGAACGTTAAGTCACACTGGTTTTATTGTCAATACATTTCTCGTCTCGTTGAATCTCCTCAACTACCTGCATTCATTTCATATCTGGGCTGCCACGCCTGATAACACAATAGAGGGGATGGAGTAAGGCTTATGAGGGATGCCACAAATGACTTGAACTCGTAAAACTTCTATTTGAAAATAGACCGATTTCTGAAGGTTTCTCAAGAATTACCATGAGAGAAATATTCCTTTGCTCCCACCCCAACAGCCTCACTCCATTTGAATCGTAAGATGAGATTCTACATTGCGCAGCAGCGAATATGTTTCAGAAGCCGAGGTCTGTGAAAGCACCTCCAATGCTCAGGCGCAGTAAGCATTTGTTAAAAATAACTTGCGGAATCACAAAATATTTCTGGTGTGGGGAGCATGATTAGCCTGCTGTTATCAATTTACAATTATGAGGTCCCTTAATTGTGTACGAAGGTGTCCCATTACAAAATGATTTCTTATTCCCACTTAGCCATATGAGCTAATCAGTCATTTCCAGGATAAAGAAATTAATTGAGGAACTGGGGAGATAACTGAAAGGGCTGGAGTGCATGCTTTGCCGGAGGGAGACCAGGGTTAACACCCCCCAGGCCTGCCAGGGACGAACCCCCAGCATCAGATTGGATGTAGCTCCTGAGCACCAATGGGGTATGACCCAAACAAAGATGTTTGATAGATCAGTTTTCTAATTTCTAATATATGCATGCTTGTGTGTAGATAAATAATAATAAATCTCACATGAAAACATGTCCCTTCTGATCTGTCAGTGGTACAATAATTAAAATTGCCAATTTTCAAAATTTATGTGCATATATAACAGTGAACCTCCTGATCAGCGTGGCAGCTGTAATTGCAAGATGCCGCATCTTCTGTCCCTCCGTGGGCTTCTGTGGGGCAATTTTTCTGTACGACCAACACTGTTTTTTTTTTTTGGGTAAACAACTTGAAATGGTTTGTCAGTAATCAGCCTGCATTACAGTTGATTTGTGAGCCCTCTTGGAAACTGTGTCCACCGTTTCTCATCCAAAAACTGACAGGTACTCGCTTGGCTGTCTGTGCATGCTAAGTTCTTTCTTTATTAGAAAAAATTTCCCTTCTGATATTGGATGCCTAGCGTTCTCTTCTCCTACCCCAAATTCCCAAATAGAGTCCTTTGTTGAACCCCTCACTCTGCTAAGAGCTACATTCCAGGCACTGGTATTCAGAATATTTGAAGACCTAATCTCTCCAAGTTCTCAGTGCCCCACGGTGAAAGCGGGTTGCAGGGCTGGAAAGATGGCTCCAAGGTCAAAAGGATGATACCCACCTGGGAACAGGTGTGATTTCTGGCACCACACAGTCCCCTGAGCACCAACCTCATGCCCCTGCCAAACACCAGTCAAATCATAAGCCAAACCAAACACCAAGACACAAGTTGCAAGTATTCTCTTGGAGCATATAAAGCATCTAAGTAAGGAAAAATGAATGTGCAAGCGGCACTCAGATGGTCAGTTTGGAAACTCCCAGCGAGGCTCTTGGATCAAACTCACTGAGAGTCTGAAAAAGCAAGCCAATGTGATTAGACATGATGTACAATTTATTGTTGCTCTTTTGTGGGTTTGAGGGTATTATTTTTGTTGCAGTTCCAGGGGTTGAACTGAACACCTGCTATATGCAAGGCCTGTGCTTAACTTCTTGAGTCACATCCAGACCAGATCGTATGCATGGAGATGTCACATACATACTCACTTCAACATGAATCTAACATAGCTATTTCCTGTATCACTGCATCACCGTCATCCCATTGTTCAATGATTTACTTGAGCGGGCACCAGTAACGTCTCTATTACACTCAGCCCTGAGATTTTAGCAGCCTCTCCTTACTGTTTTCCCAACAATTGGGGGCTCTTTCAGGGTCAGGGGAATGAGACCTATTGTTACTGTTTTGGGCATATCGATTACTCCATGGGTAGCTTGCTAGGCTCTGCTGTGCAGGCGGGATACTCTCAGTAGCTTACAGGGCTCTCCGAGAGGTATGCATATATCTTTTATTGTATTTGGGATGTGAATATGCCCTGGGGAGCTTGCCAGGCTCTCCTGTGCAGGGAATAGACTCTCGGCAGCTTGTCAGGTTCTCCAAGAGGGAGAACTAGGCTATTAGATGTCTATATGACTAGATGACTATAAAACTAAGCTTCCAGGAGCTTGTTTTTATAGTCTCTGAATGTTGGCCATTGATGGGATTACACAGCGCTGGGGGCTATTTGTGAGTGTGACTGCCTAGCTACTGGAAAATGGGAGATCTGGGTGGAAGAGGCCCAGTCCCGATCTGAGCAGCCTTGGAGATCTCGGCCCCAGGTTCCACACACCTGGGTTCCTCTGCTGGTACCTTCATGCATGAGGCTCATCCAAACACGTAGAGAGGGGCCTTGAGTATGGCTGTGACTGGGTTCTGGAGGTCTTCAACTGTCGAGGCTCTGCTTGGGGCGGGGAGGGAAATGCAACCCGTCCTTTCCAAGGGGCCCAGTGAAGACAGTCAGGTGCAGGGCAAGAGACTTTGCATTGCTCTGTTCCAGGAGCGAGGAGCCATTTCCTAAATCTACTTTTGAGCTTCTTTAAAATGAAGTGTATCTTGTGTCTAGAAAAGATTAAAATTTTCTTCTTTCTTTTGTTCTCTCTCTATCTCTCTGTCTCTCTGTGTCTCTCCTCTCTCTCCCCCCTTCCAATCCCTTTATCTCTTCCTCCCTCCCTCTATCTCCCTCTCTCTCTCCCTCTCCCTCCCTCTCTCTATCTCCCTCCCCCCACTCTCATTTTTGGAATCACCTACCAGTACTCAGGGATCACTACTGGCAGAGCTCAAGAGACCCTTTGGAATAACATGATAGAACCCAGGTCAGTGGAGTGTGGGCAAGTTCTGGTAAGCTGTCCTACACCTCCACACCTTAAATGAATTCCTTTTAATTTAATCTTTATTTAGGTATTTTGATTTACAATAATGTTCATGATAAAGTTTTATGCCTACCTCACTCCAACACTGCACCCACCAGCAGAGCACCCACTTCGTCCACCAAGGTTCCAAGAATCCTCCTTTCCATCTCCTACCCCTCCCTAAACTCAGCTCTATCACCTTTGGTTATTTGTTCTCCCTTCCTGTGTATCTTTAAATCCCACACGTGATGTCATTCTCTATTTATCCTTTGCTTTTTAACTCGGTTGACTCAGCATGATGTCCCCTAGTTCCATCCATGTCATAGAAAATTGCATGTACAGCCATTGTGTACATACTGCAACTTGTTGACCCATTTTTTTGGACCTGGGTATGTGGATTGTCTACCTATCTTGGTTACTATACTATACTAAGCATTGCAATGAACATAGGTGTGCATATATGCTTTCAAATTAATGATATTTTGTTTAGGGGGTAAATGACAAGAAATAGCACTTCTAGGTTATATGGGAGCTTGATTCTTAATTTTTTGAGAAATCTTCATTTTTCTCTAGAGATGGTAAGCTGAGCTCTTACTGAAGGAGCTATATATGTTTCTTCTTGTTTATAAACCTTTGTCTTCAGAAGGAATTGAGAGTAATGAGAATGAGTTTAATCTGACTTAAAAATTCCCTGGTCTCATTAATAAAATACATTATTATAATTGAACTAGAAACTTTTTATTGATCTATTTTGAAGACTATGCAGTTTCCTAAATGCTTGAGAATTCATACCCTATCAGCTTTTCTTCAGCAAACGAAGTAAAAATTTACAATGCCCCAATTGAATAAGTTGAAATCCTGGCCCAAATAAATTGTATTGATATTGAAATCCCCTCTGTTTAATTTCATATGTAAAGCAATCTGCCTTAATAACTTAATTAAAATTTAATAAAGCATATGTCATATTAAAATTACTTACAACATAGTCATAAATTACAAACAAGCAAGATAGTGATGGTCATTTTTCACCCTTCGCCTACCTCATTCTTTCATCTTTCCCACTGAACACAGGAAATAAATACTAAAACTAAGCAGAACACTGAAAAATTATGGTCTTCAAAAAAACTTCCCTAGTTTCCCATGGCCTTCCCAGTAGCTTCCAAAATGTCTCAAATCACTTTTTTTTACCCTGGTTGGCAAATTTTCTATTTCCAACTATCTCTGTTTTCTGCACCCTCCTTTCTGCCACCATGTCCACTTAATTCTAGCTGATGACCCATCTTTTCAACTTTAAAGTACAAATATGTAATGTATAGCTCCAGAAAACAGTCATTAATAGAGTTATCCTGCAAAAAATATTACAAGTTGCATAGAAAACCATTTGGTTATCATAATCTATTTCTTCAGCCTTTATCATCCCCTTAGGCTAATTCATTAAAAAGTAAGAGTTATTGCTCCTTTTCAAACCAAAATATTTCATCTATGTTCTGAATCCCATATGCTTCAGCTACAGAAGTCTCAGTCCATTAATTGCTTCTTGTTCTCTTCAATGGTTGTTTTCCAAGAGAATTTATTTATTCTTTAACTTTGGCATAGCCTTAAATCTCTCGTGTTTGATCGACCAACTGCTCTTTTTCATGACCCCTTAGCCAACCCCGACTTCATGGCTATGAGTTTACAAATTCTGTCCTTTATTTCCCAGTTGCCACAGAATTTAGTTTTGCATTTATTCATCCTATGAAGCACTTACTTTGCTATATATTGGAATTATAGTAATGAATAAAATAGACAACGGTTTGAGTCTTTGGGAGCTGGCATTCTATTGGGGAGAGTCATAGAGATATCAAACTGTGATAAAGGTTGCAAGGAATAGTAAATCAGAGAAAAGAGGAGACGAGAAGAGGCTGGGGGGAGGCACTTCAGGGACAGGATTGTAAAGAAATGGCGGGGGTGAGCATGTAAAGATTGGTCAGGCCATTCCACAGAGAATAGCCAGTAGGTGTATAGGACTGGGATGTGCTTACAGCCCTGAACAATCTAGAATTTTTCCACCATCCTCCACACACCTTACAGATGCCTTCCTGGGAACTAGACAGAGAATTCAAAGGGTTGATGCATGGTTTGTATGCAGGAGGCCTGCGTATGATCCAGCACCACATTCAGCCCCCCAGCACCACTGGGCGCCCCCCTCCCAAATTCCTCCTAAACCCAGAAAACTCTAGTCCAAGGCTGCTGAATGACGGTCCCCTAAACATACAACCCATCTGGAAGGCAAAGCTGAGGTGATTCTCTGAAAAGGGGAAATCAGCCTTGACATAGTCTTGGGAATGTGTGTGGAAGGCCAGGTGTTGGTGAGGCAGGGTCTTGTCTGCTGTCCATGGTCTTTCAGCCAGTGGGCTCAGTTAGAATGGGCTGAGGATGGAAATGGGAATGCTCTGCGGTGGAGAGAAGACCTCCTGAGGTTCTGGGCAGCTCAAGCTTATCTCGTGATGGCCATTCACCAAGTCGGTGTTTGATGGCCATGAGGTTTGATGGCCTGAGAGAATAGCACTATGTGCAACTGTAGACTACCAGGAAGAAGTGCTTTTTATTTTTATTTGTTGGGAAAAAAGGTTTTCCAAGTAGGCTGAGAAGGCACAGGAGCCATTCCCAGTGACTCTCAGTCACCAAGGCCAGCAGTGGAATGTGAGGCCGGTGAATGCCATGGGCTCACTATGCAGGGCTCAACCATGCCAGGGACCCCAGTCCACTATAGTGCTGCCCGGGGGTCCTCAGGCCCACACGTGATGGTGCCCTCAAGACCCTGGGGTGCTGGTGACTGAACCAAGCTCAGATTACACAGGAAACATTAAAAAAAATGCCCCCACTTGTTGGCATGTTCTGAGCCCTCCAGGAGCAAACAGGAAGGAAGCAGGAGTCGCCCTTAAACCAGGAAAGCTTCTGGACCGTGGGAGCGTCACTGCAGATCCAATGGCCACTCTGTCAGGCGCCCTGGGTGTTGGGCAGTAAGACGGCTGCACTGTGTGAGTTTTCTGGTGCAGTTACAATTTTTGAAAATAAACTGGCTCCATCCGAAAAGGCAGTGCTGTGGGGGAGCTCTGTCAACCCTCAGCTGGGAGCTGCTGCCTAGCAGTAGACAGACGAGATGAGAATGACATTCCTTTCATGGAGATACACGGTTTAAGGATCAATACTTTGAAATATCACCAGCATACTCCCTGTTAATATTTGATAGTGTCCTTTTAGAAAAATGTTTGCTTTCAACATCCATAGGGTTTCATACAACCCTCGCTCCAACCCCACACAACACCAACCCCAACCCCACCCCTCTGCTTCCCTCCACCTTTGTCTCTGCCCCCACCACCTCTCTGCCAAGGTGGTGGGGTTTCTAGGGACCCAAGAGCTGTCCTTTATGACAGTTTCTGAGTATTTGGGACAAATTCCAAAGAGAATAGTTAAATCACTCACCACGCTGGACATATGCAGAATGTGGTGATGTCACACCAACTCTCTCCCTTTGGGTAGAAGTTTCACATTGTAGGAGCAACCTTACATCACAAAGGCAAAGTTCTCTGTGTTGGGGGGTGGGGGAGCTGCTCTGTCCAGGACCACAGAGGCTGTGGGAGTGATATGGTGCTCTGGTCACTTTCATCTGCATGTGGCAGTCCAGCTTCCCAGGACTAAATATTGGAGACACTTCCTTTCTCCACGCCATGTTCTTGTCTCCTTTGTCTTAATTGCCCACATGCATCCGGGCTCTTGACTGTTCCATCCATCAATCCATGTGTCTGTCTTGATTCCTAGGGGTGCTGGAATCTGGGCTTATCCACCTAGTCTTCTATTTATTCCTCCTTCACCTGTAATTCAGTTCCACAATTTCAAAATTTACTTTTTATGATAAACAGAGCACCATTGCTCACAGGTGAAGTCTTATAAAGCTGTGTTTTTCTCCAGGGAAAGTGTACATGTTGATAGTAAATGTAAAATGTTCTCTCTGACTATAAAGAATGCGGGCAGACTTCCAGTTTCCCCAACACACGAAGATTTCAATAAAAACCTTCAATATGAAAGAAGCCTTCCTCCCCTGTGGATGTCAGGCTCCTTTTGTAGAACAAAAAGCAGACTGAGGTCCTTAATCACTATTATTATTCTAGCACTTGGAAGCAGCTACATGATTAAAATTTTATTTTAATTTGAAGTCTCTGGGATAGGAAGCATTTAGAGATCTCATTGAAATGCAGGACTCTTTCAAGTTGCTCCCATTAGCTAGTCAGAGTCATTGTCAATAGAAATGAGGAAGATGGGAGATTTGGGTTTTGACATGCAAATGAGTACCAAGCTCCTCACTTGGCTTCAGAATTTGTGTATCAGAGCTGTCACAACACCAGTTGCTACAGGAAAGGAGGGGTGTTGTGGCATCTCTGAGTGTCAGGATGCCAGGGTGTAGGGTAAGCAAGGTATGTGAAGTGCTTCTTTGGATGCAACTGGCAGAACACACAGGCGAGTCTCAGGATGTCAAAGGACAGGCCTGAGTGTGGTGGAATCACCATGCTAGTGGGAAATAGGGTAGGGTTGCAGTGAGGATGCAACAGAAATCTTCAGGATGCCTAAAAGAATGTTTGTCTTTGCTCCGTGTTGTGGGTGAGACATCAGGCCTATGGTGACGGCACCATGTGTGGAGGGAATTTCCCATCATCTGGATTTTTCTATAGGTTTCCCTCTGTCTCCAGTGGAAGGTTTCATTGTCACCACTTAAAAGATTAATTCAGGGGAGGCAGAAATGGCAGTGATGGTTCTCTGTATTTGTTGCTAATTCCCAGGTTTGATTCATTTTCAAGAATGAAAATGTTGAATAATTAAGATGCTCAGACTCAGAGTTGGAAAGTAGAAAAGTTTATAGTAAAGTAAAGTAGAAGAGAAAGAAAAGGAGGTCCCCAAGTGGGGAGGAACTTAGTATAGGATGAAGTTCAAAGTGACTGTTTTGTGTCAGCCTTTTAAAGGCCCTTTGTGTTTCTTACCAATGGGTAAGTATTACAGAGAATGCGGGTTGTTGGCCTGGTTGGAGTCTGCCTGGCCATCTGCCTCAGTGCTGTCCATTCTCTTAGTCTCCTGTGAGCCTAAACTCTGGGGCAGAATTTTATGGTGAATAGTTGTTAACTCCCTGTTTATCAGAAAAGTCCAGGAATTTCTAAGATGGGTCAGCCAAAAACAGGACTGCTCACAGCAGCTGGCAAGGGTAAGCTGAGGCACACAGCACTTGATTTTTGTGAGGTTTGTGACTCACTTTTTATTTTTATTTTTTCCCGTAGTAAGAAGCACAGAAGCTGCTCAGGAATTTCAGCAGGAAAGCCTGATATCTTTTAAACACTGATAGGATAAAAGTTTTGCAACCAATTTTATAACTAGAAACCCATGTTTTAAACTAAACCATTACTCTTTGAACCTATTTTTTGTGTACCACAGTTATTTCAACTCAAGATTTTCTGGGCTGGAGCAATAGCACCGGCAGGTAGGGCATTTGCTTTGCACAAAGCCAACCCGGGTTCAATTCCTCCGCCCCCTTTCAGAGAGCCCAGCAAGCTACCAAGAGTATCTCGCCCACACGGCAGAGCCCGGCAAGCTACCCGTGGCATATTCAATATGCCAAAAACAGTAACAAGTCTCACAATGGAGACATTACTGGTGCCCGCTTGAGCAAATTGATGAATTGATGAGCAACGGGATGACAGTGATACAGTGATACAAAATTTTCTAAGTCAGATATTCTAATGATTCAATAGTTCCTTTACAAAAAAAAAAGTCATCCACTTTACATTCAGGCAGCTAGGAATGGCCCTTTGGCTTTAGTGGCTTCTGAATATGGAGAATCAGGTAAAAATGTGGGAAATGACAACAAGTAGCTTTTTCTCAGATGACAATGCCATCTCGTCAGCCGGTCATCATTTTGTCCAGGTCCCCATTTTGTCCAAGCAAACCTCACAGTTTCCATGCAGTTATTTCCATGCAGAGATGGGCCTCAGGCTGAGGTGCCATCTTGAGACGTTTCCCTGGAACTTCCCACCTGCAGCAGCCCTGAGGAGGAAAGCCCAGAGCAAGGGTTCAGTTTTGCCAGGTTTCCTTCTTTCCAAACCCTCCAGTTCCACGCGTGATGGAATGATGGGTAATTCTGCCCCCTCTCAAGCCGTCTCAGCTGTCCTCACACAATGGCCCAGCATGTTCTGGTGGGAGCTGGGCCTAGGGAACACGGAGGCCATAGGAAGTGGTGTGAGGCCTCACTTCTATTTTCCTGCCTGTTCCCTTAACATTTTTCTCTCTCAACGGACTCTCAGGGCCTGTCTCCCCTGCACCCCACATCTTCACTGATCTCTTTTCCCCAGTTCCCATCTTTGTAGGTGCCTGAAGCAGGGCCAGAAACAGAGGAGCAATTCCACCAAGGAATAAGCGAAGTAGACCCTGTGGGGTTTGAGCAGCCGGACCCGGCTAGCCGCAGCGTGGCATTCTCTTTCTCTCCCCCATCCAGCAGGCAGCTGGGGCAAAGCTCGAGGAGAGTCCTGTGGCAACTGGAACCCAGAGCTCCTCACTTGAACACAAACTCCACACAGGGCTGGAGATCTCTGCTCTTGGTTTTCCATATTTGTAAAGTTGGGGTCAGAGACTTAGTATGCAGCTAGGACGCTTGCCTTGCATTTGGGGGGACCGGGGTTCAATCCCAACATCCCACATGATTCCACAAGACCCATCTTCAGAGATTCCTGAGTGCAGAGCCAGGAGTAAACCCTGAGTACTGCTGCATGTGGCCCCCAAATGAAACAAAACTTAAAAGAACTGAAGGCAAATGAATGCTATAAGAGCTTTAAATGAATCACGCTCAACATTACAAGTTTTACCCTTCAGCAGACAGTCGGGAGATATAGACAAGATAGCCATGCAGGGGAGCAAGGTTTATTTTTATGTGACCTTGGGATGTTTACTTTCCTTATTTCCTACAATTCTATAATAAATGGCTTTGAACTTTATCTAGTCAGTTGTACACTAATATAAATATATAATGTTTAAAATAGCATTTGTCAGTATAGCATGTTTAGCATCTTACTAGCATTACTCTAAATAAATTTTAAGAATGATTTGTTTGGGGGATGTATTTCAGACAAATCCCCCATGCAGGCTTGATTACCCCCTTCTTCCTTCAAGACAATGTCCAAGAAGAGCTTCTTTTTCAGGCTGTCTTGGTCTCTTCACAGGAACTGACTGTCTCCTTTTTTGTAATGCTGAGGGACTGACAGTCCCAGCTCTCCACTCTGTAATCTGGAAATCAAGTGAGTAGTCCCCATTACAAATAACTCAAGACAGACAAGAGCTTTGTCTAAGGAATCTAGTTCAGCACTGCAATTTCAAGGATTCAACCTGAATCAAATGGAATCACTGAAAAGATGCTCACTACTTAATGTCTAGTGGCCACCAGCCCTCAGTAGCTCCAGACCAGGGGCTGAGACTCTGGATTCTCTGCCAATACCTGTGAAATAGGTTAAATACCTGTACACGTATTGACATCCTCAGAAAAAGAACAGATGCTCCTGACTTAGGAGTTGATATGAAGTAAAGCTCAGTTAGGGACAGCAAAATGTTTCTGCAAGTGACATCTGGGACCTAAGGCAACTGACCAAATATATCTTAGTGACCAGAAGATTAAGCAGTTCAAAAAGGACAAATCATCAAATCACCTCACTTATGATTTGACTATTCCTATGAATCAAATGTCTAAGTACAGGTTTTTTATTTGTGATTGTCTTTCAGGAAAAATAGTGATCTTTTAAATAGCTTCTATGAGACTCCTGAAATCGTCAAATTTCATCTTAATTGATGAAGAAAAGAACTAGAGGGATTTTACTTGCAGAAAAGTCAAAGCTAGAGGGAATAATAAATAGGAAAGGGGGGCTGGAGCAATAGCACAGAGGGTAGGGTGTTTGCCTTGCACTAGGACGACCCGAGTTTGATTCCCAGCATCCCGTATGGTCCCCTGAGCACCGCCAGGGGTAATTGCTGAGTGCAGAGCCAGGAGGGACTCCTGTGCATCACCAGGTATGACCCAAAAAGCTAAATAATAATAATAATAATAATAGTAATAATAATAATAAACAGGAAAACTAGAGTGGCCCATTTTTCCCCAACACAACACTAAATGGCATCCAGCAGGAATTTCACAGCTTGTCAAATCAATTCATATAATGAATGATTAATCATCATAATTTTAAAAAATAATTTACAGAGAGTCCACTCTGTATCAATAGCTGCCTCATCTAGAAAGATACATGCATACTCGTGCCATTTAGAATTATCATTGTTTCAGAAAAACCCAACCATGAAAAATTAATTTGGATGCCACCACCTCTCCACCCTTGGTTCTTGTTTCTCGAAACATCACTGGTCATGATCCCTTCTTCTCTGTAAATCCAGACAACACAGTTCTGCCACCCTCTAGTCTTCCTTCTTTAAAAACATTTTTAAAATCACGAATCATTCTCTGAGCCTTAGACCAGGTTTGGTTTAGAGGGAACACCCCAGCACCTCATCCTGCCACAATCAAGCCTCCAAGCCATTCCTGTCCAGTTTGTTTTAGAGGGAAAACCCCAGCACCTCATCCTGCCACAATCGAGCCTCCAAGCCATTCCTGTGCTCTACCACAGGGGCTACTCCCCTGCCCAAGACTTGATGCTGGTGACCTTCTCTCACCATTGACCGGGACATTGGGAGCTGACTGGGACAGTAAGCCTCACAGATTCTCCAAATGACCAAGTAGATCCTTTGGACCCCGTTTACTATGCAATCGTGGACACTTAGAAAATAGACAAAAGTAACTAAAAGACTTGTGGTGGGTTCTTGAATAACTTGTAATCTTAAAGGGAAATATAATCTGCTGAAAAGAGATGGTTTATGTATTCGGTTTTGGGAGCATACCTGGTGAGACTTAGGAGTTACTCCTGACTTTGGACTCAGGAATTACCTCTGGTGGTGCTCAGTGAACCATACGGTAGAGGGGGGGTGGCGCATGTAAGGCAAGCCATACCTGCTGTACTATTGCCCCAGCCCTAGATCTTTTATTTTCCATCTTGATGTTTCATAGGACTGGAGCAATAGCACAGTGGGTAGGGCTTTTGCCTTGCATGCGGCCGACCCGGGTTCGATTCCTTCATCCCTCTCGGAGAGCCCAGCAAGCTACCAAGAGTATCCTGCCCGCACACCAGACCCTGGCAAGTTACCCGTAGTGTATTTGATATGCCAAAAACAGTAACAGGTCTCACAATGGAGACGTTACTGGTGCCCACTTGAGCAAATCAATGAACAATGGGACGACAGTGCTACAGTGCTACAGATGTATCATACTTCTATCTCCAGAGGATGATTTATTACAAGAAAACACAGAAGTGAAACATGCCCTTTAGTAACTTTTAAAAAAGTAAAAACACGGAGCGATAGTACAGTGGGTAGGGCATTTACCTTGCTTGCAGCCGAACCAAGCTATTCCCTGGCACTCCGTAGGGTCCCCTGAGCCTACCAAGAGTGATACCTGAGTGCAGAGCCAAAAGTAAGGTCTAGTGTGGCTAAATAAATAAATAAATAAATAAAATTGAATACTGGCAACTAAAATTTTAGGGAAGAGGCAATCAAATATATTCCAGAACCAATTACCAGTAGTGGACTATGGAATGAATTCAGCTGGCTATGAGTATAAAAACAGATATGTCAAAGTGTCTCACTTATTTAAAAAAATAATAAAGTTCTTTGGTTGTTTAATTTTAAAATAGGGTGTATTTTAAGGTGCTCTGCTCAGAGCGCTTGGTGAAAGCCTCATCTGGAGGCGGTGTTCTGATTTGCCCTGTGTGCAGCTGGAACAAGGTTAGGGTCAGCCAGACACTGCCCCGGGCAGAGCTTTCCCTGTCAGGGGCAGTGTTGCTGGCAGCCACTTGGCCTCTGCAAATGTGGGCACTCGGTGTCCTGAAGAGGGTCAGCAAGCAAGAAAAGTGCAAAGGTTCCACCCTTTGGGAAGTGTTTAAATCTTCAGGAAGGTAATGCTAATTTGCCCTACCAAGTCAAAACATTCATTTTTCTATGAAAGATGGATTTCTTCATGCTTTCTTGGTGAAATCTTTGTGATCTATGGTACCAGGGCACAGTAAATAACCTGTCTCGATGCAGTGATACAGTCATGGGTTTCTGTCAGGCCTCCACACACCCAGAGCTCGGTCCACCAGCTAGTGGGCATTCCTTGTGGCAAAGATATGAGATATTCCAGAACAGAACCTCAGGCACTTTGAAGTTTATGCAAATCCATGCATGCCACACCACTTTTATACAAAAAAAAAAGCTATCCTCGATGTTGGAACAGGTTTCATGTTTTCTATGCAATCAGATGATAAATGGAGCAAGGAAGGTAAAATGAGGAGACATTTACATCAGGAAGAGTATAATTCAGGGTGGAGGGGATGGCAGAAGGGCAGGGAGGCCCTAAAATCAGGGGCACTCAGAACTCTGCAAACGAGATTTGACTTAGACTTGAATTCATGGCTGTGGAAGGATCCAGAAAGGCACGTCTGAGGCAGGAGGAGAGGGACAGTTGAGGGGGTGAGAGGAGGCTCCTTCTGTGTTTGCATCTCTGCAAGTGTTCGGACTGGCAGCCCTGGAGAGTCAGCTGTATGGTGCCAGCCTTTACGGGGTCCCAGCCTGATCCACAACATGGTGGGCACTGGCATATTCTACCCTGTACCCGAGCGTGGCAGATCCTGCTGTGACAGATTCATACATATACCTCTTACTTCCTGAAGCTTTTACCTGTTATCTCCTGACATTCTTATTGTAGCACCTGTATTTTATTGATTTGGGTATCAGCATGACCAGAACAGTTCCTGGCACTTTATAAATGATAAAACTGGGCAAGATGGGGAGGAGGGAGAGTGCACACATGATCTTATGAATAAGGGTCCATCGGGGAACAAAAATCTCACCATGTCGCCAGAGTTTTCTGATCCACTGTTTAGCACCATTCTCTCTCTCTCTCTCTCTATCTCTCTCTCTCCCTCCCTCTTTCCCTCCCTCTCTCTCTTTCTCCTTCTTCCTCTTCCTCCCCCCTTCTCTCTCTCAGACTACTCAGACTAAGAGGTTGCTCTTCTATTCAGAAATGAAAACTTAATTTCCTAAACAATAAATAAGATTTATGAAGAACACTGCTATTGTAAAGCTATTGATTATTTAATTGCAAAGGTTAGCATTTAGTGCCAGGAATCATGTAGTGACTTGCCAAAAGCATGGCATATATTTCATACCAGAACTACCTCTTAAGCATTTTAAGTGCGTTCTGATTAATGAAATTGCTTGTTCTCAGCATGCCCTTATTTATTTTAGGAAAAAGGCATTTAAAATCAGATTGCACACGGATCGTCCATAAAAATGTTATACCACTTAACAAATTTATGTAAAAGAGAGCTAATAGCATTCTTTTGTCACATATACAATCCTTCCTTTGTACTAATTCATATGCATATGTACACACCCAAATACAATGTTCTAATAATTGGTTCAAATAAATGTATGATGTTTAATAATGGGAAAAACTGTTTGCATTTCCTCCATGGTTCTACCAATGGCCTCTGTCCTTCTTGTGGGTCTAAGCCAACACCTGACAGATTCTTTGCCACATTCTAGCTCAACATCCCATGCTTATTACATGTCTTGGATGTGACTCCCTCTGGCATTCACCTTGTCGGATATGGATCTCTAGATTATGTAAGGATTGTGAAGTAGTTTTCAGACATGTTCTTAAAATATTGGTGTCCTTTAATTTCCTTTATTTGTATTGGCTACCATTGAACCCAGCTCTCTAAAAATCTACCATCATTTTTATTAGTTTTTCCATTGACTTAGGTTTGACCATCTTGGTGCATCGTCCTTGTGTCACTGGTCGTATCTTAGATTGCTTAAATCGACTTCCAGCCTACCTCGTGATGTTCTCTCTCTCCTTACCCTTGATAGAGAAAACATTTGACATTTCACCTCACTATTCCAGCTGGTCTCATTTATAGTAACGATTTCTCTGTTGGATAACATTATTTGTTAATTACCATCTCATTAGTATCCTTTGAAATCCTTCATGGGTTTGTAATAGGTTTTTCGAGTCTTATTGTATGAAAGCTAACATCTGGTCCTAGCCAGCGTCTGTTCAAGCTAGTTCCTAGACTGGCACCTTGGACGTTCCCAACATATGTCTCATCACTTTTGGCTAACAAGTGTGCTGTTGCTGGGCTGGAGACGTAGCTCGGCGGGTAGGATACTTGCTTTGCACATGGCAAGAAGAGCACACCCCTGCCCTCAGCCCCTCCCGCCTCCCAGCCCCCCACTCCACCCATCTGCAGAAACTTTCTGATACTCTCAGGCCCAGGCTTTGCCATTAGCTAGTTCACAGCCTAAGGCCAGAGCTGGAAAGTTGCCCCATTTGCTCAGATCCAGATTAATCTTTTGGCTGTCAGTGATGCATCTGGGAGGGTCGAAGTCAAACCGATGCAATCTATGGTTTAACAGAGCTGCTTAACCTCAACTCCACCCAGCCTTCCCCACTCCTGCTCTCTGACAAAGCCCTGTGTGTATGTGTGTGTGTGTGTGTGTATGTGTGTGTGTGTAGAAAAAAATAGCCTCTACTCTCAGTACCTAAAAATGCTAAATCTCCAGCATGACTCCAAAAGGAAAAAAAAAACCATACTTGGCTTAGCTTGTTCTAATTTTTTGTTTTATCTATTTCCAGTGCCATGAAAATCTTCCAACTTATAATTGATCACTTGTATACATATTTATACTTTAATTATCACTTTTATACTTATTTGCAGTTATTTTAGCAAAGCAGAATGGCCAAGACCACTAAGGATCAATGATCAGAAGGCTTTGCTCAGTTATCTTTGAGAAATATCTTAAGATGGGAAAAGCATCACTCTTCATCTCTTCATGTAGGTCCAACCTTGCTGATGATTAAATTTTCCTTCCACCAGTGAACTTAAAAAAGAATTTAAGTGTTTTCTATAGTGCTGATCTCCTGGTAATAAATGATCTCAATATTGTTTGTCTCTAAAAGCATCTTTATTTTGCCTTCAATTTAAGATGATATTTTCCTTGGGCAGAAGTGCTAAGTTGTTTTATTTCTGTACTACCACTCTTTAAATATCATTTAACTTTTGCTATCTAGTTCTGACAAATATCTATCCCTTAAAGTATTTTGATAGTGCATATATGCTTTGATGATGGACTTTTGTTTCTGGTTTTCAGCTGGTTCTATCCATTGTCATTTCCAGAACTTCTTCGATCCTTGAAATTGTCTTCTTGTTGAGGACTGTTGGGTGCTTCCCTGCATGCTTTAATTTTATCTGATGGACAAGTGTGGTGGCTCCTGCTGTTGGTTCCTTCTTTTTATTGCATTACTTGTGTAAATTTTGTACAAGAACATAAGGGCAGGCACCAACTGGAAATCATCACAGAGCACCTTTAGCTCGGTGCTATACTCCTTCTGAGGATGTCCCCAGATGTTCTAGCCCTTGACCGCTTGTGCTCTGGGGAAACATCCTTCTTAGCCTTGTGTGTGCTCCAGGCATGGTCTGGCCAGGCACATTCCAGGTCTCTTCTCCAGTCTGGGATCCTTCATTGCTCCCAGGCACATGGCTGAGGGAGGCATTTGCTGCTTTAGAAGGATGTCCGCGTATCTCCTGCCTCTTTCTGCCTTCTCCCTCTGATCTCTGCTTTACTCCCGGGTCCTCAGCTGAGTGCTTATTGGCTCCTCTCTGAAGAAGCAGAGCTCTCTGCCCACAAGTTGATCTCCCTGCTCTTCCCCAGAGGATGGATCTCCTCCCCAGGTTCCTGTCCTTCATCTGAGGCCAGTGGATTTCTGTTAGTTATTTTAAGGAAGTAAAATACCTGGAATATAACTTCCAGCTTTTAAAAACATGGAAAGAACACAGCTTTGTGGGTGGCGAGCAAGCGAGCTCTCTTCTAACATGCTCTCGCGTGGAGCCCATACGAACAGTCAAGCTACGCCTACCTCATGGTTCCTATCACCTTTTTGGAGAAATGCAGAATACACCTTTCAGATGGCCTCTTTTGGATGAGTAAGATCTAAACTGACAGTAAAGGGAGATCAGGGAAGGCGAGTTTGTAAGGCAGAGAGGTAATCTGTATTTCCCTTCTTCTGACCTAGAAAAGTCTGGATCCTGTTCATGTATCCAGCATGGAGAGCCTTTAGAGATTGTGATACGCCATATCTATTATTGAAATGTGAATGAAAGTTTTAGAAAAGCATTTAATAATGTCATAGATACTCTAATGGGGTATGGGTGATAGCAAGAGAGAGAGAGATGAAAGGGCCATTGGAAGAATCTGGAAGAATGGTGCATAAAAGTTCAGAGAACAGACATGTACAGACACAGGCCCATCAGAAGAGTTCTTACCCCCAAATGCTCTTTCTGTAAGAACAAAGGACAATAAGAGCACGGGAGAATTTTAATTTATTTATTGTTGTGTTATGAGTAAGGTTGCTGTATAAGCATACAAATTTGGGGGCAGGGGGACAATCCAGTTGATGAAGTTAAGGCTAGGAATGTGGAAAGCATATTTCTCTTGTCTCAGCTTCTGTGTTCTCCTTTGAGCAGAAGCTCCAGAGACAAAAGTTCTAATGTTAGCTGTTCCATTCAAAGTGTTCTCTTAAGGGGGTTGGAGCCGAAATGCACTGGGGAGTGTATTTGTCTTGCACATGCCCGACCTGGGCTTGATAGTGACATCCCTTATGGTCCCCCGAGCACCACCAGTAATTATACTGAGTGCAGAGGCAGGAGTAACCCCTTAGTATCGCCAGGTGTGACCCAAAAAGCAAAAAAAAAAAAAAGTCCTTTTAATTTGTTCATCATTGTCTATAATGCTATGATTGAGTTGGTGGATTTCTGCAGAGTAGCAGGAGCTTAAACACTATTTTAACTCTTTGGATGTCATGACCATATATCCAGATTTGATTTTCACTAAAATATAAACTTCAGTGCTTTGATAGTACAGTGGGTAAGGGTTAAGGAGTTTGCTTACAAGTGGCTGACATAGTTCCTTCTCCAGCACTGCCAGGAGTAATCCCTGAGCACAGTAGGGTATGCCACCACCAAGTGTGTGTGTGGGGGGGGGCACACTTCATGACATCAGGAGCACTGTGTTTCAGCTGCCGTCAGCCCAGCCCAGCCATTTTCTGGACTATGTGAGGTACCCGATAATTAACTATTGAAAAGATTAATAAATTGGTATGTGTCTTTTTCCCCAACTGAAATCATCTCATTCTCGCTTTCACACTCATACCTCATATTCACACCATTCTATCCCCGGATTCTGTTCCCACTGTTTTCTGTTTAGAAACATTTCAGTGGCATTTGTGAGAGCCCTCCTTCCACTGGGAACGATCATCCTGATTTTGTATAAACTCTGTTATTTCCATCTAATCACTTATTGGTTTCTGATTACTTTCCAGCAGTGAAATGATACTGAGATCATATCATTCATAACACAGATATCCCTGCTTTGGTGATATTTAGTGTATTATAGATAGCGAATTACTGATAACAAGCAATACAAAATAAATTATTTAGGATATGCCTTTGGGGCATGCGTGGGTAGTGGTGGGAAATATCAAAATAATGGTGCTGGGAAGGTGTAATGGTAGTGGGATTGGTGTTAGAATATTGAACGCAATAATTGTGAGCAATTTTCCTAAAAAATTAAAAATATAAATGTCTGCTTAGAAATCACCAATATTAAATGAGCGGTGTTTCCTTGCATGAATAATGCAGTTTGGGAGCCATGGTGGAAAGCCAGCTAAAAGTTTGGTCAAATCCACTGATTTCCAGCACATCTCTGAAGGGTGAGGCGGCTGAGGGATGGCATCGTGCATCTTCGGTTGAAAGCGCCACCTGGTGGGAAGCAGAACCGCAAGTGCGGGCGCATGAGCTCCTTGTAGTTGACTGAGCCAAGCCCAGGAAATCAGGGTGGGAGCCAAGCAATTTGGGGTCTTTTCAGAGAAGCAAAATTTCCTTGTATTTGTCTGTAAGCGATTTTTAACCCAGTGTGTTATTCCAGGAATGCTGTCTGCTACATCTACAGTGTCTGCCTTCCTTATCCTATTTCTACACAGAGGTAGAATACAAACCATGGAGGAAAATCATTAATGGGACATTTTAAAAACAATTCTTGAGCAGTTTCCTAAATATAGGCATATTATCAGTGCATTTTTCTTTTATTAAACATTTGATCTTTAAGTCATGCTGGTTATATCTTGTATAAGTTTAGGGGCTAATAAAAGAAAAATTTTGTTGACACATTTGACTTAATTTTTTTTTAATATTATAAATAATTCTGTGATTCCTAAGTGCTCTATATATGCTGGTTATTTGACATGGAGAATTCCGGGTCCCCCAAATTTATGGGGCAAATGAATTCCAAAGGCACTTATTGAACATTTTAGTCTGTCGTTTGGATCTGGAATTGACTAGCATTACTTGGGAGTTTTTAGGAATAACCAAAATATTATAAACAGACATTTCTTTGTAGCCAAAACTTCACTTTAAAAAAGAAACTCTTGCCGGGGATAAACGCGAGTGGTGTTTTAGTAGAACGCTGCTCCTCTGTCTGTGGCAATAGGCTGTGAAACCGAGCGTCTCCAGCCCCACACACCGAACCTGATTAATTCAGAAAGGAGAAAAGTCAATCAGCCCATATTTATTCTGCTCTCAGAAGAAATCTGTCCTTTAAAACGTCGGCGTCCTCAGACTCACGCAGCTCTGTCTGGGAGCCTATGGATTACAGCCTAGAATCGCATTATCAGAAAGGGATAATCTCTTATTACACCTTCTTTCCTCCCCCGTTCATTTCTCATACCCTCTTCTCTACTCACGTGCAAAAGTGATCGGAAAAGCAGGAAATGTACTAACTATAAACGCCCTCTCTCACCTGCCTGCATGGCTTAGGTCAGTACACCCTGAGTCACACGCCCATTGGCAGGAGACAGGGATGCTGGTGTGTCCACCCTCCCCTCTGCTCCCCACTGTCTGTCTCCTCTCCAGGGAAAGCCAAGTGTCACCCTGGTGGTCACTGCCTTTCTGGCTTGTGAGTACCAAACTACCACCACACCCTTGTCAACTCTCCATCCCCGAGGTTTAAGGCTCCCTCCATCACCCCCTCTCAGCCCTGCCTCCTCCCAAGCTTCAGAACAGAAGCTCTGAAGAGTTTGTTGACCCCAGAGCTCATCTTTGTGAGACTTGGTGTAAGGACTTGGTGAATGTCCTTCCAGCTAGGCAAATCTTCCCTCTACATGCAGTTCTTTTAGGTGTTTTTTTGTTTTGTTTTGTTTTTGTTTTTTGGGTTTTTTTTTTTTTTTGCTTTTTGGTACACAGGGGTTACTCATGGCTCATGCACTCATGAGTATACATGGGGTTACTCCTGGCTCATGCAACCCCTGGTGGTGCTCGGGGGACCATATGGGATGCTGGGAATCGAACTCGGGTGGGCCACATGCAAGGCAAACAGCCTACCCGCTGTGCTATCGCCCCAGTCCCTCTTTTAGTACTTAGAAGACCTCTGGACCTGAAAGTTTCCCTTCTCTTCTCCTGACCACTCTCCCCTTCCTTCCCTCCTTCCTTCCTTTCCTTCCTCCCTTCTCCCACTTTCAACTTTTCTTTATTCCACCCATTCCTTATCCTATCACTACCTTCATTTCTCCATCTTCACCACTTTGATCTTCTTTGGGAATTTAGCTTTACATATTCAGCATCTGCCTAATTTTTGTGGACCCCCAAATTAAATCCATAAGGACAGTGGGCATGACCTGACCTTTAGCGCTCCTCGCCATCTCTCTCACTGCTGCTGTTATTTAACCTTACAGACTGTCCTGGCTTTTATAATAAGTATTTCTTTGCTTTTATTTTTAGTTTCATCAATTGTTAATGTAATTCAAAATAATATAATTTAATTTCATCTATTGTGATGTTTATAGTTCAAATCATACTCAGTTTTCATTTTGAATTTATTTAATTTGCTCACTCCCTTGTACAGTAACCACTTTTTAATATGACATTATTTTATTTGTAATATTTATATGAAATTTTTTGAAAGAAGATCCCGTGGTGTATTTCATGAAGTTATTTTTATGACCCACTAGTTGTTTTAGTTTTCACCAGAAGTTACTCTATTAACATTTTGGGGTTTGTTTTCTTGGCTTCACCTGTGTTTCTGTAGATTGTAGGGGAGTTATAGATGATCCAAGCTCTTCATCAATTTACACTCTAAAAAAGGTATCAATTATCAATAAACCATACAATTCCCATTTTTTATTTATGCCAACCTGATATACATTACAACATCTCTCTATTCTTTAAATTGATACTTCCAATTCACTGTCATTGTCATCCCATTGTTTATCAATTTGCTCGACCGGGCACCAGTAACTTCTCCCATTCGTCCCTGTCATGTGCTAGTGTAGCCCGAGGGCATATTGGGGCTCTTTCAGACTTAGGGAAATGAGGACAATCGTTGTTACTGTTTTTGGCAAATCGAGTACACCACAAGTAGCTTTCAAGGCTCTGCCATGCAGGCAGGATACTCTCTGTATGTTGCTGGGCTCTTTGAGAGGGACGGAGGCTTTTGGGGTGGCCTCTAATTGCCTTTACAGGTGTTCCCAGTCTACCGAATGTAAACTTTTGGTCAACTGGCATGTTGTAATGATCTGCACACTGACAAACATGCACCTACCTGCATCTCTGTGAAGCTCCTGGGACATCTGCGGCCTCAGGTTGATATCCTTGAGGTTGATGGAGTGCGCCCAGAGGTTATTGAGCAGCTGGTAGAACGGGACCCTATCGAGGAGGGTCTGTGCCAGGTCGAACACCTGTGCCCAGTCCCAGGTCACCCAGTTGTTGGCTGACAGCACCCCACAGTGGATGAGCCACTGCACGCACTGCCGCCATGGTTCTATGTCCGATGGCATATTTCCAATTACTAATATTTCCAATACTATTTTAATTTTTATTTCAATGTTTCCAATTACTAATTTTAATGTATCTTCTGGTGATTTTATAAGTTGTTGCAATTCAATTGCCATGTTTATTTATTTTTGGGGGGAACTCTCTAAATTTTTCTTGTTGATCACCTGTCACCTGTCATCCTGTTGCTCATTGATTTGCTTGAACAGGCACCAGTAACATCTCCATTCATCCCTGTTGCATGCTAGTGTAGCCCACTGGTGTCTGCTCATTCCAGGAACACGAAGAGCATCAAACCGTTTTAGCAGCCTCTCCTTACTCATCCTCCCCAATGCTGCTGTATTGGGGGCTCTTTCAGGGAATGAGGCCCATTATTGTTACTTGTTGGGTATATCAAATATGCTATGGGTAGCTTTCCAGGCTCTGCTGTGTGGGCGTGATGCTCTCAGTAGCTTGCCGAGCATCTGAGAGGAATGAAGGCTCCAGGAGATTCTGTGTCACTCACTTCTAGGGACTTTGTTTTATAGCCTCTGGATCATTGCCATTGGTGAGATTACATGTTGCTGGAGACAGTTTGTGATGTGACTTCCAAACTACTTGAAAACTGGGGATCTGGGTGAAAGAGTCCCAATCCTGATCAGAGCAGGCTTGGAGATCTCAGCCATGGGTCCTGCATACCTGAGTTCCTGTGCCGGTTCCTTCATTTGTGAGGCTCGTCTGAGCATGTGGAGAGTGGCCTTGAGCATGGCTGTGGCTGGGTTCTGGAGGTTTTTGGCTGCTGGGGCTCTGCTTGGGGTGGGGAGGGAAACTCAACCTGACCCCCTCTGAGGGGGCCCTGGTGAAGACAGCCTGGCACTTCAATTTACCTTGAAGTTTTTCCTTGTCAGTTATATGCATTGAAAACTTTTTTCTCATTGATGGCTTCCTCCTTCTTTGAAATGATTTTTAACAAGGATTGCTAACTAGGTGACTATTTTATGTATTTTGCTTAACAAAGCTTCCCTTATTCAAAGCAAAATGTATGTTTTCTTTTGATGGAGCTAAACTTATTTAGTTTTGTCTTTTATACAAATGTTTATGATCCAACTGCAAGGTTAGAATGAGGTAAGAGTACAATTTCCTATTTTCTTTGTGGATGTCATATTATCCAAGGCAATTTCTTTAAGTCCAGTCTGTTGCTGTGCAAGACTGACACTTCTGCCATATTTCAAATAGGAAGTGGGAAATACCTGCTTAAGCCTGTCTTGTGACGTCATGCTTTTCATGAACAATACTCTTAGATTGTGGGTTATTAGTAGTTACTGAAATCACTTACTAATAAAAACTCAAGAAGAGTAGTAGTGCTGTACACCAGGAAGATGAATGAATAATAGCGTATAAGACCTGGTTCCTTACCCACACTCACTCCAGTTGATTATATAATCATGGAGAAATCACTTCACCCCAGTGAGCTACATTGCATAATGCCACATCTGCATAATGTCCATGTTAATACTCATTCTGTCTTCCCCTGGCAGAACCTGAAAACTAAATGAGATAAAGGCATGATAACAAATGCTTCGGGTACTAAGGATACCAGGTATTGACATGCACACAGAGCACCACTGTTTATTGTGGAATGCCCCATACTTGGGTTGAGCAATTGGTTGAGCAATTCCACCATGACATTTAAATCCTCCAAAGACAAAGTGTGACATCACTGTTTTGTGAGTACACAGCAGAGTGGGTAATCTGGCCAAAACTCTCCAGAGAAACCAGCTTGCCACCCCCTGTGCTTGTCCCTGCCCACTTCTAGTCACAAGCACAAACCCCACATGGATTATAACCCACTGTGAGGAATCTTCATTAAGATATATTTCATTGGACTTTATGCATTTTTGTGTGAAAATTCAAATTATACTCATTCTTTTCATTTGGTAATATATCTTAAATCAATGCAGCAAGTATCTATATAGTTATATCATTTGCTCCCAACTTGTACATCTGTAAATTCACTCAACAAATAATTGAGCATTGCCATATGCGATGTTGCAATAATTGAATAAAACAAGAGATTTGGACTTTGGACTGGCCATGCTCTATTTAAGACTGCTCTGTCAAGAAATAAATGCATAAATGCATGTGTTTTTAAATCAGCATAAAAAAGGAATGCCCTTGTGTTATTCGGTTTTAAACTTGAAGACTTTGGGCACAGAGAGATAGTACAGGCATACGGTATCTCTTGTGCATACAACTGAGCTGTTTGGTCCCCAGCACTGCCAGTTATGGCCCTAAGCTTCATGGGGAGGGTGGGTATCCTGGCACAACTGAGCCCAAGCATCACCATGCCCTCAGGGTCTTGAATAATCAGCCTGATTGGCTGAACAACACTGGGGGCACCCCTGCACCCCCTGAATTATATTGGTCACAGCTAAAGGGGATATCTTTATTGGTCACAACTAAAATAGACATAATCATAAACATGGAATTCAATAAAGTCTAACCTATCATTTTTTCGAAACATACACCTGTTAAAAACATTTATATTATAGTTTTTTTAAGTCATACACTTTAATTATACATTTTCAAATTAAGTAGGATAGTCTAAAAATAGTTATCTATCAAGAAGTTCTTACAACACACCTGTTAGTGAATCTCGAGTCAGTAAAGAACTTCTGAATGTTCCTGCCCATTTACCGTAAACTTCCCTTGCTGAGAAACCAGTGAGGCATGGACAGAGGGACTCTTTCACCAGTCATGCCCAGTGCTGGGAATGGCCATGGGTCATGTCTCCAGTGCTTGATGGAAGTGTCCCGATGGTCGGAAGCAAAACTCTGTGTTCTGTACTTTTGAAGCGATCCCTGACATTTCAAGAAAATGCGAGAATATTGGTGTGGAGGACCCCAGGAGAGCCAGAGTGAAGCCTGGGGTACAGGGAGGCCTCTGCATCTCCTTTTCTGCTAAGTTAAAGAGTCATTCAAGTCCAAAGAAGCCCATTAACAGATCGATGGTCTGTTCCGAGTCATATCACAAGAAGAGGGAATATGTACACTTAACCCAAAAGGCAGAAGGTGAAGATCAAGAACAAAGGGGAAAGAAAGAGAAAGTGGCATTAGTGTGAAATGAGTTTGGCTTCCTCCACCCAGCCCCCAGACACACATACACACAGAAGCTCACCACCTGAAAACAGAGAGAAACAAGAACTGTCTAAATTATGAACAGGTTTCTGACCAGATCACCGTTTCCATGGTGCAGGCATTCTAGTTTGCTTCTTTCCTAAATCATGCATGCCATTAAGTTCTATATTGAGAATAGCTAAAGATTGTCGATGAGAACCTCAGCTCATTTGTTCTCCAGGTTGGCCCACTGCTACCAGGCCCAGGTCTCGTGTCCTGATGGATGGTTCTTAGTAGAGGGAATTTTCTCCAAAATTATCAGCTATCGCTTCCTCCTGAGTCATAATCTATTTACCAAAGTTAAAATTTTAAATGCTTAGTAGGAGGTAGCAAAATATCAATGTCCTAAGCCATGATAGGGATTTATCAAAGTGTTAAAAGGAGTTTAACACTTGTGAAAAAAGGAGACACTTTATTATGGTCATCATTGACCACGTTCATGGGCATGACCACACCGAACCATAGAGAAGGCTTACATGGTACTTGTGTGTTCCAGAAAGAAAATCGTGTTTATAACACTTATAAATACATGCCTATTTATTTTCTTGTCAACTACCAGTGAATTTAAAGTTCTGATTTTATCACCCATGGTGCAATTGAATTATATCTAAAATACCATTTGATTTTTGAGTTACAAGGACATATCAGGTAAAGTTTGTTTATTTGGGAGCCACACCAAGTAGAGGTCAGGACTCCCAAATGGAGTCAGAGACCAAATAGGGTGCCAGAGACAGAACCTGAGTCAGACGCATGCAAGACTAACACCCCACCCACTATACCACCACTCCAGCCCCATGTGTGAATTTTTTTAACAGAACAACATTTTACATAGGTATTACTATCTTTTCACAAACAAATGGTTAAAAGATAATCATCTTGGCAATGAGCAGAAAAAGTTTTGTTTTTGCTAAGACTGAAAATGTGTTGACCATAAGTGTCAAACTGTAAAAGATATAAAACCTTAAAACCATAGACATGTGTATACATTTTATAAAAACACCATATCTCTAAGTGAGTGTATGTTGAGGAATAAAAAAATGATTTTGTGGCAACAGTCAGAGTTCTTTGCCCACTTTGCAAAGAACTACGCTTGTTAAGTCTCATAGGAAAGACTTTGGAGCTCTGAGGGACCCTGAGATATTCTGCCCTGGCTTGCTAGGCAACTGCTGGGAGCAGCTGCTGAGGACAGGGAGCGAAGAAAGTGGGCGGGTGTGGGGGGCGGCATTTGAAGACTTACTTGCATCAACTGATAAGTAAGTGGCACCTGGCCTAAAGAGCCAGAGGAAACCATGCACCTTGGATGAATCTGAAACCAAGCTCTGGGAGCTAGAGTGTTCCGGAAAGAGACACATTTACTCATCACTTGAGTCTTGTAGAGGCTGCAACAAAAACCTAAGTATGGGTGATTTACTATTCTTAGCTTAGTTTTGTTCACAACTGGGCTTTGTATAACCAAGAGGGAAATGTGCTAATAAAATGTGTTATATTAAGCCTGATATAAATCTCCCCCATATCTCTACTACCAGACTGCTATTCATAATATGCAAATGTTCAATGTCTCCCCTTTATTCCTGCTGAAACCCGTGTTTGTGAGATTCTCTGTTGTCAAGAGGGCACTGTCATCTTAGTGTGTGGTATGTGACAATAGGAACAAACACCGCAGGAATCTCCCATCTAAGCTGAATCTTCCATCTAAGAAGTGGAAATCATCATTAGGTGATAGGACATAAAGTCCATTTAATTTACTGGCTCTTTGTTTGGGCTATTGTGAATAAAATTGTTCTGCTGTGAACACAGGAGCTCACAGATCTTTCTGAATTCACATTTCCTGGTCTTTTGCTAAGTACCCCAAGTGCCATCAACTGGACCCTATGGTTTTATTTTAAACAAATCTCCAATACTGTTTTTCAGGAGTCTGCACCATTTACATTTCTATCAACATTGTATGAGGGTTCTTTTTTCTCCACATCCCTACCAACACTTGCTGTTTCTAATATTTTTACATAGTCAACTCTCAAAGTTCTGAGGTGATGTATCACTGTGGTTTTCATTTGATAATTTCTCTAACAGCAAGTGACTCTGAACAAGAAGACTTCTGTGTCTGGGGCCCATCTGTCTGTCTTCTCTGAAGATGTGTCTATTCAGTTTGTTGCGGCGTTTGCCTGCATTGCTTGCTCCGGGGCTGCTCACCTGTGTGAGCACTTCATATATTTGGGTATCAGCCCTTTGCCAGATGGGTGATGTGTAGCCATCTCCCAGTTATGAAGGTTGCCTTTTTTGATTTTGCCTTTCAAATCTGGGAGAGTCATGTGAAGCGAAGGAAGTCAGAAAGTGAAAGACAATTACCAGATGGTTTCCTTCATGTGTGGAATATAAATAACTGAAGCAAGCAAAGTGGGAAAAAACAACAGTAACACCTAGACTTCAGACATGATAGTGGTTGCCTGCAGGGAGGCGGGAGAGTGGGAGGAATTAGGTAGGTGGGGGCTGTGGGAGGTGGTGGAAAGGCACAGAATCTTTTTTTTTATTTTTATAAAGTTGTTATGACGATTTATTACAGTCAGTATTCCAACACCAATCCCACCACCATTACACCTTCCTACCACCATTATTTCCAATTTTCCCAACCACCACCCACGCCTGCCCCAATAGCAGGCCCTAAATAATTTAGTTTATATTTCTTGTTATGAATAATTTGCTAAAAATGATCAAAAAGATTTCCTTAGAAGAAAGTGTGTGAAGATTGTTGTATCTCACCATGGAGCCAATAAGCCCTTATATAAGAGATTACTAACTAACATGCTGTTACATGTTAAGCCTTATGTGTTAGTATTTTCTTAAACAAGATACTTTACATCCCGTCCAATGTAGTGTGCTACTCCTGGTATATCAGTGGGGTAGAGTTTGAGCTGTTTCCAAGAATTCTAAAATTTTGAATGAGGTTATACAGCTGGAGTTAAATTTTTAACTGGATAGAGACTTTGAGGTCTGGAGGCATGTCAGCAGCTTGTCGATCTCTTCGGAGATTTATGAGTCTCTAGATCATGGCCGGGTAATGGGCTTATACAGCTGTTAATGAGCTTAGATGGCCCCAGAGGCAGCAGTTCATGGATGTGACTTCCAGGCTCCCTGAATAACAGGGAAATGTGGGGAGGCAGCCAATCCCCAACTTCATGAGAGCCAGAGATTTCAAGGCACCGAATCTTTGTCTTTTTTTTTAACCACTGTGGTCCTGTACCCTCAGAGTTCTTTATCTATAGACAGATGTTATACTAGAATCCAAAAATACTATAGCATTGGAAACCTAGTGCAAATTCATTTAAAAGGGGAAAATAAGCAAAATCAGTAAAGTAGTAAGTATTGAAGTTTAAAATTTTAACTTACCTAAAATACAAAATTTTGCATCTCTTTGGGTCAGAGCTGGGTCATTTTGTTGTGAACACCTGCAGGCTAGAGGTTCTGGCTTTGCTGGTTGTGCCGTTTGAGTCTTAATTGAGAACATGTGCAATTAGGAAAGCTTTGTTAAAAGAATCTTTGACATGATCTGCATCTGCAAAGTGCCCAAGTTTGGTGTTTTTCTCATTGTCTCAAAGATGGACATCTTTAAGGAACCTGTGATGATTCCCTTTGACCTGATCTCAGCTCTCCGGTCCACATTATAGATTATACCTAGAGCCTAGATGGCATATTAAAATGTTGGGATTTGGACTTCAGATTTTATGTCATTACACTAAAGAGAACACTTTCATGAAATTTATACTAAAGAGAACACTTTCATGAAACTGGTATTGCTTATCTACCTCTGGAAAAATTAATTCTGGCATCATGAAAGCAGCTGTTCATCTTGTACATAGATTTACTTATTCTTCAAATAAGATTCGTTTGTCCTTTAATTTGGCAAATACTTCCTTGCATCTACTCTGCCCTATTCAGTATTTTGAGAATAAGAGATAGTGTCAGTAAACAGAAAGGAAAAAAAATGTTTGAACTCTTCCAGAAATAGGGCAGAGGGTGGGGAGGCTGGGCTGTTGCTACAGGTGACCCCAGAATAGGGCAGAGGGTGGGGAGGCTGGACTGATGTTAGAGGTGACCCCAGAGATCGACCAGGTGAGGAGAAGGTCAGCACTTAGAGAAGCTCACAGACAACTAAGGGATGCAATTTCCTTTGAGTGAAAGAGAAACTTTTTGAGAAAAGTGTGTCTTTGTCGTGTTTGGGTTTTGGTTTTAAAAACTTCTAGATTACTTCTTAGAGAAAACCGATTTTTTTAACAGGAGAAACATGAAAGGTCTTAGAAGACCTTGCTGGCTTCCCTCTGGGGACGCACTCGATGCCAACACTCAGACAAAGCGGCTTCTGCCTGTGGAACCTCGCAGTGATCCCACTGGCTGGCTTTGCTGATGACTGCACTGAGGAGGAGGAAAGAGTTGCAGTGATAACAATGTGACTTTCTGTATGTTTTTCAGAATTTTGGTTCCTTCTCTTTGAGCAACTGGAACCACCTGTCATTGGCTGCCATGAGAATTCTGTAAAGACAGTGGTGGACAGGGTGAAAAGGTTGGACACTGGACTCAGAGGCCTTCCTTTGGACATGCCTCCAGACAGCTACGGTTTGCTGGTGCATTTGGTGACAGGCATTCGATGACAAGCAGGGAATATTTCAGTGTGGACATGCCTGTGGAGACTGGAAGACAGAGAGGTCTCTGAGGGGAAGGTAGATCCTTGGACCCTCGTGTCTCAGGGATCAGAAATGAAAGGACTATACCAGAGGGCAGATAAGGACAGAGATAGGAGGAAATGTGGAAATCTGCCACTCTGGTTAGAACTGAAGGCCCCATGCACCAGAGTGCAGGACAGGTGCCAATCTACAGGAGTCAAAAGTTTGGAGAAGGCCGAAATCGATTAAAATCAACAGAAACATAAGATGTTTGTGAATTAGGTACGGGTTTTATTAATGTAGAGCCGGTGGGAACCATGTCAAACAGTGGGTAAAGCATGATGGCAGGAGCGTCTATGGTTGGATGAGGACACTGGGGTATATTGGGTAGAAGCCAGCCTACAAGGGACGTGGCTCTGAAAGGGAACAGAGAGATGCGTGCTCAGTGGTTATTTGGTGAAAAATAACTTTCGGAGGATCTTTTTGTTCTGCATTCGGAGAAACAAAGGAAATGCACTTAGAGACAGCAGCCGCACGCTCTCGCCCAGGGCCTGACACGGCTCTGTGCCAGGCAGAGTCTGCAGCAGCTTCACAGCTGGGCCTGGCACCCTGGATGTGTGTTCTGAGCTGTTGAATGCTGGTGCATCGGTCACCTGGGTTTTACTGGAGAGTGTCTGTAGAAGCTGTTTTAACCACCAGGGCTAGTGTCGAAGAAGGTGACCAATTCAGAAGGCTGTTTGCTGAATCTTACCTGGACTAAAACTGTGCAGAACCATGCACAGCTGTGACTCACGGGTGACCATGAAAGAGTTGGAGAGAGAAAGTCCACTGGCAGCTCTGCAGGTGGCACCTGCCCTACTGGGTGAGACTGTTGCCCACTAAAATGGGCTCCACTAATCGTGTTCTCCATCCTGCCATAGGCTTGAAAGTTTACGTTCTTCAGAGTTTTAGCACCTAATCAAAAATATATATGAGCTTTATGTCCTTGTAGTTTTTATCAGAGAGTTTGTGGGTTTGTGGAGGGATAAGTGGGAAAAGATGGGAGCTGCAAGAGAAATGAATGGGATTCCAAAGAGTGAGTGCTAATGAGTTAAAATAAGGCAGATTTAGCTTAAAGTAGTTGACATTCAGAAAGTTTATGGTTCAAATGATGAGAACTGGTGTGTTTAAATTCAAAGGACACCCTGAAAAAAATTTTAGAGTGCATGAACCTACTTCATATTTGGATTCTATGTGCATTGGTTTTGTTCAGACCATATCTATGCTTGTACTTAAATCCTGTCTGTCTTCGTGTGAGATGCAGACATTTCACAGGTGGTCACAGCAAGAGAGGAATAGACACAGGCCGTCTTGTAACAGGACAGAGACTCTTTGCTTTCACTAACATAAATTTGGGCTAAGAGTGTTTTTTAAAAGTACCCTCCATATATTTTACATTATTAAGAACATTGTTGCTTTACATTTTCTTTTTTTCTTTTCTTTTTTTTTTTTTTTTTTGCTTTTTGGGTCAGACCCAGCAATGCACAGGGGTCAGTCCTGCCTCATGCACTCAGGAATCACCCCTGGCGGTGCTCAGGGGCCCATATGGGGTGCTGGGATTTGAACCCAGGTCGGCCGAGTGCAAGGCAAACGCCCTACCCGCTGTGCTATCACTCCAGCCCCTACATTTTCTGTTATATACTTCATGGTCTTGGATTTATCAAGAAAAATATGCTTCTAGCTCAAGGTTTGTAACTCCCTTGTGTAAGAGTGATGGAAATTAGGACCACTGTCCATTGCCAAGAATCTTTCTGTTATCTGCAGTTTTATCAGTTTCTCTTCTAGGGCTAGGTCTTCCAGGAATCAGAGATAATCACATTCGAGTTTAGGATTTTTAATCACAATCTTAAATGATCTTTCATGGATGGTTACATGATGGAATCATATGTAAACATTTTGTGTTTGTTTTCAAGGATATTTTGTCTCATAGAAACCTTTTAGAAATTTTAATGTTGTATATAACACAACTGGAAAGTTCTGACACTACTTAGACACAGTGATACTTCCTACGTGTGAGTGCTACTATGAGGAACTGGCTGGAACCACGTAGCAATTCACAGCTCGATCATGTAGGATTAGGGGCGGTTGGGAAGGAAGTGGATCCAGAGAGCAGAGAGGGGCCAGCATCTTGTAACTCACAGGGAGGACTGAAAGGGAAGAGGCCAACAATGGAACTCTTGACATGTTTTCATTTACAATATACTCATGAAGTATCTTACTTTGCACCATAAACTGGACTGGGCACTGGGGAAAACCTACATATATGTAATAGTTTTATGGAGAGTTCAAAAATATATCAAAAAATTTTTAATTAGATCAGTACATATGCTCACTTAACAGTATCATGAAGAGATTATATTAAAAATGAATTTCTACTCAGATCATGGAAGCTTTCCTGGGAAAACTTTTCTAAGAAAACTGGCATATCAGATCAAATTTATAGGTGGCTGATATGAAAATGCAAGTTTAAAGTAGCAATCAGTATAACAATGATCTAACCAGAGGATTTAGGGTTGTCTGGCTTTTTAGTTGAAGAGGCACCATCACTAGTGGAATTCTGTCAGCAGGACATCAAGTCTGGGGTCTCGGCTTGCCTGCCAGTAAGCTCACAGCAAAAAGTTCCTGATAGCACAGTCATAAATGAGTAAATACAAATACATTTGTTTTTCTGGACTGTTTTAAGAATCTAAGTTTTTCAATTTCTGATTTATATTTAACAAAAGGAAAATATGAAATTATTACAGAGACATCTGTCCTAACTACATTTTACATGCCATAGCACATCAAACTCACATAATATAATTAGTGTAAAGCTTGTTAATAATCTTAGACTCCTACTGTACTGGGGAATTATTTTAAACCTGAACAACCAAAGAATACAATTCAAGATAACGTTTTCAGAAATGCAATTTCAAAGCAGGTTAAATATAAACCCTATTATTAGCATTAGACAAATTATTATAGTAACCATAAAATAAGTATTATCTACCAGTGGTCCTGAAGTAGATAACTTATTGGAAATACTATCATAGTAATTCCCCCAGAGAGTAACACCATCTGCGGGTGGGCAGGGACACTTTGATTAGAATTGAAGGGACATCTCCTTCCACCTCACTGGGGTGAATGATTTCGATTTGAATTGCAGGGACATATTCCTCTCTCTTTCCTATGCCCACAAACATGCCCACATCCCATTCCATAGTTGTGTACTGCCACCAGCTCTCAGACACAGCCCTCCCTCCAGCCACCAATATAGTCTGGTCTTCATTCTAGACTCCAGTGTTCGCTTTTATTGTTGTTGTTGTTGTTGTTGTTGTTGTTTTGTGGTTGCACCTGGCGGTGCTCAGGGCTTACTCCTGGCTCTGCACTCAGGGATCACTCTCAGCGTGGCTTGGGGGACCCTATGGAATACCGGGGGTTGAACCTGCATCAGTCACATGCAAGGCAAGTGGACTCCCCACTATACTATCACTTCAGCAACCCCCCCACCTATAATTTTCTCTTAATTAGTGACAGACTCTGTGAGCACTTTTCCAGATTTCAGGGTGGTGGCCAGAGCTGGGAGCTAATGAAGAAAGAAATGATGCTTTGGAAAAAATGAAACCAGGACTCTCTGTTCTAACCAAAATGGGAAAATACATATTTTAAGATTTGCTTCCAAACAAAAGTCACAAAAACATACATAAAGCAGATAAATGAGGGGGCTCTATAATCAAGGCACACAGAAGAGAAATAGAGACAGAAAGATAAGGGTCCACGAAGGTAACCTGGCTGTGGTAGATAGTCAGATGCTCTTTGAATGTGTTTAGAAGTAAAAGAGATTAAAATATGGCTAAAAGATATGACAACGATTAGTAAGCAGACTTCAAAAGATATGACAACGATCAATAAGCAGACTTCAAGAGATATAAAATAAGCATTCTAAATTGTAATTTGAAATATTTTAGGGATTCAGTTTCAAAATTCTTCAAAATACATGTTCTCACACCACGACGACCACCAAAGTACATTATCCCACATGCATCGTCCCTTGGAAATCTAAATTTCAGTTAATACTAATCAGTAAGTTAGACACAGATAAGTATATCACTGTAGCACTGTTGTCCCATTGTTCATTGATTTGCTCGAGCAGGCACCAGTAATGTCTCCATTGTGAGACTTGTTACTGTTTTTGGCATATCGACTATGCCACGGATAGCTTGCCAGGTAAGTGTACTTTTGTTTATTATTCTCTTTACACAGACAGAAAACTATGTTTATATATTGTGAACTATTTCACAGATGTTGCATTGTTTTTTCTCACAAATATTTCAGCAAACATTTCTGAAGGTTAAAGAAAATTCCCAATATAACTATAACATAATGTATACATAAATATATGTTTAATATTTATTTTTAATACTTGTCACACTTAATATTTATTAATATTTACTTAGTAAGGTTGATATGTAAGTATATGTACAAAATGAATATATTATCAACCATAAGTACCACTGGAATACTCATGCACACTAATCTCTCTCAAAACTTCTTTTAAAACAAAGTTTTTAATGACCCACTATATTCAGTACTCTTGGAGAGCCCCGCAAGCTACCGAGAGTATCGAGCCCGCACGGCAGAGCCTGGCAAGCTACCTGTGCGTATTGGATATGCCAGAAACAGTAACAATAAGTCTCTCAATGAGAGACATTACTGGTGCCTGCTCAAACAAATCGATGAGCAACTGGATGACAGTGACAGTGACATGTTCAGTAATATTCACTGGGTACTATGTAAACTTGGGAGTCCAGCTTCAAAACTTGTTATGTGTAGAGAGGACCCAGTGCCCAGGACCACATTTCTACTGCTCCTCTGTCAGAAGCAGCTCTGCTATGACCAGAGGGGAGGCCATGTCCTCTCGAGTCACTGTCTTGGGAGAGGGACTGCGGGTCACACGGTTCTGCTTCATTTGCATGTTAAAAGGATCTCCACTGCTGTCCAGAGTGACGCTGTCCATTCCCAACCCCAGCAGCAGTTCATGAGTGTCTCCATTTCTGCGTCCCTGAACTCAAAATCCCCTCTTCAGACTTAGGAGGAACACCACTGCCACTTTGAATTGCATTTCTTTTTCGGGCAGCGATCTGGAGAATTTTCCACCTGCCCATTGACCCCTTTGTGTCCTCTCTGAGGGTGTGTCTACTGCCTGGCTTTCACTCTGGCTGTCTCTGCTGTTGTAACTCTGTGTTGGATCTCTGGGGGTTGGGGGATGCCCACCTCTGATCACCCATGTGATGTGGATAGACCTTCTCCCAGTCAGGAGGTCAGCTGCCATCTCATTTATATAGTGGTTTATTTTACTTTATATTTTTTTTGCTCAAAAGAAAGATCCCTTCTAATGATGTTAAGGAAGAAATCCCCAGCCACCATCTTCCTATCACTGTTGGGCTATTATGCTCAATGTGGATCTTTTAAGTGAAAGTGGAATAGATAGTCCATGACTGGGAAGTTTCTGACCCTGATTCTGACAATGCCTCATGATTGTGCCTAGTGTTAGTTAGGTCCAGAGGCTGATGCAGTCAAGCCAGCACTATATGAGATGTTGCTGGCTTAGTATAGAATCCTCTTTGCTTTGGGTTTGGGTTTGGTTTGAGGCTTGGGGGCCACACCAGGCATTGCTCAGGAATTACTCCTGGCTCTACACTTGGGGATCACTCCTGGTAAGGCTTGGGGAGCTTTCTGGGGTCCTGAGATTGAACCTGGGTTGACGACATACAAGGCAAGGGTCATGCCCCCTGTATTATCTCTCCAGCCCTCAATTCGTATTTGAAGGCACATAATGTCCAAGCTTTCCTATACTGGATGGAAGCTCCAATTTCATAATTTGATGAATTCTTATAATGAGAGTGTACTAAACTTTTCTTTTCCTACTAACAAATGAAGCCAAGGAGCTGGGAACTGAAAGGAGGGAAAGTAGTACGCATGACACCCTTTCAGTATCACTGTATCATTGTAGCACTGTCATCCCATTATTCATCAATTTGCTCAAGTAGGAACCAGTAACTGTCTCCATTGGGAGACTTCTTGTTACTGTTTTTGGCACATTGAATACACCATGGGTAGCTTGCCAGGCTCTACCATATGGGCAGGATACTCTCTTTAGCTTGCCAGGCTCTCTGAGAAGGACAGAGGAATCAAACCTGGGTCAGCCATGTGCAAGGCAAATGCCCTACCCGCTGTGCTATCGCTCCAGTCCACTACTACTAGTTAGTAGTAGTTTCTACTAGTTAGTAGTAGTTTCACTAACACATAATGAATAAAATGATATTATATATCTATATCTCTGTATATTGAATAATACTTATAATATACCAATATTTATATTATATAACATCACTGTCACTGTCACTGTCATCCCGTTGCTCATTGATTCGTTCAAGCAGGCACCAGTAACATCTCTCATTGTGAGACTTATTGTTACTGTTTTTGGCATATCGAATATGCCACGGGTAGCTTGCCAGGTTCTGCTGTGCGGGCGCAATACTCTCGGTAGCTTGCCTGGCTCTCCGAGAGGGACGGAGGAATCGAACACAGGTCAGCCCCGTGAAAGGTGAACGCCCTACTCATGTGCTATCGCTCCATGCATAGCTATATTTATATATTTCCAACTAACTTTCACTAGCTGAAGAAGGGGAACGTGAAGCCTTGTAGACAATTGGGAGGTAGCTGAGAGCCCCGATGGAGAGTAGTCCAAGAAAAGTCCCCCAGGACTGGATAAAACATGAAAGGGGAAGTGGAGGGGGCCTCAGTTTCCATTTTTGAAACCAAGGAGGCCTAGTGAGAGTGAAGCTAAGATGCCTGAAGTTTTAAATCATATACATATGTGCACATGTAGGGACACCTCTCTACACATACGCAGGGCTGAGGAGTTCCCGAGGCACAGCTGCACTTTGGTTTCCTGATGCAAATGTGCAATGAACTCAAGCACTCCCCTCAGGGTCCCACAGTTAGCTCAGACAGGAGCAGACTCCAGGGCAGTTCTCCTGGGTGCATTATTCATGGTTTAAGAAATAGTTGCCGGTATCTGTGTTTTCTTGGGCTTGTGTGAGTTTTCTCTATAAATACATAGCTAACTAAATAAAAACCATATTTGCATATTAATAGGCCAACATGGCTTAGGAATTTGGCAGGGGGAGAAGAGAACAGAAGCTACCTTTCACTCAAACACTGATTTAATGAGTTTGCTTTGGCTATCAGTTTCATTTTGCTGGTGTGATAGGCCTTGAGAGAAACACTTTTCTAACTCCCTATTCAATTCCCACTCATTCCTATTTTAGCAATTAGGATTTCTTCTAAAGCATGAACTTTCAAAAATCATCTCCATGTACATCATCATTCTTATTTAAAATCAAGGTTTGAATGTTGGGAGCAAGGAAAAGTCTCTGGAGAAACAGAGAGGAGAAGAGAAGCAGCTGTGTCTCATAGAGGGTGATGTAGCACTTGCAGAAGCCCATTGACAGGGTCACCAGTTAAGAGACTTCACCCATCCACCCTAGAGTTAGTGAATGGGATCAGTCTCTATGGAGATTGCCTCACTACACTGGGCAGGAGTGCAGAACAGCGACCCTCTCCTTGGCTGAGATTCTGGGTGAAAAGAGTGCATTATATGTGTGAGATACATGTATAATATATGTTGGTGTCTTCAACGAATGTGTATGTGCATGGCATGTGTCATGTGGTGTGGGTACATGCGTGTGTTGTATGTGGTGTTCACTCATGTGCATGTGTGAGTCCTCGTGTCTGTGTATAACAAATACTACTATTAGTGCTTCACATATGAGATATTCCCAACCTCCATGAGAAGCCTCCCTTTCCATTCACCTTCACCTGTACACGAAGGTTCTGCATTGCAGGGAATAGACCATTTGTGCCAAAATGTTGGCTTCACTCCAACTCTTTAAACATCAATTCCTTTGATTTATTCACCCCATTAAGACATGGGAGATCTTTTGTCTCTCTGGAATTGGTTATCACCAGTAGCAGAATCTCCTATGATCGGAAAAAACAAAGATTATATTGATTGTAGCTATAGATGTGTTAAAGTAATAGGAGAGATTAATGGGTTACACACTTGAAATAACAAAACCTCATATGTATTGCTAGTAGTTTTAACATAATGCTGGACCATGGCTGAAATTGGAGGCCACTGAGGAGATTTTTCAGAAGTGCAGTCAGTGCAGCTATCAGTGATGTGAACTTGATGCATCTGAGAAAACAGGTATGTGCCGGCATTTATAATGCAAAGGCAGATGCCCACGTGCTTGGTGTGTGCCAGCTGGAGGGAAGTGCTCTGCCAATGAGCATCCTGATAGGCTTGGGACACCAGAGTTCCCAGATGTGGGGTGTCCACTGCCAATACCACATGGTCCCAGTTAACTGGGCAGAGGTGACCAGCCCTTTTTCTTTCACTGAACAACTCAAGTTTGGGCCAAGGAGCTACCAACAATGAAAACAGCAAAAGTCTCTATTATTTTTCTTATCCTTCTCTGTGGGTTAGAGCAATAGCAGAATGGGTAGGGCATTTGTCTTGCATGCAGCCGACCCGAGTTCGATTCCTCCATCCCTCTCAGAGAGCCCGGCTAACTAAGGAGAGTATCTCGCCCGCACGGCAGAGCCTGGCAAGCTACTCGTGGTGTATTCAATATGCCAAAAACAGTAACAATAAGTCTCACAGTGGAGACGTTACTGGTGCCCACTCTAGCAAATCAATGAACAATGGGATGACAGTGATATAGTGACAGTGATCCTTCTCTGTGGATTGTTATGAAGTGATACGGCTGGCCTGTTCTGTCCCCAGGTCTCACAGGACGTCTTTCCCCAGGCAACTCCAGCAGTGGCATCTGTCAGTTGTTCTTGATGCCATCCAGTGGTGGTGGGCAGCTTCTGGGCACAGGTTCTCCAGAGGAGTCCTAGGGACTCAGGACACACATCTCTCAGGGACATGCAGGGAGAACAAAGTCTTCCCTCACCTCAGAACAAAGAAGGGCCCCACAGTGTGAGGTGGCTCCATGCACAACCTGAACAGGCTGATAGGGCTCACTGGGGCCCCTGAGGAAGCTGGACACCAGCACAGTCTCCCATGGAACCACACAAGGGCCCTGAGATCACAATGGAGATTTACCTGGGACCCAGGTTCTTCATCTTCACGTGGAAACGCTTCCAATCTGCCTTTTCTCTTGCCTAGGTCTCCTGTTTTCTCAACTCCCATCAGATTTTTAAGCAGTCCCATGGGTCGATCAAAATCAGATCCAAAATTCAGTTAATTCACTGCTGACATAGACAGCAGTCTAATATCCTGGACTGGCTGGTCCTCTCATGCTATTGACTGAACCCAACTTTACATGCAATTTTCTCCCCATCCGAGAAGAGAATTTTCTCTTCTTTCAAGTGGGAATCTAGTTCTAGCACTATTGACCATTAGCCTTTATTACTGACAGACATGCTGTTCTCTCAGAACTGTCCTTCCCAAACTCTGCACCCCTGCATTTGGGAATCCTGTGTTTCAGGGAGAAATGCCATATTTCACTGTTGTTGTATTGGGGCCACACCCAACAGTGTCCAGGGATTACTTCTGTTTGGGGCTCAGGGGACCTTGCGTGGTACAGGGGATTGAACTGGGGTTAGCTGCCTACAAGCGCCTTATTCCTGTACTTTCTCTCGGACCCAGCTGCCACTTTCCAAAAGAAGCATTAATGCCTCCTTTCACGAAAAAACTCTTAATAAATACACACACATATTTAGCCACCCTGAATTATGAAGTTATTGGTGATTGGGTTTCAGGCATGCGGAATTTCAACACTGACCTCTTCACCGGTGTCTGCTGCCCCCACTGGTACCCCCAGCACCCCAGGAAGCTCAGGCAGTTACCTAGCAGGAGCTCTGCAGGACTTCTGGGCTTATTTCCTTTTGGTGATTTCTAACAGTTCTCTCTCTTCCTTCTTGACTTCTGGGCAATCTTGCAAAGAATTTTTTGTCATGCTAAGCAGTTTCCTTCCTGAGCCAGTTCTCCAGAGATGTCAGCCCCGTATACAACCTCACCGTGACAGCCTGGGTGCACCATGCCTGTGAACATTCAATCAGCGGCGAAGCCTGATGAAGGCAACGCCTTCCTTTGCCCTAGAGAATCCTGTAGAGGGCGAGACATAGAGGGCGAGGAGAAGGCCCAGTGTGTTTCTCAGATTGTATTCCCAAGCTAGCTCTTACTCTTTGAAAGCAGAGAAGGTTGACTCATCAGTCAAAGTGTTTACCACTGGGGAGAAGGCGGGCGTGGGAGCTGGAACATCTGCTCTTAAACTCTGCAGCTCTCCCTGCTCCTGCAGCCGCCGCCTCCCCCCCCCCCCCAACAAAAGTCGGTCCTACCCCCAGCCATCTGCCAGACTCAACATTTCACAGGCCCAAACCTTCGTGAATGTCCCACTTTCCCACAGAATCGGCCACGCAGCCCCGCTACAGCCAATATCATGCCCCCTTACTCCCACATCGCCGTCTCTCAAAATGGCACAGAGTTTGCAAAGGCAGGTAGAGAACTTAGAACTTTCCTGGGAACCCTTGGGGAATGTAAATGAGCGAAGATCGTCTCTGGACTGGGAGAGTTCCAACGTGCCTCCTGTCCACTGTCCCTGCCTTGCTGGCCCCGCACAATTGGCCTTGACACAGACGTCTCCCAAGGACATGGGAAGGTCAACGTGGACTTGGAGAACCTCTCTCCCAAGTAGGAAAGAGCAGACGGGACGTGGCTCATCCATATGATGCCGAACTATCCTTGGGAAAAGTCTCGGGAAACTTTTTCACTTGATAATGCCCGCTAATGGCCTGTAATCAAAGCACGGCCAGTTAGCCGCGCAAGAAGCTATTAGCTTATTTATTTGAGTCTAAACCAGGCATAATGTGATTGCTGCATTTTCCTGCCCACTGTAGATGTTACCCAGGCACATTTTTTTCCATCGAAGCCAATCTTTGTAGACAGTCAGTCTGGCCTATGAGCATTAAAAAGATTTCTCTTCAGTAATGAGGGCTTTTAAAAAATTTGTCTGTGTTCTATTAAATACTCTTTATGCTCTCTTATTCAATTTCTTTGGGAAACAATCTAGAGTACTAAGTCACATGTGGACATTCTGGGGCACCTAGAAATTCACTGGGTAGTTCAAAACTGCAGAAGTGTAAGCTCCACTGTGAGGCATTCTGGGCGCCTTGACCTAACACCGCACAGCCCTCAGTAGAGGACACTGTTGGTTTGCGGGATGTTTATCACAAGCCTTCCATGGGCCCAGCAGAATTTCTTCTTTATCTTGTTACTGTTGTTCAATGCTCTGTTTTGATTGAGCAAGAACCTGCCTGTGGTTTTGTCACCTGAGAGAAACCAGGAAAGGTGCAGCCTTCATTCAGATGGCAGAGACCAGCAAATAGATTTGCATTATTTATTCTTTATGCAAAAGTCATCTAAATAGCTGTCAGGATAGCAGGGAACTAGCTTCCTAATAAGGTTACAAGCATCACAGGGCTGCTTTGATTTGTACTTTGCTAATAAACATTGTAAAGGGATGATTTATCAACTAAAACATGTTGAGTGAGTGTGTGTGTGTGTGTGTGTGTGTGTGTGTGTGTGTAGACTTCTAGAAACAAACAGATCTTAGAACTTGAAAACCTTACTATGGGACTGTTTAGAATTCAGATGATCCTACAATGGGGCGGCAATGAGGGACACTGATGTAGGCCGAGGGCTGGGCATCCGCCCATTCAGTACCTCATGCTTCTGAGGGGGGCACTAAAATACAGAGAGAACAGAGTGTCTGCTCTCTACATTTAGGGCGAGCCATGAGTTGAATCCACTTCCTGTGTCCACGTAGGTCTCTCTCACGAATGTGCTGAAAGTCTTTGCTCCCGTAAATTCCACACGATGAAACCACACCCTGTTTGTGGTACCTTCAAGTGAAGGCTTTGGAAGGGAATCAGAATTTATTCACTGGTTGATGTTTGTGAATTCTCCTCTCCCTGGTTTTTATTAAGGCACCTTGAATTACAATATTCTGCCACTGCCCTCACTCCCAGCATCAGCTCCCCTGACCAAGGTTCCCTTACCGGCCCCACCTCAGGAAAGCTCAATTTTGAGAATCAACCCCCAGTTGTGTTGCCTCTGTCCACCGTCATCCTTTCGCTATTTCTCTCTATCCCATACATGTGATAGAGCATCTGACCTGGCCCTCTCCATCTCTCTGGATTCACTCTGGTCCTGTCCACCTGGCGGCACATTGTACTGTTGTGTCTCTGAGCAGAGCAGCGTCATGCTCCCTGTCCACCTCAGTTTCTTTACCCAGACACCTGCCTGGTCGTTTGGTGCTCTCAGACATCTGCTATGTGCACGGTGTTGGGATGAATGGAGGGGCACTGAGGTCACTTTGGAGTCTTGTTTGGGGGCCCTTGGGCTAGATGCCGACAATGAGAATCGAGATGGCACCTCATAGGAGCACTCAAGGACAGGGGCAGTGGCCCCAGGATTCCCTGTGTCCAGCTCCCGGCCACTTCCTCTGCTCTCGACCTAGAACAGATGGTGCCAGTGCTCCTTGGGGCCTGCCCTGCCTGCTCACACCTTGGTCTCAGCCTGGCAATCTCTGAAAGAAACATGTTTCTGCTGTCCCTAAGCCACATATCCAGAGCCTTGTGTTACTGTAGCTGACTTGGGCCAAAACAGAATAAGAGCAAGCTCAAAAGAATTCACAGGAAACATCATTATCAATATCAATCCTTTTCCAAAGCTCCTTCCCAAAAGTAGACTGTGTGGGACACTTGGGCTGTCCTCATGACTCTCCCTCTCATCATATTATGGACAAAGAGTGCTGTCACTGTATCATGGACACAGTGCTTGATCCAACCCCACTCCCCACCCTCACCTGTGCCCTGTGGCAGGCTGTGACTTTGGGACCCCTGGTCTAAGCCTGCGTTCTTAGAGGCCCCCCTGCTTTCTGCTTGCTCACTGAGTCTGTCATGCGTCTACAGGACTGTGCTCCTGGAATCCTGTCCATTTAGACAGACGTCAGCTCTGACTCCTGAGTGGGGAGAGAGGTGAGAAGCAGAGAAGGGATGACTTCTCTTAGAAATATGGTGCATGAGGATGTGAGGATAGAGAACGTATAAGATAAAATTAGGGCTGGAGAGATGGTCTGTGCCTTGCCCATGGCCAGCCCAGTATCCTGTGGTCCACTAAGCACTTCCAAGAGTGACACCCCCATCACAGAGCTGGGAATATCCCTTAGCATTGCCAGGTATGGCCCCAAAAACCCAGGACAAATTCCAAATTCAAACTAGTGTGGACCAAAATGATGATGGTAAAGAGAAGGCAACAGGAGCAAAATTCTGGTCTGTATCCGACCACTCCCATTGGTGTATCAGACAGAAGAGTGTCCACAAAGAAGGAAGCAAGATATCAGGTGCCTATAAGAGAACATGTTCCCTCTGTGAGGGGGGAATGAAGCCACAGATCTCCATACCACAGAGGCTGGCTTGGCAGAGCCCAAGCATGCCCTGTGAGGCTGGGTCTCTGGGTTTCATTCGTTCTGGCACTGTGGCGTCCTGGGAAGATGAGCACCAAGGGGCACTGCAGCCATCGAGTAGCCCTAGAAACGCCCTGAATGTGTGGAGATGATTGTAAGGGCCTGTAGGCTGCCCTGAGTCCACACGGTCCTCCTGGTCTCTTCTCTGTAAAGAACTTGCTGTTCTGTCAGGGAGACGCACAGCTTGGCATTTACAAACTCAAAGGATGGCTGATTGAGAGGCCTGCCAAGACGGTGTATCTGTCTCCAAGGGTGAGGGGGCTCGCCAGGAATCACAAGGCATCCGTGATGGACATAGGCTCCTTGGAACACCTACAGGCAATGATACCACCCCAGAAAGCTCCCCCAACCATACTTCTCCCATCGCAGACCCAGCCTGGCTTCCTGTTCACTCTCCATTGGCCGCATCTATGTGAAACACACTGCAAAGTTCTCTTGTCTGTGGTACTTGACTATTCCAGATGGGCTGAGCATAGAGAAGATAGCCTGAAACCTGTGAACATTCTCCTCTTACACCTGTTTATTTCCAGGAATCCCCCAGCCCACATCAAGGCCACAGTGGGCCGCTGGCTTTCCGGCATTCACGGTGCTCCAGCTCTGCTCTCTGCCCCACACACCCGCTCCTGACCTCTTTCTCCTTCTCGTGAAAACAGATTTTACTGTCAAACAAACCTCAGTTTGAATCCCAAATTGCCAACATGCCATTTGTAAAATCAGACTAGTTATTAATCCTCTTGACATCTTCGTTCCTCCCAGCCTAGGGCCTTGAGTACTTGAGGGGACCATCAAGTCTCCTGCCCCATTCAATTTCAGTTGGCTTATTTGTCTCTAAAACAGAAATATTCAAAGTCCTTTAGAAATTCTTGGTGTAAAATCCACCTCCCCCTTTCTTCAGGCTTGATTGTTTTGTTTCTGATTAGAAAGAAGAAGCATAAGGGAAAATTTGGGGGTTAATGACAAGGATTCTAGATCATGTATAAAATCGAACATATTAGTTAAAGGTCATCCAATTATAACTATAAAAATGATGATTATATGAAATTGTATCTCTGTGGTGCTTTTAAAAATGAGAACATCCAGTGTTAAAGTTGTAAAGTCGTTGCCATAAACATAAAGTTATACATTGTATGGCATGAAATTCTAATCCAAAATGTCCAGTCTTGAACAAATGAACAACACTACAATATCAGCTCCTTCTAGATCTTGCCTTTGCCTTTCTTCGGTAAGAATTGTCTTTAGAGGACAATGTCCCAGACAGTCCTCTCGGAGCCTATGTCCAGCCTGCTGTGACTGTGGCTGAGTGGAGGCCTGAGGGCTGATGAGCGGTAATAGTCTCCTTACAGACTGCCTTCTGGCGTGGTCCCTTCCCCCAAGTCTGGTCACCAGGTCCCGATTTTTGTGTTCTTGATTTTGGATCACACCTGGAGGTGATCAGGGCTTACTCTTGGCCCTGTGCTCAGAAATACTTCCTCGCTAGTCTCAGGAGACTCTTGGTCATTCTGGAGGTTGGAGACTAGGCCAGTTGGTGCCAGCAAGCATTTTAGCTGTCCCAGTTCTCTGGCTCTGGGTTGCCTCTTAGCTCTCTCTGACTTTTCTTGAGCTCTGCCTGTGCATTTGTTGTGGTGATCACTAACATATATCAGATTTGAGACCTCAGGCTCTGCCTGTGGGCATGTCCTCAACATCTCTCACACCATATCCCCCTTTTCACGTATCAAACTCGTATCAAATATGCTAGGACATGTCAAGGGCTTGGAGCAACAACTAGAATATTCTAAGCACTTTAAAAAGCACCAAGGAATGCAGGTTAGGGCCAGAGAGGTTAAGACAAGCACCCTAATCTCGGCTAACCTCTGGTAAGTTTCATGCCTTGCATACAGCTATGACCAATACATGTTAGTCATGCAGGGTGTGGCCATGATACTGTCACGGGTGGGCTGCCCCATTAAAATTTTTCACTGTATCACTGTCACTGTCATCCCGTTGTTCATCGATTTACTTAAGCAGGCACCAGTAACATCTCTATTTCTCCCAGCCGTGAGATTTTAGCAGCCTCTCCTTACTTGTCTTTCCCAATGATTGGAGGCTCTTTCAGGGTCAGGAGAATGAGACCTATCGTTACTGTTTTGGCATATTGAATACACCACAGGTAGCTTGCCAGGCTCTGCTCATGCGGGTGGGATACTCTCAGTAGCTTTCCAGGCTCTCCAATATATATATGTATATATATGTATATATACACATATATGTATATGTATATATATACACATACATATATATATACATATATATATCACTCTCTATGATTTGTTGCCAATTGTCTGAACTCCATCAAATATGGTGTAGTAATTAATTATGGAAAATGGGTAGGAAGTGTTGCAGTTGAGGTCCAGCAGTCCAGAAAGTGGCCTGGAGTATGGTGGCAGTTGGGTAGTGGAGGTCAGCTGCAGGGGCTAGGTCCCGTGGGGCAGGAGGGTTCTCTCCTGCCCCCTTCTGTGGCGCCCCAAGTGAAAACAGCCTGGCGCAAAGTCCCAGGCTGTTTTTAATTAATTTTAATTTTAAAATTAAATTAATTTTTTATAAAAAAAAGAATGAAGATTAGATTCGTTGCTCTAAGAAAGCAGACACCAAACTAGACAGCTACAGAACAGTAGACATAGCAGACGCTTATGCACACCAAGGGTGAGGGAGAGTTTCTGATCTGAAGGTTCCAATCCTGGATTCTTCCACTGGTGATGCAGCATTTTCACCCCTCAAGGCCACATGTCTCAAGAAAGAAGAGACCATCAATGAGAACACAGAAACCCAGAGTGTCACTGCCCACTACTGAGTGGTCAGCATCCTCCACACAGCCACAAGGATGAAGGCACATGTTTCTGGTCAAGATGTTTGAAGGTGCAGGAATGAGATTCTGTGACATGTGACACATGCATGGATCCTCTCCGCCACCAATGGAAAGCACTGAATCCATGACACAGCTGTATGAAACCCATAACTCGACTGCAGAACCCATGATACAGCTGTGTGAAACATATGATGTAGCTTCCTTCAATGTGCTGTTTCGTGAAGCAGAGCAGGAAGATCAGGGAAGACTTGCAAGACACAAAGGAAGCACAAAAGCAACAGGGAGGTTGTGTAATTAATTCAGAACTAGACAATCCACTTACAGGCTTAAAATTAAAAAGTCTTGTTAAAAATTATTTTAATGAATCACCATGAAATAGCAGATTTATAAGCTTTCATGATAATGTTTCAGTCATACAATGATATTCATTTAAAAAATTTTAAAACAATAATAAATAAACAAACAAACAAACAAATAAATAAATAAATAAATAAAATTAAAATGTCGGTAAGTCACTGTTGAGGCCAGATTTGGCTGGGATTGTTCTTTCCATTCTGTAATACCATTCTATGTTCCTCAAAGTGCTCTTAATTTTTAATTAAAATGAACTAAAATTAGTGCTCTGATAAATTCATAACACATTTTCATTCCCTTCTGATCCATTCTGCCAGCACGAAGATGTAATTAGGAGAGGCTTGTTTGCAGTTCCCAGCCCCCAGCCTGCAATCAGAGGTGCCCATCTCAGGCGTCCCCAGGGGCTGTCTCAGTCCTCAGCAGCGATGGCCAGTAACCACACACTCATGTTTTGGTTCTCACACACAGACCCTCCATCGTTCTCTTCCACACACTCCTGTCTCGGACTTTCGAGCGACCTGTCAGTCCTGGATCTTACACCGCCAGTGCTCATGGCCACACGGTGATGCGGACCCCACAGACAGTGTCCCCACTTCCTCCCTGCATGCAAACAGCTGTCTACCAGCCGTGGCTCTGGGGCTCGGGGCCTGGGTGGTGTGAGGCAGGGGAGGCCTCTGTGAGCTCCGAGAGTCAGAGAGCTCCTTGGAACCTATCAGAGGACCCCCCACCCCCATCGCACAAACGTCCCCCCAGGAACTTGGGTTCCCGAGTCCATGCCCTGACTTGCTCTCTGGGGCCGGGGTCCTGCACCACCCTCGGCAGCTCTGGGAGGTGATTGGCAGGATGGCCTGGACCCAACTGCTCCTGCCTCAAGTGCTGGTTTGGGAAATTCTGGGACTAGACTGGAGACACAACATGAGGGAGATGAGACTTCCTGGATAGGCCTGTGCCAACTGTCATGAGCAAAGACAGTCTCGGTAGTGAGCACCAAGGATGAGTCTTCAGTACTGGGTAGCAGTACCAGCACAGAGTAGGCAGCACTTAGCTCTTCTTTGCAGAAGCTTTGGGGAGGGCCAGCTGACAGAATAGACAGAAGAGGGAAGGTCAGGTGCACCCCACCTCTTCTCGCCCCATTTTCCATGCTGTGATGGAGTGATTATCCTAGGCAGCAAGCGGGTTGTGTCACGGCACTTGTCTCAACCCTGGGAGGAAGGTGCTGAAACACTTGGGTAGCGGGTTTCTGCCAAACTCTGCTGGCCTCCTGAGTGACCGCCCCTGCATGGGTCCCACACCCGTCACTGTGCCGTCTTCCCTGGCCTGTGCTGCTCTCCCAGCCAGCCCAGGGATGTCCCTCCCCCTCATCCCCAGAACCAGTCTCTGTGCCTAAATAACGCACTCTGGAAGGATTCCCTCTCAAAGGGACCCCTGAGTGCAGAGGTCCCCTCAATCCACCCTGCACCAGTGAGGGACCAGCAGACACAAAAGCCCAGGAGCTGAGAAGTGGACTTTACCTTGGAGGCCCAAGGCCCCTTGGGAGGCAGGGAGAGCTGGTCGTCTCTGACCTGTTATGTGTCAAGGCCTGCAGCTGGTGACCACTCAAGTTGCTACCTGCCTCTGCCTAAGTGACCCTCTCCAAGATGGGTAGTTTGGTCCCTGCTGTGGCACTTTCAGGGACTTCCAGGCATGTGAAGGGGCAGAGCCAGGGCTCATGGTGGGAGAGGGAGGCTCGATCCTGCTGTGCCCACATTCCGTGCAGTTTGCCAGGCTAAAAGTGTCTGTGTGCGCCAGGATCCTTCTCCCACTGCTTCTGCCCTGTCTCCTCCCTGCAGGCTATAGCCTGGTGGGCAGGGCCGAGATCCCGCAGCCCGTCTTACACTCTTAGCCTTTGCTTTGCCTGTAAAGAACTATGGGTGGCATCATGAAGGGGCTCGGCAGGTGTCAGGCCTGGAGGCACAGTGATTCAGGGGTCACAGGCCCACGAGGGGGCAGTCGTGGCCCCTCCACATGCTTCCCTCCACGAGGTGAAAGGCCATTTCTGTGTCCTGTGGGGCACTCCGGGTCATGGTCTGTGTCCCCCACATCCTCATCCAGGCCAGGGACAGACACGCTGTCTCAGCAGCATGGCAGAAGTGATCTAGATGCTTCCACAGAGCCTCCGAAGGCCCCACATGGCCTGGCTCTCCTTCCGACACCCTTCTCGACACCCTCATGATGAGCAGAGGTGCTGGGGCGGGGGTTGAGAGGCTGCAATAAGAGCCCGTCCAGCTCAGACAGACGCCAGGGACAGGACAAAGCCAGGCCCTGGAGTGATCTGAGCCGCCACAATCCTGAGTGCAGGACGCTCCTGTTCCCCAGGGCCTGGAGCACACAGTCAGCAAACAGGCCAAGTCCTAAGCAGCTCTGGGTATGACCCAAAAAACAAATAAAACAAGTATCCAGGCTTGCAACTACAAAGACGAATCACTGTGCCTCTGACCGGAAACGGGTTTAGTATTTGAATGCTCCTCCTGTAGAGAGACGGGCCTGAAAAGGCCTTTCTCTGCGCTCTGCACAGAGCATCCTGTTCCCAAATCAACTGATGGTGAAGGGACTCCAGAGGGGACCTGGTAGAGGTGTGCAAATGCGTGAGCCATGTGCGGCTTTGGAGCAAGAGGCAACGATTAAAGACAGGCTGACAGAAACCTAGGAAACGGCCTGCCTCAGAGCCTGTGTTCTTGTGCAGTGACACAGACCACTCCTAGAAAATGCCTTTCATAGACACCAGCCCAGGAAGCCACCCTGCTCCTTCTAGCCTGATTATGGGATAGAGGGTCAAAATATCAATAAAACAGTCACCATGGTTATTTAGCATGCTTACTAGATACATGCATGAACAATTGTTTTGGCAACAAGGCAATATCAATGTATAGGGCATAAGCTACTTTTTAAAAAACCCTATAAATCATATCTATTTCTAACGTAAAGATGCCCTGGAATGATGATGTTGAGAATAGTGTGTATTCCCACCCTCTCTAGGAGTTGCCAGAAGATTCCTTTCTGTTTAGAGATTAAGTGAGCCAGAGAGGCAGTACATGAAGTTACATGCCTTGGACCCCAGTTTGAACCCTTGCCCACCACATATGACCCCCAAAACTGCTAGTTTGCACTCCTGGGCACAGAGCCAGGATTAGCCCTCTGAGCACTGCTGGATGTGGTCCAGGAAGGAAAGAAGGAAGGAAGGGAGGGAGGGAGGGACAGAGGGATTGGTCATTTTGTTGTGGTGGATTTTTTCTTTTTTTACTTTTTGGGTCACATCTGGTGATGCACAGGGGTTACTCCTGGCTTTGTACTCAGGAACCACTCCTGGCAGTGCTCAGGGGACCATATGGGATGCTGGGAATCGAACCCAGGTCGGCCGAGTGCAAGGCAAATGCCCTACCCGCTGTGCTATCGCTCCAGCCCCGGGGTTGGTTATGTTGAAGGCAGGCTGTTGGCTAGATTGGGATCTTCTGGATGCCAGCTTTCCAGTGCCTCGAGCTATTTCTGGAAGCATCTTTTCTTCACCGAACCTCACCACAACCCTGGGGTCCTCAGTCCCACAGCTGACCTAGTGATGCTTCAGATCGACTAGTGACCTCTTACTGTTCGTGTGAAAGTTGAAGGGAACCGCTTGTATCGGCCGCCCACTGGGCCATGGGAAATCATTTATGACCATGGGGAAGGTGCTTGGGTCCATCTGGAGCGTGACCACACAGTACCGTGGACCTCGAGGCTGGTGCATGGCGCATGCCAATGGGAAGCTGCAAGTCCTGGGTCTGGAAACTCACCACACCTGCTCTCAACTCTCGTGACTCTGCCCGTAAATGCAATTTTAATTCGAGCTCTATTCCCACCAGAATAGACGGAGAGCCTAATCACTGATATTAAAATAAAACAAATGAATAAGGCATAAGAATTAAATAATTCACCAAGATACCTTTTCCTAGTTCTTTGAGCCATACTTAACTAATCATAAAATTTTACAAAGCACATGGAGATATCTTCAGCACACTAAACTCAGAATTAAACAGAAAATGCAGTAATGATTGTCAAGGTCTGTAGTTTGGGTATAAGGGATATTTTAATCTATAGCATGTACGAGTGGAAAAATTACTGTTAGAAAGTTTCACCTGCTGTTTGTATCGCGTGAGAATGATGAAGATCCAAGTTTGGGTATTTAGCATATTTTAACCTATAGCGTGTATGTGAGGGAAAATTATTTTTAGAAATATTCACTTGCTGTTTGTATTGCCTGGAAATAATGAGGATCCATTACAGGAAAAAAATTAGTGTTTAATTTGTTTGGAGGCCACACCCAACAATGCTCAGAGTTTACTCCTGACTCTGTACTCCATTTTACCCACTGGATTAGCTTTCCAGCCCCAAGAAGTCCATTTTTTTTAAAGAGGATCTTCTGTCATTTTATAGAAAAACAATGCTTAGATTTATATTTGGTATTCATAGTTCAACGTTTGTTTGTTGAGCTGAATGTGTTAGTGTTTTCGGTTTTCCTGATCAAGTTCATAATATTTGCAGATGTGTTTCAGTAATGTGATAGGGATAAAATAACAAGCCAATGTACAAACACGGCTTTCAAGAGTCTGAGAGCTCAGGCCCAGCGGGGAGCACTTGCCATGGGGTACAGGCACTGGGCTCACTGCTCCACGCACGGAGATTTCCAACACTCGGTGATGTCTCTGCACTTCTCTTGTCCCTGCGTCTTCCCTCCAGGCTGCCTACATCGCCCCCACTATAACCAGGGTCCATTTGTTAGGAGACACCTTCTATTATTTCCTCCAGCACAGACTTGCTCACAAAGAGTTCTTCTGGGTTTTATACACCTGAAAGTATCTTTTCTTTTCAACCAAATGTTTAAGAGCTCTCATCACTAGCCATGGAACTATGGGTTCTCCTTTCTCGTCCCTGTTAGCTGCCATCCTCTCCTTTCTTTTCTCATCCCATGGTTGTGGGGCAGGTCAGTGAAATTCTCTCCACGCCCTCTCCTTTTTCCCTGGGGCTTCTCAGACTCTCTCCTTCACTCAAGTTTTACTTCATTCATTTGGGGGCCACACCCAGCTGTGCTTTGGGGTTACTCCCATCTCTGTGCTCAAGGGTCACTCCTGACACTGGGCAGGAGACCATACGGGGTACAAGGCAAGTGCCCTACTTCCTGTATTATCTCCTGAGCCCCCCATCATTACAGTATTTAAAGGTTGTGTAGTACTTTTCTGGATTATTCAGATTGGGATTTACTGAATCTATAATTGTTTTTTTAACCAAATAAAGATGTTTTGCTTAAAGAAAAAGTTAATATAATTCACATTCTGAAATTCCTTTTATAGTAATTAGACTTTTGGAAAACTTTTGCAGAAAAAATTGTCTGCAGATATCTGAGGCTCTATTTTCCGCTCCTTTTTTCTCTAAAATTGGACAAATTTTTAAAAACTGTCTTTGCTTTTATGAATTTTTCTACTCTCTTTCTGCCACCAAACTAAGGCAATGAATCGATTTCTAACTTATAGTTCAAATTTTCAGTGCTATAAATCTTTTATTAGTAAGGTTGGTCTCTCCTATGTTATGATACTAAAGTTGTTTCTGGGAATAAAACAATGAATAAGGAAGACAAAAATACATGTTACCATGGAACCTCCTTCAAGCCAGTGGGAATGGTCACTAATGTCCATCAGCTGCACCTGATGACCAAGGGGGACAATGAAACTGAGTGTGAGGGGAGGGAGGGGACGGCTTTCAGAGATATTTAACGGAGTCATACTTGGCAGATAACATTCTGCAAGTTTAAGGAGTGGCCATTTCATTTGTAGTGACCCTCACAATTCACAATCCAGGAACATGGACACATTCTCCCTCACTCTCTGTTCTTCCTGATTCATCACTATCAAGAAGACCACGAAATCATGAAATCCCTGTTAATCGTTGATTTCTCAAGCGGGCTCAGTAACCTCTCCATTCATCCTTTCCCTGAGATCTTAGAAGTCTCTCTAGACTCCCAAAGATGTCGCACTGGAGGCTCTTTCAGGGTCAGGGGAATAAGATCCAGTTTGTTACTGGATTTAGCATATGAATACACCATGGGAAGCTTGCAAGGCTGTCCCATGTGGGCAGGAAACTCTCAGAAGCTTGCCAGTTTCTCCCAGAGGGAGAAGGAGGCTACAAGATATCAGCTTCTGGGAGCTTGCTTTTAAGTCTCTGGATGTTGACCATTGATGGGATTACACACACCTGGGTTCCTCTGCTGGTACCTTCATGCGTGAGGCCTGTCTGAACGTGTGGAGAGGGGCTTCAGGCATGGCTGTAGCTAGGTTCTGGTGGTCTTCGGCCGCCAGAAGCTCTGCTCAGGGTGGGGAGGGAAGCTGGAGCCCATCCCCTTCAAGGGGCCTCCGGGGAAGATAGCCAGGCGTGCGGGCAAGAGACTCTCAAGAAGATACAGGTGTAAAAGTTATTAGTCTTCTTGGTTAAATGGACTGCTGAGTATTTGATTGTTTTTGCTCTTACTGTAAATAAGCCTCTGTAATTTCTCTTTCTGATAGTCAATAAATAGAAACCACATCTTTTATATGTCTGTTTCAAATCCAATAATAAGTGAATTATTGCGGATGTTGTTGGCGTCTATAGGATTTTCTGTGTACAAGATACTGTCATCTATGAATGGAGGTGATTTTTCCTCCTCCTTTCTTATGTCAATGTCTTTTTGTGGTGGTGGTCGGGGTGTGTGTGTGTGTGTGTGTGTGTGTGTGTGTGTGTGTGTGTGTGTGTGTTGGGGGTAAGGCTGAAGCTCTTGTTTGCTGCCTCTTTCTAGAAACTGCAGGGATGTGTTGGAAAGAATCCTAGGTTGTGAGAGTATGCATATCTTGTTTTATTCCTGATCTTGGAGGAAGAAATTTTATTTGGGGGATCAGGGTAATTAGCCATACTGGTGCATAGGACTTAAAAGTTCTGTGCTCAGGGATCACTCCTGGGGACCATATGGGTTTCCAGGGTTTAATTCAGGTCATCTGTGTGCAAGACAATACCATGAAGGCTATATTACCTCTATAACTTCAAAATTTTTCATTTTTAACTATTGTGTATGTTAGCTGTTAGCTTGTAACATATGGTTCTTTTTATGCCAAGGGATATTCCTTCTAAACACAGTTGAGTGTTTCTATCATGAAAGGATATTGTGTTTGTCACAGGCTTTCTCTGCTTCTATTAAGAGAATCACACCACGTTTCCCCTTTCATCCTACGATGCGTATATTTATTCATTTACATATGTGAAGACAGCCTTGTATCCCTGGAATAAAGCCAACATTATGGTGAATGACCTTTTTTTATATACTATTGAATTTTGTTTGCTAATACTTCATTGAGAATGTTCGTGTCTGTTCATCAAGGATATCGGTTTATAAATTTTCTTGCATCTTTATCTGACTTGGGCACAGGAATAAGTGAGCTTGGACTTGTCAAATTAGTTTTTTAATTTCTCTGAAAGAAAAGTGCAAAAGTGCTGGACAGAAGGTGGCATTCTCTTTTAATTGTTAAGTGGAGTTAATCACTGAAACCATGGGGCTATCTTGTGTTGGGGTGTTTGAAGCGGGTGTTTCAATCTCCTTTGTGTGTTGGGTGTTTGGGGGTTCCTGCTGCTTCACATTCTAGGAATTTGTTCATTTTTTCTAAGTTATCCCAAGCACGCAGTTGTGAGAATCTCCTGATTATCTGATGTTTCTGCAATACCAGTTGTAACACCTGCTTCGGCTTTTGACTCTCTTACTGAGCAAACTTTTTGAAAGGCTTCCAGTTTTATTTATCTTTTCAGATAAATGGCCCTGAGGTTCATTAGTCTCTTCCTGTTGTCCCTCTTGCTCACATTCTCTGTTCTTCTGCAAACTCTGGGCTTCCTTTGCTCCTTTGGTTCCTGACTGCAGGTTTGTTTCCTACGCCCTTCCCCCATGCAGACATCCATCAGGAAGGAACCCGCTCTCTGAGAGGAGTGCTTCTGCTTTGGCCACACTCCCCCATGCGCTGAGCTTCTATTTCTATTTCTTTCAGGACTTTTCTTCTTTTCCCTCCAGGCCCCTTTGGCCCTTTCTTGTCCAGGAGCACGTTGTTCATCTCTATACATTTCTGCCTTCAGGCTTTGGTTTCTGAGTTTCAGATCTATGCCCCTGGGCTGGGTGGGTGTCTGGACAGGGCAGTGGGCCTGTGGGGGTCTGGGGGTGGGCAGTGGCAGCTGACTCTTGGTGTCCACCGGGTATAAGGGACCTTGTGTGGTTCGTTCCACCCTGGGGACGATTTCTCCAGCCTTCTTGAGGCCGTTTTTGCTGCGCAGAGCCGCATAGAATAGAGGCAGCCCAGGAGACCTAGGGCCCCGTGCTGGGAGCAGGTGCCCAGCTGCACCCTGGTCTCTAGGCTGTGGCCCATGCAGCCTGGCCATGAGTCCATCCAGGTACAGGGGTGTCACAGGCTGGGGCTGCAGGGTCACTGCCATATCAGCAGGACCCCACGCATCTATGGGCATCCAAAGCTGCAGACAGGACAGGGGGTGGGAGGTACCACTGGGGCCTGGCATGGAGTAAGGTATGTGGTGCCCTGTCCATCCCTGAGTCTGCTGGGCATGTGCCTTCTGTCCAGGTGCCCCAGGGCTGTGCACGTGCAACCACAGTACACAACCCCGGCGTCCCCGGACTGCTTTATCTCGGTGATCGCCCTGGTGCTATGCCCTGGGTCCTGCAGTTCTGGGTTCTGGCTTCCCTCGGGATGGGGAACCAGGCCCTCCCCACCCATCCCTTTGCTGGTGTCACATCCAGCACAGTGCTCCCTCCTCTGGGAGGAACGACTCAGGTGCCTGTGGGCCTCCACCCCCCCCCCACCCCCAGCTCTCACCATCCACTATATTCAGGAGATTTGGGAAGACCAGGAGTCCCTCTTTCAAATGACCACTCCTAGAGGGGCCTGGGTGAGTCCTGGACTCTCCAGGGCTTCCTACAGTTGGCTCGGGGTCCTCAATGATCACTCACTCCCAGGGGCTTTGCACCACAGGTGTTCTAGGACGTCACTGGAAAGCCTTTTCCTTCTTGTTGTCACCAACGTGCAAATGCTTCTTCCTGGCACTGTTTGGTGGAACTCGAGTCTGGCTTTGCAAGTGGAAATTTCAAGCAAGCCTTAACAGAACAGCAACATTCTCGGGAAATGTTGTGAGGAGTGCGAGTTAGGGACAGGGCATTCTACATCCATCCACTGTTCTTTGATCCAGTCCCAAGGGGTGACATCGCAGAGGGGCAGCGAAGATGTCACCCCTTGGGACTGGATCAGAGCTGGACATTTGCACACCTCAAACACAAGCAGACACTCCAGAACAAACTTTGTCAAAACTCAGGCGGAGGCTGGCAGGAACCTCACAGGGGCCCAGTCGGAGAAGGAGACTTGCAGCCAGCAGGAAGGGATGGTTTTCTTTGCCTGCGACATTCTTTGCAGGCAGCACACGTCCAGATGGCCCTGGGCCTGCCCCCTTTCTCAGGACGGCTGAGAAACAGAATAGACAGTTCTCTGGTCCCTGCCTTCCAGGGAAACCTGGCCCAATAGTGCACATTCAAGTCTCCTGTCCACCCTACTCAGATCTGATGGCCGGAAAGCCCGCAGGGCAAATGAAAGAATAATCAGCCCAGGCTCAGGGATAAAGGCTTCAGAGAAGACAATGCCTCGCCTGGAGCCATCCATAGGAAATTCATCTCTAGTCAAAATGATGCTGCTTCCCAGACACTGCCAGAGCTTAAAGGCGTGTGGAGTAGGAGAGAGTAACTCCACTACCTTACACAGCTCCTGTGACTTAGAAACAGCCTGGGAGATAGGACTGGGGCTCTGCACCCTGACACAGACGGCATCCAGAGCAGGGGGCAGCCGAATGGGGCTGGAGAGAAAGCACAGCAAGTAAGGGGCTTGCCTTACATGCCCCCTAGCCGAGGTTTGGTTCTCGGCACCCCACAGAGTTCCCGGAGCCCCGACAGAAGGGATTCCTGAGCACCACCGGGTGTGGCGTCCCCAAAACCAAAAACCAAAACAAAGAAAGATGCTTGAGTGGAAATTTAATGGGACTCCTGGTTCTGGCCCAGGGAGTTAGCGTGTGACTTAAAGGGGCTGGGAAAGGAGAGTCCAGGGGGGACCCTGTCCCAGCAATGTGGGGGGACACCTGCTTCCCCGCAGCTTCATGGGAAGGGTCAGTGACCAGGCATGGACAAGGAAAGCAGAGGACTGGAAGGGACCTGAGGGGTCACAGGGGGGAGTGCAGACATGCAGGTGGGGAGGAAGGAAAGGCCTCCATTCCAGCCTCCACTCAGGGCCTCCACTCTGGCCTTCACTCAGGCCTCTACTCCGGGCCTCCACTCTGGCTTCCACTTGGGCCTCTACTCCAGCCTTCTACTCTGGCTTCCACTTGGGCCTCTAATCTGGGCCTCCACTCAGGGCCTCCACTTCAGGTCCCTGGTGGAAGGCCCGGTGTCAGAGGACAGCGCTGCCCGCCTCCCGCCTCCAGGTCCACTTTCTAACCCAGAGGGACCTGGCTGCAGAGACAGTCACCATGTATGTCCGTGGCTACAAAAAGAGAGTCACTGGGACCAACCGACCATCACTACTGTCGCCACTGCCGTGGGGACATCAGACCATCAGTGTGACAGCACATAGCAGGAAAACATCACCAGGGTAGGGCGGCTACCAGGGTCCACCATGAGACTAGAGGAGAGCACTGTGTCATGAGAACTGGTGACTCTTCTGGGCTGCCGGGTCCGTGTTCTCAGACAACACCTTCCTCATTCTCATGGGCTTGAAGGCATCCAGGGAAACTGTTCCCCATCCCACCCCCCATGGAGACACTGTATACACGCTGACAGAATTTACTCTGTATCCATTGTAATTCTCCTGCTTCTAGTGGGGTCTCCGGCTGGTGGGGGGAGGGTCACAAGCTGAGCACGACAGTCTCGTGGACAGCGCAGGAGGGGACTGGAACGCAGGTTTTGTGCCGGTCTGAGTAGTGGTCAGTATGATGCCTGGATTTAGTTAGGATGCACTGATGCAGGAATGAGGATCCTGCCTCTCCGTGTCTGCTTTGGACACGGCTGACAGCCCTCCCACCTCCACCCTCTCTGCACTTCATCCCCAATGGCCTGGGAGTCAGAGGGACTGAATATGAGCCATGTGCTTACTCATGCCAGGAGAGTGGGTAAAGTGCTGCGGCTTTGGAGTTCCCAACATGGTGCTCAAGTAGACTGATGGCACCACTTCCTCATGGACACAGGGACGTGTGTGGTGCATGAAGTGGGCACCTTTCTCATGGTCCCTGGGCCAGTGCAAAGGGGAGGTCCCTTGGGAGTACATCAGGACCCAATTTTTTCCCACTCATCCTGCAGAAAGGAGATTTTCAACCAGATTTTTGTTTGGTAGATGGAAGTTATCACTTGCATCGCTTGTCATCCCGTTGATCTTCGATTTTCTCGAGCGGGCGCCAGTAACGTCTCCATCCATCCCTGTCACATGCTAGTGTAGCCCAAAGATATCTGCTCGCTCCAGGAACAGGAAGAGCCTCAAACCATTCATTCAGGGTTTTGACAAAGAAGTCTGACCATCTCGTAGGTGGGCGGCGATGCAGACTTTCGACATCCCGGGGAATCCAGTCAGTAACAGCTTTAGTCCAGCGGTCGTCTCTGAATCACATTATGTGTCCAGCCCATCTGATTTTTGACACCTTGGCAAACAAGCTTGATGGAGGTCGGAACTCCGGATTCCCTCTCTCACTTGAGTGAAACGTGATACTCCAAGCATAGCTCTTTCGATTCCTCTTTGGGATACCTGAATAGCGTTCTCATCCTGTTAATTTGTAAAGCAGAACTTTGAGACCTTGTACTCCAGGCTCAACGAGACCCAGAAACTCCTACAATCTCCGGCGCCCCGCCCCAGGGATCGAACTCAAGTTTTCAACCATTTCCTAAAAATTCAAAACAGACCGAGAGAATTGGGGATGGCGCACGGCAGTTACCATCCACTCATAGAGGATCCCAGACAGGCCTTGGGCGCGGGGGACATGCCAGTTCTCATCTGTGGCAGGCAGCGCACTGAAGGGTTTCCCGCCACCTCTCCTGCTGTGTTTCATGGAAAGTGTGCTGGCCGGCACTAAAAAGTGCCTTCTAGTAGATCAAAGGGAGATTGGGAGTGAAAATTCAGTGAAAATATGATGAGGATGGAGCGTGATGAACTCACTTTGCCCCTGCCTGTTGGAGGGAGATGGTGAAAGCTGCTAATTCTGTACCATGTGTACGGTCATTGGGCTGTGAAAACTCTTGGTTGGAGGCAGGCACAATGTTCCAGAATGGGGGAGCACGGTGCAGGCGCTCTCTGACACCAGGGCGCCCCTCTCTGCCCCCAGCCTGGATGTTCAGCACCCACGCAGTTCTCAAAGCCGGAGCAGGGTTTCTGACTCACAGTAAAGGAGTGACCACAGGGTTGGAGGTGAGGTCAGCCCCTGCCAGGTCGTTAGCGTAGGCAGCTGGCACCGGCCTCAGCAAACCCCATCAAAGAACCATTCGTGAGAAGCTTCCAGCTCCCACTTTGGTTCTGCTGAAAGCTGAGCTCGTGGGCATGATTCCTGCCATTTCTGCTTCCCTCCTGTTCTGAATGCTGCCCGCTCCTCCCCACGTTACTCCTCCTTCAGCTTCACTGCTCTGCTCCCTCGTTTTCTGAAGCAAATCTCGTCTCCTTTGATAAGGGACAGCCTGAACTCTACGTTGATCTGGTACTGAAAGGTGTCCGCCAGGGATTCTGGAAACAGTCGTCTTCCCTGGAAGGAAATATGATGAATGTGCTCCTCATGACAAATACACTAGTGCTTAATATACAGGTAGAAACACCATGACCGGTATTCTGCGTGCCCTGTAGCTCTGGATTAAAGGAGCATCTTGAGGTATGGAAGTGCTGTCTTGGGCTGGCTTAGATGCCACCAGGAGCAGCTGGGCCTGGGTTTAACTGTGTTCTCCTAGGGAAGGCCCCGTGAGGCACGAGCAACTGAGTGGGGAGACATTAGGAGAGAGTTGGTGGATTGAAGTCATTTCACAGGGTTGGTGGGGGAGGGAGGTGGAGAAAGAGCAGGACGGACACACAGGAAGCACCAGCCCAGGAAAACCATGGCCCTGCCTGGGCTGATCTTGCACAGAGAGGAAAGGGCTGGGCTCGGCCCTCTGGGGTGATCTTGGCAGGCCCAGAGGCCCTGAGCCCTGTGAGAAAGATGGATGAACAGTGGCCTCAAAGGCCAGTACAGCAGTGAGGGCTCACGGGCTTCTCCAGAAGGGGACTGATGCAAAGCTGGTCATGCACCAAGTGCTTCAAACAGACTCGCCACACACTGAGCTGGGCCTGAGAAAGAAAAGGATGTGTGTGTGTGTGTGTGTGTGTGTGTGTGTGTGTGTGTGTGTGTGTGTGTACACAACTTATGCACCCATGCATTTCAGCAATAACAAAACCAACTTTCCATACATTCCCTAGATTTCCCCGTGGCTCTGTGGCATGGCAGCCAGATGTGCCTCGCAAAGTGCTCTGGAGGGAATTGCCTTCTAGGGTTTTCTCCTCTAGAGTATTTCTCATACAAAGCAGTCGGTAGTTTACCGTGTTCCACATGCTTAGTCATTAACTGCTGCTAATTGTCCTGAACAACTTAATTACCCTCAGGCCCATGGCACCCACATGCTCCCCACTGCACCCCTCTCTCTTCCTTCAACCAGCCCTCTGCCTTCTCAGGAATGTGTTTGTGTTGGTTCTTTTAGGGGGTGGTGCTGTGGGATCACTCCTGGTCTGCACTCTGGGGACCATACGTGGTACCAGGATCCAACTGGTATGGCCACTTCCACGGCCAGCACCCTCCCCGCCACCACTGTCCACCTCCGGCCACTAACTGCTTTCTTTCCTCAGTGCATCCTGCCCTTCCTGCAGTTAGGACTCTGTGTTTTTCTACTTTTCTTCTCGAGGCAGAATGTCAATTTCTAAAATGTTCCCACGCTGGGCACTGAGCACCAGCCAGTCAACCATCTCCAGGCTCCAGGTTCCTCATCTTGGCAATCTTGGAGTCAGGAGTTGACCGCAGCAGCCCATGCTGATCCCCGCAGAGACAGACTTTCCTAGGACAGACCCCGCATACCATGGGCAGCAGCTTCTCACAGTTCCCAAGAGCCCCCATGTTTGTGCTCACGAGGTGGCCTCACAGAACTCTTACTGACAGGAAGAGTCTGTTTAAAACCCTCAGGTGGGCCCCTGCTTCTCGCCGGGAAAGAGCAGGGCACGCTCTCTTTTCTAATCAGCTGGCTCCCACACAAAGATATCACAAATATTTGCAGGAATTGCTGCTGTGGCTCGGGGGGAATTTATCACCGGGCTTAGCAAATGTGCTTGTCCGGATCAATGGACGGGTGTGTTGACCTTTCACTGGCTGTTTGCTCAGATCCAGGCATTTACAATAAACTATGCTCTCAGCATTTCAACTCTGCTCTTCAATTCCTTTTTAAAAATGTTATGGCATCTTTGTCAATAAGCACCGCTAGAAAATCCAGTTGATGTTTTTCTTTTCACTTCTTTGCCTTTCCCTTAGCGAGGAGAAAGTTTGTCTCAAAAATAGCAGAGATCCGAGAACCTCTCCACGGAGTCTGGTTGTTCTTTACAGGTATTTTTGTTGGTGTGCAAATGTATTTGGGTGTGAGAAGAAACCCAGAAATACAGGGTGGCGAATGGCACTCCGAGGTGGAAAGTCAGCACGTGTAATTACCAGAAATACGAGGTGAGGCTGCGACAGTGTCCTAGAATCCAAAGGGTATTGTGTATCTGGCCCTACAGCAGGATAGAAACCGGCCATTCCACAGGAACAGGGGGTGCAGAGCTGTTATCCCTGGTGTAACATCGAAGTAAGTGAAGACACCTCGTGTTACCGATGGTGCAATTCCCGTGAATGGAGAGCCAGCCATCAGGACAAGCCACCAGGACTGTGGGGTCTCCCACATGGCCTCTGCTCTCATCCTAAGGCCCCACCCTGGTTTTCAGAGAAATGCACTGGGGAGCATTGTACTTCCTATCACAAGGGCACTGGTTAATAGAACCAGGATCTCAATGCCCTTCCCTTTCCCCAAACTCTAGCAAGCTGTGTTGTACGCCCTCACCTCGGAAAGAAAGCAAAACTCATGAGGCAGGGAAAGTGCATGATGTCCAGATTCTCAGGGGAGGGTGCAAGGACTGGGCCAACAGCCAGACCAACAGTGTCCGGAATGTTCGGAAGGAGAGTGAGTCTTGCCACGGTGTAGGCAGAACGGGGGTGGGGGGAGGGGGTCCCTTATGTGGCAGATCCTACAGGTGCCCCTGCAGTCCCAGCTTCCATCTCTCTGCAGGTAGCTGTGGGGCTGAGCTGCAGGAAGACCCTCTCATGGCCCTGAGGAGGGCTAAGCAACAAGAGAAGACTGAGGTGGGCGTCCGTCAATCAGTGTAATATGTGTGAACAAAAAGAGAGATGGAGAAAGATCTACAGAGCATGGTTTCACTTACTAAATAATCTGAAAGCAAACAAAAATGACAGAGTATAGAATGGTGTTTGCTAGACAGGAGAGCTAAGAGGTGAGGAGAGTAGAGGGAGAAGCAGCCCAGACTTCCAGTCAGGATTCAGCAATGTACGTAATGTCCATCAGCTTCTGCCAGAGTGTCAGTCAGAGTGTCTGGTAACTGGAAGCCCCATCATACAAAGACCCCGGCCCCTTCAGTTGCATTGGGACAATTTGGGGCTCCTTCCATTGTGATGTTACATGCATCTGGGACCTTTCTGGTCTGTCAGCTTTTCAGGCTGTTTCATTTCAGTATGACTGGCTTCCTCTCCTCCTCTTCCTCACAGGCCACGAGCAGTGAATCACTCTGCCATCTTGGAAATCCACTGCTTTAGCAACATGACCTCTGGACACAGGTGCTTTCATAGCACTTCGACTTTACTCTTCAGGCTCCTGACAGGAAATCAACCTTTGCCCTGTGGCTACCTTATAGCAAGGAGGCTCTTCCATCCTGTCCGTGCACCTCAGCACTTTACCGTGCTCTGCCTTGAGTCTGTATTTCTTTGAGTTTGTTTGCCTTCGAACTCATTGAGCTTCTTTGCGTACAGTCCCCTCCACACACACACATTTGGAGCCATTGTTCCTTACAAGATTGCAATGTCAAGACTTTCTTTCCTCACTGTGGGGATCTCGGTATATCTCAAAGCCAGTTTGTCCTTATGCTCTCTGGAGAAGAAAAATTAAAAGATCCTCTCCATTTTTCCACCTTCACATTTATGTTTCCCCCCCTCAGATGTATTCTTCTTTTGAAAGTTCTAGTGAAATGATCAGTTATTTTTAAACTCCAGAATTTCTGTTTCCATATACTTACGTTCTTATTAATTTTCCCTTTTTGGTGAGTGAGACAACTTCTCAAATACCGCACGCTCGCAGTATATTTCTATACATTTGCAAGAGCTGGCATTAAGAGCGTCATTAACTAATGCTGCCATCCTCCTTTCTCAGTATCAGTTTTTCTGTATTGCTTTTTTCCCTGGGTAGGTGCCATACTTTCCTGATTCCACATAGTTGTTTAAACTGAACAAGTTAATATAATGGGCAGCGCTGTAAACCAAATGAGCCACCCAAGGTTGGTTAGTTTTGCTAGTTGTTGTTTTCTTGATAGTTTTCTGAACTATTCTATATTCTTTTGTTTAAAAAAATATATTTATTTATTTGCTTTTTTTGGTCACACCCAGTCCGGCAATGCACAGGGGTTACTCCTGGCTCTGCACTCAGAAATTACCCCTGGAGGTGCTCAGGGGATCATATGGGATGCTGGGAATCGAACCTGGGTCAGCGATGTACAGCAAACGCCCTACCCACTGTGCTATTGCTCCAGCCCACTATGTTCTTTTTCATGTATAGGCTTAAATGTTTTCCATTCAGCTTAGTGAATAAATACAGGGAAGAGAAAGGTTTAGATGTCTTCACATCATAATTTTTGGGATTTGGGGAGGAGGAAGGCCTACCTGGCAATGCTCAAGAGTCCTGGGGTACTCTGGGTACACACCCAGTGAGTCCCCAGCATCAACACAGGTAGGGCATATACCTTCCCTCATTAACCTTCCAGACCCCTAAAATAATACATGATTGATCTGTGCTCTGGGGCTTTCAGTGCCTGGACTTTAACGCTCTGGTATCTCAGCCTGCAATCAGCCACATGTGAGAGATGAGGAGTTTTCCCGAGACACAGACAAAGCCCTGAATAAAGGTCTTTTCTATTTCTGGAAATATAGATTAAAAATTGGATGCTTGCCAACTTCCCTGCCACTTGTTAGCCTCAGAGTTGTAATAATAAACAGTTGCCACCCTTTATTCTCAAAATTTGCCCTCAGCACTATTCCAGAGAAGGTACTCAGAGCCAGATCAAAGAAAGACTATCTTATTGTGCTTCTCCACCCTCCAGATGGGGAGTTAGAGTTCTTTTGTGCAATGCAAATATAATGACTTTAGCTTGGAGGGGAAGCATCCCTTGGGCCAGCTACCCCAGGCTGCTTGCCCTCGGCCGAGACTCATCTGCTTTCTAGATCCTGGCAAGTTTCAAAATTGCTCCCATGAGACAGACTTGGGCCTTTCCCTCACTTTAACTGACCAATGAAGAGTAAGTTGGGCAAAACCCTAGACATGCACTGCAGCCCTAATGCACGCAGGTCCAGCTCATTCTCAGCCCAGACACTTGGGGCCCAGAAGCCTGAGTAGTCTCCAGCCTTGTAAGTGATAGAGTTGGATCTTTCTGGTTGCTGGTGCTTATTGCTGAATCACCTCTTGGAATCATAAGAACCCCAAGAGTCAGTTGAGCAGCTTCACTACTGGTCCAAGGGGCCGACAGGAAACTCAGAGTGTCTAAGGTCATTACCCTCCATTAAACACTGAAGGACAAGCCTTCCAAGGGAGTGCCAGAGAAGCAAACAGTTCCCACACCGAACCAGGCTCCCCACAGATGGCTGCGAGCAGCTGGTCTTCATGGCTACCGTGATGATGGCCTCTAGCTTTCTCATTACTACTGGGACAGGGAGAAGCGGATGGGAAGAGGGAAAATACAAATGCAACTAAGCTTTCTGTTCTTAACTTAACCCAGACTTACATTAAACAACAACAGAAAACCACATTATTTGATTGTTGTCTTTGGGTGGCTTCCAGAGTACTGGGGAAAGTTTATTTTGACCACCTTTTACTCGTATTCTCATGCTTAAGGAGCAGAGGATTTTTTTTATTATCCCCCCACCCCTGTCCCCCCACCCCATTCTGAAAGTGTTGTTTCTAAGATGTTTTCCTAAACAAGCAGCATTTGCTCTGTGAGAGGCAGAGGGTGATGGCAGATACTCGGGCCTGTGGGTCCCAAAGTTAGATGGTATTGTTCCTTAAAATAAAGTACCCTGGGCTGGAGAGATAGTACGATGGGTAGGGCCCCCAACCCAGGTTTGATCCTTGGCACTCTGCACGGTGCCTGATCATTGCCAGGTGTAGGTCCCCCATCGTCCCTTCAATTATTTAACTAAAAAAATTATTCTGGTTTGGGCAGCAAGTCAAATACCCAATTCTCCTATTTACATCTTGCCCCAAGGAAAACAGGAGGAAAGATGTTTTCAATGATCACCCCACTATCCTTGAAATGGTATGAGAATGCTACAGTACCTAACTGGGCCCCCCCACCCCATTTCTCAACCTCAACAAAACCCTCCTGGAACAAACCCTTTGCAGTCGTGGTTTCAGTTATGACCTTATATAATATAGTCACAGACAGGCCCAAACTTTATTGTTTTCCTTCATCTAGTCATTGAACGAACAGACCTGAGATGTTACACCGGCCAACATCCTACAACTAGCCAGGGCTGGAGCCAACATGTAAAGCTTCCTGCCTGTTGTTCAAAGCTAGTGCTATTCACTTCTGTGATCATGTGTGCATCTAAAAGGGGCTGCCAAGAAATCGTCCCTTTGAACAGCCACATGATCACATCCATTTACTACAGCAAAATAGCCATCAGCATTCTGAGTGGCATTCAAGGGAGGTGACCGGCACCAGGGAGAGAGAAGAGGCTGTCCTAACTGGGAGGGCCTGGGAACCAGTGTCGGTTCTATAAGCAGGGCCATCGGCGTGCTTTATCTAGGATCCACTGAAGAGATAATTCCTTTTCTCAGTCCCTCCGCGCATGCAGAGTAATTGGGATCATTCTCTAATGAAATGCACTTGGAAGATGCCAGCGGTGCATAATTAAAACCTCACCTGATTGTATTATAGCCAGGAACCACAGCAGCCAGGGAAAATCCAAGTTTATCAACAAATGCTTAAGGTGAACACTTTCTTCAAGGTTCTGCATCCCCTGAGTAGCCCAACCTTCGGGGAGCAATTAAAGTGATCTCTGGAAAGGAGAAGTCTGCTTTTCACACACACTCCGGGGGCCGATGATTCCCACACTCCATTCCAAGGGAATACCACCTGTCTGAATGAAAAGTGCCCTGGACATGCTCTCACCACAGTCCTTCCTGCATTCTGCATTATTTGAATCACACTTGCTTGTCTGGGAAAACATCTCTCCAAAGCCTCTGAATCGTAAACAGGCTCCGTGCTTTCCTGAAAGATGCCGTAATGTGATGCTGGCGCCCAAGGGCGAGCCCAGATAGTGAATCAATGTCAAGCTTCATGTGTTTGCATCAGGTCTGACTCTGCAATAGGACTATTTAGCTGGGAGATATTTTTGTACTTTGAAACTGACAAGCAAAGTGGGACAAGGAGGGAGGTACCACAGTTGACACTTTTGTGGAATGAGGACGTGAGTGGAAAGAAGCTCTTGCAAGCCGTCTCCCATTGTCCACAGCCCATGGCACGACAGACGATGTAACACAGTAACTCAGTTACTCCCCATATACTATACTCAATGAATAAGGAAGAAATGACCTAGGGTATTGTTCTTAATGAAGTAGAATTGTTCTATCTAAAGAGATTCACTTCAAGAAATAGGAACTGTGAGGGGAGAGAAAGGGTGAGCAGTACATGTAAGAGAGAGAAACAGTCTTCTGCAGAGAGGAAAAAGCCCTAACGATTCTTTACAAATCAGGAATATGTGATTACATCCCTTGTAAGTGCTTGTATTTCTAATCGACCAACGTCCACAGTACAATCCACAGTCTTCTACTTACTAAAATAACGCAGGGCCAGGGTGATGGTAGGGGAGGGTGCTGGCCTTGCACGCAGCCAAACCAGGCTTGGATCTCCAGCAGCCCATATGGTCTCCCAACCCTCACCAGGCGTGATCACTGAGCGCAAAGCCAGAAGTAAGCCCTGAGCACCTCCAGGTATGTGCTCAAACCCAAAAGTACCAAAATAAGATAACCAACCCATACATTTTATCTTTGTCATTGTCATGCGGCAAATATTCTCAATTTGTAGGTAATTGAATGGAGCCTCCCTGTGCTCACAGTGCTCACAGAAGCAGAATTACTCCCCAGTAAGTGCTCATCTCTGTCAGGTACAGCAGTGATCCCCCAGCCAGCGTCAGAAAGTTGGCATTGCTAGGCCACTGACTCTAATCTTTCAGGTCTGATATCTGACCTTAAGTTAGTCACATCCTTCATCGTGGGTCAAACCTTTCTAAAACCCAGTCTTCAGCTTATCACCATGTACCCCAGGTGGTCCCTAGACCATCAGGCCAGGTGCCCCTATGCCTTTAGCATTGCTGGTGTTGCTTTGGCGGTGGGGGGAGGTGTTGGGGTACCAAATGTTGCTGAGGGAAGTGTGTGGTGCAGGGGTCAGACTTGGACATCACTGCTTGTGTTCTGTCCCAGAGGTCTGCTCCGTGGTCTTTATGCCAGCGCCCCCTCCTCCCTGCGTGATCGTTTCTGACTCCTCCATTTTGAAAGCCTTTCATCATCAGTGTTCCAGTGACACTGACCTATGAATCAGTCAATGGGCTTTGAGGAATCTCCACCAAGCAGGGGGGGGGGGGGGTTGGTGTCCATGACACTGGGGTGACCCAGACAGACCCTGGTTTCTGTCCCAAGAGCTACTTCTCTGAACTAGATCTCACTCACATCCCTGGGTGCTCTGCCTGGAGAACCCTAACGAGCAACCTTCCTGAGAGAGAGTCCATGCTTTGTCCAGAGATGCCCTTCATGTCCCTCACACCCTTGGTTCTCAGATATTCACAGCATCGATAGTGGCCCTAGAAGTGCAGGACACCCAGAATACTGGAACATCCCCTGAGAAAATCTCTAACACCACTCCATCAACCAATCTAATGACTGCTTTGTTCTGGGCTCCTGGTAGGGATTTCAGACTCAGTTTGCAGATGTTGAGCCTTGGGGCGTGGGTAGCCTGGCCACTTGGGGACTCTTGCCTCCACACCCTGGGATGGACTTTGTGTGCTTGCCTATAAGATTAGAGTGAGATGCTATTATAAAGGATACTAAATTGATTTTAAATAATTTCCATTTAAATTGAAATACATTTGGGTCCTAATTGCCATCTCGGTTGTGAAAGAATTTCTATTAGACTAAGTGCTGTGGGTGTTTTTCCGAAGGGCAGTTAGTGAGAAGATGAAGTTCGAGCCAGTAGGGGTGCACTGGAATACAAAGAAAAAGAACGCAGACTCCAGCCCCTGTACTTCTTTCAAAAGAAGTGCCTTGTAATCATAAATTCAAACACACAAATTCACAAGGTCTGATGAATTAGAAACAAATTGCATTGTCATTGGGGTAATAGGCAGGCAAAATTATACCTCAGAGTCTAGAAAATATGCTAGATACACAAACATAAAGTAAAGAGAAAATTCTTTGGTGTCAAATAAAGTCTCAGTCCTAAATACCAATTACTGTTGGAACAGTCACTCCTTAAAGCTTTTCCATGACAATGAGCCAGCTCAGAAATGTTAATGAGGTGAAAGGAAGGGGAGACACTGGGAAGAGTGGTGATATGAAGTCGCTTAAAGATCTCTCTTTAGGGATAAGCTCTCAGAGTTCATCCTGGGAGGCAGAGGGAGGCCCCCTGCAGCCTGCCCTGCACACAAATCCACCAGGGGCAGGAGCAGCCTTGGAGCACCAGTGCTTCCAGCTGTACGCCCAGGGCCCTGCTGGCAAGTACTGAACAACTGGCGCAGCTTCACACTACCAAGGTGAAGTCATGGAATTGGAAACTACACAGAGATGGGCACCAGTTACCAGAACGGGGTGAGCTGGTGGCCAACCCCCACCGAGGCCCCAGTCTCAGTGCTCCTGGACCTTCCGCCAGGGCAGTTTATAGTCCCCGCTCTGGAACTGGAAAGATTTGACCCAGCCTATCAGCCACAATTCTGCAGAGTTGGATAAATCCCTCTAGAATAGTGGGATAGTGCCTTTTACCTCCTGGCCTACACCCCTGCCTCTCCTGCCAGCTGGCCTCAGTGTTGCCTGTCCTGAGCCCCATGGAACGAGCAGCAGCATGTAGCCACACCATTAGACAGAACCACAGTGTATGAAGCCTGGCACAGTTGATCCCACGCAGGCCTCGTAATTTCCCTGGAAATGATGTTATTTGCAAATAGGAAAGGTTAGACCTGGAGCGATAGCACAGCGGTAGGGCGTTTGCCTTACGTGCAGCCAACCTGGGTTCGATTCGTCCACCCTTCTCAGAGAGCCCTGCAAGCTACCAAGAGTATATCTCCTGCATAGCAGAGTCTGGCAAGCTACTCATGGTGTATTCAATATGCCAAAAGCAGTAACAAGTCTCAAAATGGAGACGTTACTGGTGCCCGCTCGAGCAAATCGATGAGCAATGGGGATGACAGTGACAGTGATAGATCTGGAAAAGCTGGGAGACTTGCCCCCATCGGAGGTAAAGGCCAGACAGAGTCTGGTGAAGCGAGGAGAGATGCTGCTGTAGGGGGCGAGTTTCCAAAGGAAATAGAAAGCCGAGCAAGTGAGACTGTATATTCTCAGCTAAATAATAAAAGGTGGGAAGAAGCCTTCCTGACTAGTGAGTTTTCTGTTGCATTTTCGATCAAGAGAGAGAGAGAGAGAGAGAGAGAGCCAGGGGCTAAATACTGCACATTACTTCTAAGTCCTTATAAGAAACCAATTCCTTAATTTCCACAACACTGTACATTATATTTTTCCTTCTATTTGTTGGGAGAGTCGAGTCAGAGGAGAAATCCTCTTCTCAGAGCAATAAGGCAGACCCAAAGTCCCACAACTTCCTATTTTAGTGCTCCTTTTTTTCACCAAACTCTGAGTTAGTGAGACTCAGCAGAGCACAGATTCCACCAGTCTGTATGTAAAAGGAGACACTAAGGAATCAATAAGAAATAACTAGATTTCTCTAAGTTTTCCCCCCAAGTCTTGAGAAGCCCAGGTTGACACAAACTTTTCATGAATTATTTTTTTACATGCCCCAAACTCAGAGGAAATAACCAAGTATCACCGAAGATAAGACTTAAACCCTATATTGATCACCAATTTGCTAGAAAAGATTTTATTGCTTAGGCTTTAATTCTAATGCCATAATGTTTATGAACATTCTGAGCTGCACAGGAGGAAGAGAACGGCGTGGAACGCCTTCAAGAGCATCAAAGAGTGGTTAAGAGGACAAAGATCCTCCACCTCCAGGCACATCTTTTCGACTCCACCATTCTTCCTGCACTAACATATGCCTCAGAGACCTAGGCCCTACAAAAACAGGATGAGAACACTATTCAGATATCCCAAAGAGGAATCGAAAGAGCTATGCTTGGAGTATCACGTTTCACTCAAGTGAGAGAAGGAATCCGGAGTTCCGAACTCTGTCTGACGATCAAGAATCAGGGACGCTGTCTCATTTGCCAAGGTGTTGAAAATCAGATGGGCCGGACACATAATGTGATTTAGAGACGACCACTGGACTAGAGCTGTTACTGACTGGATTCCATGGGATGTCAAAAGACCACATGGCCGCCCACCTACGAGTTGGTCAAACTTCTTCATCAAAACCCTGAACAAACACTTTGAGGCTCTTTGTGTTCCTGGAACAAGCAGATGCCACTGGGCTACACTAGCACACGACCGGACAAATGGAAACGTGACTGGTGCCCGCTCGAGCAAATGGAAGATCAACAGGATGACAAGTGATACAATGTTTATGAAATAGAACACAGTTTTATTTGAATCACACAATTTTACAGAACTTTTGTTGTTAAATCAGCATTAAACATATAAACCAGAATGTATCCAAAAAAAAAACCCATAATCTGATTACCCATGAAGAAACAAACATTTCCTGTATGAATCTTTCTCTGGTCTCAAAGATAAAGAACTAAGATGGTACAGCTCCTGCCTCACTGCTGAACTTTACTTTACGAGTAACTTTATGAGTCTAGAGTACTTATTAGCCATAAGTAGCAACATCAAGACCGGCATAAATACTCCAAATGTCAATGTTTCCAAGAAGCTGTGGCTTGCAGTTCCTTCATTAACATGGAGCTGAAGAACTGTGACCCCAGGTCCTGACAATTCTTGTCCCTCACAGGTACGTTCTCATTGCATTTTGTACACAACTTGGAGAGCCGTAGGTCCTGAGTGATGGCTTCCTTGGGAGAGTCTCATGCCCCTAATTCTGTTTGCAGTAGAATTTCTGCAACAATTTGACCCACAGTAGCTGAAGATATGTACTCCATTTTGCAAAAACAATCCAGGTCTAAAGGGAAATCATGTACTCTGTCAGTTACAGTTAGCTGGGAATTTTTTTTAGACAGTCAGCTTTAATAAGGAGAGTCCAGGGTTCTTAAATATTTATGCTTATCTTAGAGCTGACTTAAATCAGGGAATATATACTTAGTGTAAGTACATCCGAAAGAAGATCCTAACACAAAAATGCAATGGGGACGTACTGGTGAGGGGTGAGAATTGTCAGGACATGGGGTCAACAGTTCTGCAGCTGTGTGTTAACGAAAGAATAGCAAGCCACAGCTTCTTGGAAACATTGAAATTTGGGGTATTTATGCCGATCTTGATGTTGCTACTTATGGCAAATAGGAAAGTTTTTCATAGTCTTGCTTCTTACCCTTTAAAAAAGAAACGTACAATGTGCACCAAAGAAAACACAATTCAAGAAAAAGCTAAAAGCAGTTTGTTTTTAAAAACAAGGACGAGAATATTCAATGATCCAACAGAGGCCTGGGTAAGATTCTGGTATTTGTGTTTGAAACTTCCCCTTTCGAGCAGTACATTGGCGTATGATGAGAACCAGTGCATGGTATTTGAGGCCTGCTCTTTCCCTAGCAGTGATTGCTCAGAAACACATCCCTGAGTCACGGTTATCAGAGACTGTGTTGTCTCACCTCTCGAGAAGGGGATGAGTGGCTGCCCTAGGTCCTTACAGGGATGTGAGCAGGACTGTCACTGTATCACTGTCATCCAGTTGTTCGTCGATTTACTCAAGCAGGCACCAGTAATGTCTCTATTACACTCAGCCCTGAGAGTTTAGCAGCCTCTCTTTACTTGTCTTTCCCAACACGAGGCACTCTCTGAGCTCCTGCACACATGCATTCCTTTCGTGTCGGTCCTAGACTCTGGAGAGCTCTACATGGTCACTGAACATGGTATCCATGCACAGCACCAGATTATACCACTGAAAGTGTGTACCTGCTTGAGTAGAGGCAACAGATGTAAAAAAGGTAGGACCACTCGTGAACTGGGTTTGGCTGGCATCGATGGGGGCCTGGCCCTCCCTGTTGTCCAGCAAAGACCAAGGCCTGCACAACATAAAACTGAAAGCAGCGTTACATCGGGGGGGGGGGGGGGATGACCAAACCCAAAAGATATGGTGGAGGCCAGAAGTGACTAATGGCCCTACCCCATGGTCCACACAGCAGAGTTCACGTCCTGCCTCCCCACTCAAGCAAGCACTATTAATTGGCCCAGAGGATAGAACAGCAGGTAAGGGGGGACTTGGCTGTGGATGACCCAGCTTCTATATCTGGCATCCTAAATGTTCCCTGAGCCTAAATGTTTCACTAAGAACTCAAGAGAGATTCTTAGTGAAAAGCCAGGAGTAAGCCCTGATCATCACCAGGTGTGCCCCCCCCCAAAAAAAAATCAAAACAACAACTAAAATCACGTTGATGCCACTGCAAATGACTGAAAGGTCACAAGAGACCACATGCAGTGCCCAGGATCACAACCAAAGCAGGTGCTCCCCTGCATGCCTTATCCTTTCTCACCTCACCGTGGAGTCCCCGTTTACCTAAAAATCCAAGTTTCTCACCTGAGGAGAAGATGGAAGAAAATCCTCCATGACCAGCCCCGCCCATTTGCCTTTATGTTCCTCTTTGGAGAAATTCCCGTACGTGCACCTCTGGGTCCCCTGGGCAGAATATATGGCTTCCAGAACAATCTGGTCCTCTGTGACTGTGTCCCTTGTTGAGCTGAGCCCCTTCCCCTGTAAGGAACAGGACCCCTCCCAGTAAGAATCTCAGGAGAGTATTTGAAATACTGTAAATGAAACCGTGTTTTAATAGCAGTGACTTTTTATCTGGTTCTCTGTCCTCTTAGCTCTTCAGTAAGTAAATCCTTGGAGATAACATGCAATAATTGATTTTTCTTGTTGCACAACCAACTAGGGGAAATTAGCTATGTTTAGAATCTTCTGTGGACTTGTTAAATGAACCAAACATGTCCCTTTGTTTGTTAAGTCATTTCAAGCAGCGAATTTTGAATTGATTGAAACATCTTGATAATTTGCTATTGAGAATTTTTAAACCATGATACTATTTCCTTTTAAGTCATTTCAATCTCTATAAACAGTACGTAGCATTATATCTTAAACACAAATTTATATTATTATTACTTTTTTTTAGAGAATAGTTTTAGAGCTCTAAATCTCCCATGGTTATATGAAAAGACGTTTTTCCCTCCATGGCAAAAGTACCAACCATAAGAAAAAAGCCTCAGCACTCAATGATAGTCTGTTAAACACTCATTTGACATGTTCACAAAATTTAAGGAAGTAATCTATTACTTTTTCAGACTAGTCAATCTTCTGTCAGCTTAAAATCTCAAATCAAAAGTATTTGCACAAAATTTAGATTAGTCTACAAAGACATACATCTTATAGCCTCTTCCCTAGGCACAGAATTGAAAAATAATTTACTTTTAGCTGAAAGTATTTGTTTTTATTTTTATGCTATTAGAAAAATCACAGCTTAGTATAAAGTATATTGACTTGAATAATTTAGAATTTGAACCATGCATTTTAAAACTAGTTTATTCCTATTTAAAAAAAAAAAACCTTCTTAACATGCCCAATCTCCTGAATCTCTTCTTCATTAGAGCATTTTAGAAAGATTCTAACTAAAGATTATTCTGGATTCCTCGGGCTAACTCTTCCCCTTTTGGCTACACATCATGTCAAAAAGAGAATCATGCAGAACATAGACAGCAGTTAACGGGACAAGGAAAGCACAGGTGAAAATGACTCTTTGCCAATTTATTCAATTATAGGGGGAGGAAAGGCTTTTGGTTTGAAAGCTAATACTCTATTAACTCCTTTTCATTAAGATGCAAGCATCATGGGAAATCAGACCACAACTGCAGTGCTGAAAACAAAAGTATGGAAATAGCTATGTGACTTCACTGGGAGACAGATGCTTGGCGATTTCCAGATACCAGCAGGGCTGTGAAGACAGTAGGCTAGAAACCTCCCCTCCCCCATGTGTCAAAGCTCAGGACCTATAAAAGACGCAGCTTGGGAATTGCTCACTGCACTGTGTGAACTGCTGTTGCTATTAAAACTTGATCTTTAGAGCTTGATCTGATTTTGCTGTTATATCATCAGCGGCAGCTTCACACCTACTAATGCAGGTTATCATTGCCAGCCCAGCCGTTCAGGGCACCTGTGAATTACAGGTAATTACTAAGCCCCTTTTCCCTGGGGTGTATCGGGGGCCTGTTCTCAGCTTTCTGCAGACCCAGCAGCATCACAGTTTGCCTGCCCAGGGGCGTCGGGACTGGCCCCCACAGTGGCTTCTCTGGGGTAACTGTCTCAGAGTAACCCACTGCCCGGGATCTGACTTCCAGGAACTGAACCTTTGGCCAAAGAGGGAAATGCTCAATTTTTAGCAAAGAGATCTCTCTAGAGCTATAAGGCCAAGTGTGCCCTAGCTGGCATTCCTGACGAGACGGTACCCACCGGGGGTGAGAGCAAGTCTGTTCAGACCCTAAGAGTGTCCAGAGAGGAATTCTGAGCTCTAGCTTTGAGCCCCACGCTGGGGCCTCTCTCCCTGCCTTCCCTCTCTCTCCCTGCCTCCCCTCTCTCTTCCTGTCTCCCCTCTTCCTTCCTGTCTCCTGTCTCTTCCTGCCACAGGACCTCTCTCCCTATCACAGGGCCTTTCTCCTTGCCTCCCCTCTCTCTTCTTGCCTCCTCTCTCTCTCCCTGCCTTCTTTCTCTCTCCCTGCCTCCCCTCTTTCTCCCTATCCAGGGCCTCTCTCCCTGTCTCTACTCTCTCCCTGTTTCCCCTCTCTCCCTGTTTCCCCTCTCTCCCTGTCTCCCCTCTCTCCCTGCCTCCCCCCTCTCTCCCTGTCACAGGGCCTCTCTTCCTACCTCCTCTCTCTCTCCCTGCCTCCCCTCTCTCTTCTTGCCTCCTCTCTCTCTCCCTGCCTTCTTTCTCTCTCCCTGCCTCCCCTCTTTCTCCCTATCCAGGGCCTCTCTCCCTGTCTCTACTCTCTCCCTGTTTCCCCTCTCTCCCTGTTTCCCCTCTCTCCCTGTCTCCCCTCTCTCCCTGCCTCCCCCCTCTCTCCCTGTCACAGGGCCTCTCTTCCTACCTCCTCTCTCTCTCCCTGCCTCCCCTCTCTCTTCTTGCCTCCTCTCTCTCTCCCTGCCTTCTTTCTCTCAACCTTCCTCCCCCCTCTCTCCCTGTCACAGGGCCTCTCTTCCTGCCTCCTCTCTCTCCCTGCCTCCTCTCTCTCTCTCCCTGCCTCCCCTCTCTCTTCTTGCCTCCTCTCTCTCTCCCTGCCTCCTTTCTCTCTCCCTGCCTCCCCTCTTTCTTCCTGTCACAGGGCCTCTCTTCCTGCCTCCTCTCTCTCCCTGCCTCCCCTTCTCTTCCTATCTCTTCTCTCTCTCTCCCTTTCCCACAGGGCCTCTCTCCCTGCCTCCTCCCTTCCTGTCACAGAGGGTGGCCCCAGTGTCTTGTCAAACATGTGCCCAGCCTCCACGCTGCTGCTGCTGTCCAAAGGGTGCTGAAACCAGCGCTCTGAGGCCAAGGACTGCCTGCTTGGGAGAAGGGGGCTTACCCGGGTCAAAGACATGTATAGATGGTGACTGTGGAGGCTGGCAAAGGCCTGTAGCCTCGGGGAGGATGCTGAAGTGCCATTCTGGGTGTATCATTCCTGCCGTCCTCAACCTGTTAGCATCTGAGGTCTGTTGCATAGCTGAGGTGCCGGGGTCCATTTTTCCTTTCCAAACCTCTGCCTCGGCCTTCCCGAGGGATCTGAGCCTCCTGACTTGGAAGGGTCCTTGGCAAGTGCGGAGTCTCCGCAGGCATGAACAGAGGAGGAGATGGGACCACACAGACCTGCTGAGTCTAAAGGTGTCTGCTAAGTGCAAAGCTCACCCAGGTATGCAGTCAGGAGTGAAGCTGAGTTCCGATCAGGCCTGATGTGGCAGCTGTGTCCTTGGTCTCTCCCATTTGGTCCTGGCCCAGACCCTCCCCTCACAAATCCATCACATACAGGTCTTCACGGTGTCTAGAGTACATGTTAGGCTCTAACTGCAGACAGCCACGAATATTCCAGCTCACCTGGGTTACAGGTTATGAGTTAATAAGTGTGTGATTTGCTCCACTGTCAGTTTTACCAATCACGACCTAAGTCCCGATGTGAGAAAAACAATTAGTCCAGTGAGACAGCTCAGCCCTTCCAGCCATTGGGCCTGGCACTGGCATTGTTTACAGGCACAGAATAATCCACTTATCCTGCCACTGAAATACACGAAGCAAGAGTTGACCTTGGGTGTAGACGCCAGAAGGAGCGACAATACCTTCATCTCTTGGGCGTGCTCACGTGTCGAGGATGGAGGCGGTGAGCTGGAAAGGCTGCTTAGCGGTGCGTGAGGACAGTTTCGTTTGATCCCATGTGTACACAGTGCTACACGTGGTGCTTCTCTAGCCCGTGCAGCTATTTGTTCAGCTGAAAGTCTCAACAAGGAGATAGAGGTTTTGCACCTGACAGGTGAAATAACATGTTTTATAGCATCCCTAGGTCAAATTGCATGAGGAACATGAGGAACAAGAGCACCAGGAGGAAATGCACACGAAGGAAACTGGAATAATCTGACTGTGACCAAGTTCTGGGTGATCCATCGGAGCAAGAACTCCTTGTGGTTTGTGAGAACACCCTGCAAATTCTCTCCCAAAGTTCCGCCCTTAAGAAATTCCTCTGCCTCCTCATCGACACCGGCTTGGCTCTAAGTGGCCGTAGAAAGTGCCAGGGCTGGTCCAACCCTTGTGGCTACAATCCCAACCAAGATTCTTTGTTGCCAAGGCCGCCTGACTCTGAATTTCCAGGGGAATGACTCAGGGGAAGCCAGAGAAATGCATTTAGCAGCATCAGTCACTGGGAGGTCAGTCTCTGCACAGGAAGCAGTGGATCACCACTTGGGACTTTTCTTTCTCATCACGTTTCAAGTCAAAATGACTCCTCTTTTCCTTGTCTGTGGGAAGTTCTGGGGACGCTGGACAGGAGATATGTGACACTTGGTCCTGGGCCACAGCTCATCCTTTCTGGAGGCAGAACCTCCCTCCAGGCAGCCAAGCTGAGCTGGGCCACTGTTACTTCCTTGATGCTGTCTGTCTGTCACTTGACTCTCTTGCTGTAGCAAACAGCATGGAGCTTAATTAAGGAAGTTTTGCTTTGGAAGGAAACTCCAGCGGGCATGGAGGGATTTTAACTGAGGAAAAAAACAGAAGAGCCTCACAGAGCTGTGAGCAGCCCATCCCAGGCATGCCGGCACGCTCCTGACTGCAAATGTGCAAGTGACCTGAGACAGCCAGCTGAATGGAGCTGTGATGGGGGCCAGGTGCAAAGAAGTTTAAGGCCACTTTGGAGCTGCAGAGACAGAGAGAAGAGTCCATCCATTCCAAGCCATTCAAGGAGAAGAATCGTCCTTCCTGCCAGGCTGGGAACACAGTTAACTCTTCAGCGGGAGCTTCGCAGAGGGAAGCCAAGTCTGGATTTCTACACCTATAAAAGCAGTGGCAGAACTGAAACTGTCTCTGTGTTGACAAAGACTGTTGTCCATGCCCCATGGGCTGCTATAACCCCAACCAAGACTCCTCATGGCCCCTGCAAATGCAGCCACACCCAGCCTGGCTGCCATCAAGGGCGTGATCTGGGGGGGACCCAGAGCCTCTTTCTAGCCATACAGCCTAACAGTGAAGAGTCTAACAGCCTTGTTTCAAGAAGAACCTGGGAATATGTGCTAAGGAATGGCCAGTGCATGGCATTTCCTCCCATTCAGCCAGCTTCTTCCTAAATTTTTCTCGCGAAAAAAGAAAAAAATTCACCTCTTGTTTAATATCACCAAAGGGTGGCATGAACAAATGGACCCCAAACTAGAAGTCTGTCTGTTATTCATTTCCTAACTGGAAAAAACAAAATGGCACACTTTATAGAATGTGTGCATGAGATGTAAAATTTACACAATTCCTCTCAATCATTCTTATTTCCTGTAATTTATAGACGTATAGATATATTTGACTTTGTAAAAAGAGATAATAGAAAATTGATAAAACCATCACTAGACCTTGAAGTGATCACTGTCACTGTATCACTATCATCCCATTGCTCATCGATTTGCTCGAGCGGGCACCAATAATGTCTCCAAGTGAGACTTGTTTTTACTATTTTTTGGCATATTGAATATGCCACAGGTAGCTTGCCAGGCTCTGCCCTGTGGGCGAGATACTCTCAGTAGCTTGCCAGGCTCTCTGAGAGGAATGTAAGAATCAAACCTGGGTCAGCTGCGTGCAAGGCAAATGCCTTGCCCGCTATGCTATCACTCCAGCCCTTGAAGTGATACTAAAATTAACAGTATCACAACTATGTGAGTTTATTTGACAAATATGCAAACTGTCTCAATCACGCCAGTGTGACTGGTACCCTTTAGCTCCTTCGCCATTATTAATACTTGTTTCTCACATAGATTCCAGGGTGATTATCTGGTAAGATGTCAAACCTTCAGATTCTGCCTCTTGATAACGTACCTTCTGCTCTTTTCCTTACATCTATTTTAGTCTTTCAATTTTGTTCCAGATTAGATGACCATATCCTATTATCTCCGTCTCTCTAGTGCTTCAAATTAACATCTCTGTCTTGTCAATCAAGCTTCAATCTTCCTCTGGAAGACCAATGGCATGCAAATTTTTTGTGATTAACAACCCTTATCTTTTCCATTAATTTCTGCATCTTCAATTTCAGTTCCTGGCTGCCTCCCAACTCTGCCTAACTAAATTGTTTTAAGATGACTATCGGATATCTAGGTGCTCATTATTTCTGGAAGCTGTCTCCTACCTTTCAACCTTTACATGATATATACAGCTGTCAAAAACCTGGACATAATCCCAGGCACTGAGCTTTCTTGGTAGAAACATATTCAGGCTGTCACTGGGCTGTTTCTTGAGAAAAGAACCCAGAGCTATTCAAGTGCTGGTCACAAACTCAGTTCTGGTGCCTTCGTTAGAAAAGAATCATTCATGTTTATATCCTAAAGTCAATGAGGGCAAATTGTGTCTTCAAAGCCTATAAACAGATCAGCTCCAAACGACTGTTCCTGTCACCTGGAAGATGGCTGGAAATGACAGTCCCTGGAAGGAGGGACAGATAGATGGAAAACTGGAAAAGATTTTGGGTTCTCTGAAAGTACTTCAAAAATCTCCTTGAGAAGTGTCAGGCACATCAAATTTTTTTGTTTCTCTGTAAGAAATCCAGCAGTGCATGAGAAATGTGTTGGCATAAACATGATGCATTTATTGTTTGATCCTGAGTCCAATTCCGATGGCTCTAATTCCAGACATCACACAACACCTGATTCTCTCTTTTAAAAAATTGCTTGGACAATTGCCCCATTGATATATATTTTTTCAAGTTGTTTTAAATCCCATGAGCATTATGGCCAGGTCTTCCCAATCACAAATGCTCACCCAGAGTCCTTCTTGGTGCAGCATTTTGAGGCCTTGCATCTATGTCTGGTCTCCTTGGAATAGTTTGATTACAGATAACCTTTGAGTTTGGTAATCAGCACAGAAAGCATCTCTTATATTGAGTCCAAACTAGGAAATAAATACCAAGCAGTGAATGGTTTGATAAAATATAAAATGACAAAATATAACATTATAGAGGTATCAGACTGGAGCAATAGCACAGCAGGTAGGGCGTTTGCCTTGCACGTGGCCAACCTGGGTTCAATTCTTCTGTCCCTCTCGGAGAGCCCAGCAAGCTACCAAGAGTATCCTGCCCCCATGGCAGAACCTGGCAAGTTACTGGTGGCATATTAGATATGCCAAAAACAGTAACAAGAAGTCTCAAAATGGAGACGTTATTGGTGCCCACTCAAGCAAATCGATGAACAACAGGATGACAATGCTACAGTGCATAGAGGGATCATGCTTCTTTCAACCAAGACACACTATTTCTAGACATGTAAGAGCAACCAAGATGCCAGGGATTACAGGGCAAGGGTCTAAAGCCAATTCAAGGACCAGTGGAATAGTTTCAAACTAAGATAGCTCAGCTCCTCAGCTTGAAAGTAACATAGCACACACTTTTAACCTTCTTGGGTACAAGAAAAGCTTTTTTGAGAGAACACTGAAGGATGATCATGGAAGGATGGGCTGAAGAGGCTGCTTTTAGGCACTAGTTAGAGGAGGGAAAGTTCCAGTTGGACAGAGCAAACTGTAAAGCATTCAAAGGAGAGGAGGCTGGTGCAGAAAGTGTGAATAAAGACATTCTGCACGGCCAGTTAGGATGAAGACAAGCCATGTCCAGTCTAAGAGGAAAGGGTAGTAAGAGGCGGTCCATGGTAGAGACCGGTAAAGACAGAATTTCTCTGGTGAGTTCTCACACTTGAGAGGCAAATGCAGATGGGACTCACAGATTAAAACTTCTGACGGACATAATGAGAAATGGCAGTTTCATGGCATTGGGAGAGGATCCGACAGGGAAAAAAACCAAGAGATATTTAGAAATAAAATGTCATGAGTAAGATGGATAAGACCATGCAAGGGATTGGGTAACAAGGGTGAATCCAAGAAGAGATCTAAGAACTCCACCTGGTAAGTGGAATGAACCTTGATCCCCATCACCGAGGTAGGAAACCAAAGAATGTCAGAGACGGGAGGATGGATATCACCTTTGATTATGTAAGCCTAAAGAGAGGTAGAAGAATTTTCTCTCTCTCCAGATTGCTTAAGAGCAACTTTTATTATCTATATTTTTGCTTTGGGAGGGGCAAAGACTTAAGAATATGTACTTTTGACGTAAAGTTTTCTCTCTTTGTCTTTCACATTTAAACTGAGAAAATCACTGAATTTTGTTGACTTTCAGTTGTTTCACCAATGAAATAGGAAAAATTATCATCATCTTAATGACATCACGTGGCTGTTGAAATATCAACGAGGCAGAGATATGCTAAGCTGAACATTTGATATTTGTTCCATAACGACTTTCCTAAATGCAAAGTCCCAATTATATTGCACCAAACTTAAAAATAAAAGAATTTTATTTGTGTGGATGGGATGTTTTGAAGCCATACACAGAGGTGCACAGATATCACTCCTAGTGGAGTTTGGGGGACCATATGAGGTGTCAAGAATTAAACCTGAGTCTGCCACATGCAGACTCTCTATACTATTTCTCTGGCCCCCAAAAGTCAGTCATTTTAAAAGCCCACAAAATTATCCTCAGGGTTAAATATCCTCAGGGAGCAAATGCCTAACTGAGACACCTGGAACACCCTCTCTGGAACATTTTCTGGTTTCTCTCATATAGATTATTATAACTCTTTATTGGCATTTTCAGCACTAGAAGGAACCATTTCTATAAATTTATATGCTGATCTAGTCACTCCCCAATTTCCTGCGGCACATGCGACCTGGGAAATCTGGTGGTCGATTGCAGAGGTGATATTTGTGTCCTGAGACTAAGCTGAATTATGATCCCCTCAGCAGCTCGGTCAGTATTTACATATCTGAAACAAATGAAATCCTACAGGGTTCTATTTCTTACTGTAAGAGGGTAAATAAAGATTTTTCAGCCACCTTAAGCATTATGATGAATGAGCTCTCTCCACTTTTGAAAGAAGCTAGGGGGTGGGGGGAATGATTATACTATTGCAGTTTATTTTCAATAAAATACCATGGAAATATCAGTCTGCTCTACATCTGCCACAGTTTTAGTAGGAGTATTATTTGTGGTGGATTTGCAAGCTAGAACAATCCACTGTTACTGTTACTTTAGGAGATAGCTGTGTAATAAATAGGAAAGGCTTGTCCAGGCTTCTAATTATCTCCCAACAAAAGGGATTAGGAAGCGCTCCCAGCTGATGCTTCGCAGGCAACCTGAACCCTGACAGCAGAGAATCTAATGAAGTGTCCGATCGGCATGTAATTATCACAATTTATTAAGCTATTATTTTGAACAATTACTCTACTCTGTCACGAATGCACTTCCACTTAGAACTCTTGGAAACGGATGACTTTTTGAGTTTCTCAAAAGCAAATGTTATTCTTCGCACCTTAGAGCTTTGGCTGAACTGGAGTTGACATTCAGGCATGTCTCAGTTAAGAAAAAAATCTTGCGATGCCTGAAAGCCACTGAGCCCCGTTTCAGGATCACCGTGGCTGCAAGCTTCCCATCTCCATCTTCATTAGAGGAAAAGTTTAAGAAGGTCAGCTGGGGCCGGGACCTGGCAGACAGTCCATTAAAGTCCTTTTAGAAAGAGCCGCCAATACCTTTGTAAAGGTCAGCTGAGCTATTATCTTTTGACTTGGTTTTGATTTAGAGGTCGAATAAGAAATCTGATAAAAATAGTCAAAGGCCAAGGTAAAAATAAAATAAATACCTGGCAGCTGGGGAGTGAGGAGATGGGGAAAAGAAATGGAATGAACATACAAAATACAAGGGGGCAAAACAAAATGTTATGGAAAGGCAAGGACAGAGAGAAACCCAGTGAAGCTATGCTGCGGACTGTCCGCACGCATTCCACTGTGTCCACACCCTGCCTGCGAAACACTCTGACTCCTTTCTGCTGCTGCAGGATGCACACCTGTGAGGTATGTGCCCCACCAGGTGACTAGTCCCGGGAACAATCCAGAACCTGTTCACAGGATAGAATCTGTGACATGCTTGAAGAATTTACAAACCCAAAATTCTAGGAAACATCTATTGCCATAGTTGCCAGCCTCATCAAGGTCTCCTCCCATCTCCCCACACGCAGTTCGTCTGTGGTCATGACCTATTCCCCTTCCTGCGTGTCACGGTATTTGGGCAGTTTTTGATTCCCCACCGGGTGCCCTGGTGCCCCCTGAATAATGACCACCAACAAGCATCAGATACTATTTCTACATAAGCTTGATCTTAGGCTATGCTCCTTGGTAGAAAATGAAAGCGCTCCTTACACAGTGAGCCCTGTGGCCAGCAACATGGACACTGCACTGCCCAGGGCCACTAAACTGTAGGGCACTTGGTTCCTTCATATCATGAAAATCTCCTATGACTTTGTGCTTGTCTCATCAGAAGTGGGGGGGGAGCGCGGCGGGGGGGGTGTGCTCTCTACAGTTAAAGAAGCGAATGGGTCTGAGGAAGGGGGGGGATCTCCAGTGCCACCAGGGGTGGTCCCCAACCAAGCAAACCAAGATGGCTGGAAGCTTGTGTTTGAAGGGTGGACGGGCCCTTCCTGGTACTGGGAACCTCAGGCCCCAGCTGGACAAACTGCACAGTGAAGTGCTCAGAGAGACAGTCCCTCATCACCTCATTGAAAACACCCTCCAGGCCGCCTCTCTGCTAACCTGTGCCCCAGCCCCATGACCTGCTGCTCCATTGCCTGCTCCCGACCTTTGGCCAAGGTGCCACTGCCCGCTCCCACCCCCTCTGGCTACTGCTCCACTGCCAGCTCCTCAACCCCTTCACACACACACCCCGCTTTGCCTGGAAAACTGGAATACATGCAAACTGCTGTATCACCTAAGTGGCAGAACGCCAGGCCCTGCCCTCTCCAAGCCTCTCTGCAGCCCAGGTGCTCAGATGTCTTGCCAATGAGGCCCTTTGCCATCCATCGGTGGTTCCTGTGCACACAAGGGAAAGAACACACTCACTACCCACCCAGGTCAGTGGCACCTCCACAGTGCTCCAGGGATTGTTGGAGACTCAAATAACGAGAGGCTAGTGCATCTTAAAACAAAAACTGTCTCATTGAATTCACCATCAACCCCTCCCAGGATCATTTGCACCCCTTTCAGATGAGGAAAATGAAGTTTAGGGTGGCTCAAGAGAAACCTGACCTCAAGGGAGGTGTCACAAGTTATGGGTACAAAGAGACAGGAGGCTGAGGCTCCACTGGATGGCTCTTCATAAAAAGAAATTAGAAAACAAATTATAGGTGCCTATGCATGTGCACGTGTGTGCACTCACACACATGCATACACACACACACCATCATCATCCAGAGGAAGAGAACACACACACACCACCACCACCACCACCATCATCCAGAGGTAGAGAACACATATATGTGTGTGTGTGCACACACACACACCATCATCATCATCCAGAGGGAGAGAACACATATATGCATAAACACACACACTATCATCATCCAGAGGTAGAGAACACATATGTGTTTGCACGCACACACACGCGCGCACACACACACACACACACACACACACACACACACACCATCATCATCATCCAGAGGAAAAGAACACACATGCACACAAAAACAAGTCTAATGAGTGGTGAAGAGACAGATTTTCCTCCAAGAAGCACACTCCCTGGTCTGCAGGACAGGGCACTGTCTGTGTTCCTTTCATCACAAACAGGCTAAATTTCAAGGTGTAGCATCTTTTTCCCGGCATTCCAAGAGACACTGCGATTATTTCCAAGCTGATATTGAAGTCGTCCTTGGGTGCTGAAATATGTGCTTTACTGATAAAGTGGCTGGTCTCCTATGGCTATTCAGGGAGCAGAGAATGAAATACATATTCATATATCCTCTATTTACTAATTTATAAGGCAGGCATTGAATATTTAATATCGGTATGGATTAATAGAAAAGTTATAATGCCAGCAAAATGGGTGGGCTTGAACTACTCATCACCCATCTCTCTCTCAGCCATCTGCTCAAGACAGAATGGACGGCTGCAGCCTCTTCAGCGGCAACCCAACATCCAAAAATCCCATGACATAGCATCCCCCGAAACATGGCATTAGTCACTAGGAGATGGGTGCCAAGAGGTGCTGCCATGTCTTAAGACGAATGCCATCTGATTTCATCCTAAAAGATTCTCCCACTAGGGGCTGCTTCCTCCCCTAGAGCTGCCTGGGGATCTTTCCCCGGACCGCCATGCCCACAGACCTCCCAGCACATTCACGGACAGCCCGGCCAGTTAATCTGTGTCTCTGGAGCCTGCTGGCCACACATCTGTTGCAGACCCCTGAGGTGGAAGCCTGCGGCTGAAGATTTTCCTCTGTGTCTCCGAGTGTGGCATCTGTGTGCTATGGGCTATATGACTCCAGGCCACAGATTTACGGGGCACGTTTGCATCTCTAAAGCTTCCTCTCCGTGATTCATTTTCTCTCAACTGCTCTGCAGAAAACAAAATTCCCTGCCACTTGCTACGGAAAAGTTTTCATCCACCATAACACGCTGCCACAGAGATTATTGCTTTCAGCTGCCTGGGCAGATGCGGCTACACTCGTGTCGAACTTGCTAATTGAATAGATCTATAAATTATCTATGAGTCACGAATAGACACCCTGCGAGAAGAAGCTGATGGTGTGCTGGAATTAGCTTTCCTCCTCTCCTCAGTCTCTTTCATTTTCCAGTCATTTTCCTGTCCCCACAGCCCTATGTTGCCAGGACTTCTGGGTTTTCCTTACATTTTGTTTAAACCATAGAGCAAATTTATTTCTCTTATCTAATTGTGCTTTTATAATAGAAACTACTGTATTTAAACTATTTTTCCTTTGGGGGGGCACACCTGGAGGTGCTCAGGGCTTACTCCTTTCTCTCTCGGGAGTCACTTATGGTTGGCTGCAGGCAGGATGAGTCCCCCAAATTATACCATGGCCACAACCACACACATGTCTCTTTCCTGTGTCCCAGGAACCAAAAATACAAAGGCCAGATATTTGGGATCATAAAACCATGGTCAAACTCACCTTTACAAATCATCATGGGAAACACAATAGGCTTGGGAAAATGGTCTGAGCCCCAGACCTGTGGTTACTTAGGAGGTACTGGGGAAAGTTTTATCTGTCTGTTCACACATGCTACTGGATTCTGGAGTGCCTGTAAGGATGATGAGATGGAAGGGGCTGGGGTGTGAGTATACAATATAGAAAAGGGGTAACAGACCTGGCCAATGGGGCTTCAGGAGCTGCTGCATGCGGCCTGGCCTGGTTCAGTCCCCAGCACCCCAGGATCCCCTAAGCTCTGCTAAGTCTGGCCCAGGAGGCCTCGATTGTTGGATATCATTGGTTTGTCCTGCTTCCCTTGCCACAAGGAGCTTAGGCTTATCAGTCATGCCCATCAAAGTGCTCCCGAGTCACTGCCATTCCTTTGTTTATCTGTAACCACTTCTACCAGTTTGTCTGCTCTTCCTCTAATCAAACTCTTGATTTGTAAGGTCAGACCTTGCTAGGACAGTGTAAGTAGATATTGTCTTTAAGTTAATATTGTCTTTCTTCTCTCTTATGTCTTTTGAATAGTTTACTTTAAAACAATATCCTTTTTGTATGGACAAAGAAAGACATTTATTAATATGCTTTGGTAACATGGGATTTAATTGGCTTCAAATATTATTCACTCCCGGGCATCTGCTTTCTCGACTTAAGCCTCAGCTGCCTTTGCTTCCTAGCACCCCAAAAGCAGGGTCCTGACGAGGGACGCGGGACGGACCCAGGGCAAGCTGTGAGTTGTGTGCTACCCTGGCATCCAGATGGGCCTGGCCAAAGCGCCTAATGCTTAACTATATGTTAAGAGCTTGGTCATGGGCATGTGTCATGTCATGATCCAAAAGCAACAACACGAGACTAGGGCCCTGCTAGGGCTAGGAAAGACTAATCTGGCCTGAGCGCTGTAGTCTGAGATCGAGGTGACCCGGGAGAGCAATTCTATAAGCTTAATGCATCTCTTGCTATGTCCTTACAAAATGATTTATAATATGAATACTTATACTTAGTCGGACAAAGGGAGGAGAAACACACCCATGGAATTCCGCTCTTGGGCGGATGTCCCGCTGAGAGAGATTCTGTCCTAGTGAAAGCATCCCCTAAGGGATAAAACTTTACCCCCTATGGATTGTAACCACACCTACGCATAAGCCTCAGCCTGCGGCATCAGGAGTGGATGCGGGAGATTTAAGGTAGCTGTATGAGGGGGCTGGGGCGAATTCCAGTGGGAGCAGAGAGAGAGAATGAAGTAGGATGGGGGAGGAAGAAGCAGGAGAGTTCCAGTGGAGAGTGTATAGAGGGAAGATCGAATAAACTGCGAGTGAGACCAACCATCTTGGCTCAGTCCCTTCCCTCGCCCGCGCTTTTCTTTTTATTTTTGTGTTTTTACACACTCGATGAACTCGGATGGGGCCTAGATGCCCCTGTCCTCAGGGCCTAAATAGTGTGGCACCCTGAGGCCCTCACTGTAACGCTCCCTCCTTGCTGGCTGAGGGACTTGGGACTCCCAAGCACTGTATTGGAGATTCCCTGCCCCCAACACCACCACACTAAAATGGGTCAGCAAACAAGAGACTTGGATTCGCAGCCTTTTTTCAGCAAAGTCCGTTTCCAGTTTCTGGCCTGATGTGGACAATCCTTGGCTATGCCCACCATCTGCTAACATGGAACTAAAGCCGAGCACGAGTCAAACAGCTGGCCTCAGCCACCTTCGAGAATAAGGGGGGTGGGGGGACAGGGCAGGCTGCACCCTGGCCCAGAGAGGGGAAGGCAGGGACTCTCGGGCCAGGGTTGGGCCAGTGGCGGCCAGAGCCTAGAGGTCACCACGGTGGCATCAGTGCTGGAAGGGCGATGCTCTTCCCACCCACTGCCCTGATCTCATCCTCTGCCCCCGACTATGACTGGCACCAAGAGAGACACAGCTCCAGGCCCGGCTGCTGGACTCCGAAAGATCCTTCTGCAGCCCAGAAGCTTCTCTGGCTCTTCTTCTGTGGGGAGTATTGAAATACAGCAAACTAGAGTTATTACAGGAGAAACGATGGCAAGAACCTCCCAGAAGCAGGAGCCTTTTAGGGACCCAGTGATTTATTGGGCATTTTTTGAATTTTGACAATTATCGAAAAAGCAAAGTGGAAGTTTTATCCTCTGAGCATGGGTTTGCTCTCTTACCCAGGTTTGAAGCTACTGTCTTCTCCTGAGAATAGTCTGTTTTGTAAGTTAATTATTTTAATCAACTCGGCAAGGATCTCAACGTACACACAGCCGTCTGGTGCCCTCCCTGGGCCGGGTGCGGCCACCTGTACTCCCCAGAGACAGGCCAGGTCACACACCTCAGTGAGTAATTATGCTGCTGCGTGTGCTGAAGAGAGCTGCTCCTTCTCCAGATGGATTAAATCACATCTACGGAATATTTTCTGTTTTCCGAAGATGGATGGAGGCTGTTCCCATCATAGATTTATTTTTCCATGGGCTCGCCACGGCTAAAAATAATGCTGCTAACGTAGGCCACCCTCCAATAAATATTCATCGTCAAGTCACGAGTCAGAGCCAGGGACGGAGTAGACAGAGCACGACCGATGCATCACTTCAGAGGACTGCAAGGAGCAGCAGTTTGTGCCGACAAGGAACCAGCAGACGGCTGAAACTCTCAGGATTAGGGGGAGCTTCACTTAATGAGGCTTATGTAGATTTCTCTTATAGTTTTATGCCCCAAACTTCTAAATATCACATAAAATATATGTATAATAGGAAAACATGCATACATTAAGTTAATAGTGAAAGTCCATAATTGCTAGTAAAAGCAGATCCGTGAGATCAAATGGTTTCTGTACAGTCATATAGAAAATTACTTCCAACAGCGATAATCATTATTATCTGAAATCCATCAGCAGCAGAGACACGTTGGAATATCCACCCGCAGATGCACAAATGTGTGTCTCTGTCCCTCGCTGACCCCGTCCTCTCTGAGTGCACACGGAGCTGCCCTGTCCTGCTCTGGGAACAGCCCCTCAGCCCGGAGGACGGCACCCCATGAGATCACCTGTTCAGGGCTGGCCCATGTCCCTCAGACTCTATGATCCCCAGAAAATGCTCACATCTGAGGCGGATCCAAGTTCCTCACTGAAAAATGGAAAATGACCTCAAGGAAAATGACCAAGAACTTATGTATCAGGCATGTTTGTTCCTGTGACCATGAAACTATTGAGAATTAAAGTGTTTCTTAACTGTTGCTGATGATAGTGGTGGTGTGTGTGTCTGTGTGTGTGCGTGCGTGCATGTGCATGCGTGTGTATCTGTGCATATGTGTATACTTATGTCTGTGTGTGCATGTGCGTGTGTGTCTGTGCACTCTTGTGTCTGTGTATGTCTATGTGTGCATGTGCGTGTGTGTCTTGTGTATATGTGCGTGTGTGAGTGTGTCTGTGTGTGCGTGTATCTTTGTGTATGTATGTGTATGTTTGGTTTGTGTCTGTGTTTGTGCATGTGTGTGTGTCTGTGTGCATATACATGTGTCTGTGTGTGTGCGAATGCGTGTGTGCACATGTGTGTTTGTTTCTGTGTGCACGCATGTGTGTCTATATGTGTGTGCGTGTGTTTGTGCTCATGTGTATATGTGTGTGTGTGTGTGTGTATGTTGCCAACACTTACTCAGCACTGGCTCTCCCAGGGCCCTGGGTGAGTTGCCCTGAGTGCAGCAGGCTCACTTACCTCCAGTTAGCCTGGACTCCTCCCCAACCCCCAGTGCTTCAAGATGCATCTACCTTGCACCACCAGCACAAAGACAAACATGTAGCCATGCGTGAACATGCATGGTTCACAAGGGCAGATGTCTGCCCTTTTGTTAATCCAGGGCTGGCTCACCCTGACGGCTACCTATCCATGACTTCCTCCCTCGGAGACACCACCATCTTGGGTGTTAAGGTTCTATTTTTATTTCTGTTCTTGCCTCTTCTCCTTCCATTTCTTCCATTTTGATTCTCAGCACTCAGAACTCTGCCTGCTACATGCCATTAAACACGTCCTGATGAAACTTTTCAACAGAGAGCTCATTTCTGCCACCTGCAATGCCACCAAGCACTCTCAGGTAAGTAGCAGACCCTCAGTAAATAATTGCTAGAGTAGACGAGGGTCCACTGCTGAATTAATGTCCCCGCACTGTCACTCCAGCCTGAGTGCTGGGCACAGCAGTCTAAAACGGCTTCCTGTTAACACAGAGCAGCGAGCGGGGCCTGGGGTGCCATCAGCACCCTCCAGCATCTGCTCCTCACTTCAGCATCTGCTCCCCAACAGCCTCTCTAGACCCTCTGCTTGCTTCCACTTGAGCTTTGGGCTGGAACCCAAGAAACTTTCACTCCGTGCCCAGATATTCCACACAGTTAACTCCCATCTTAAATTTTGTACATGATTTTTCCTTTTTCCTTTGGACCTATGAAGTCAGGACAAAAAAATATATAAAAATGTATACAAAAAATATGGTCCTGGGAAAATAGTGAATCCTACTTAGTTGATTCTTGGACCAAGTAAATTCACTCCTCTGGCTCTCAGAGGATGAGCGTGGACTGACGGGGAGGGCAATAAGCATGAGAACGTGCAATGCTCCTGCCTCACTGTTCTTTAGAATTTTAGCATTGGCTAATGGACATAAGAAGTTCTAGAGCCATGAGCTGCACTTGGGGCTACTAGCGTGGCCATTTATGTTCAGGTCAAATCCTCCAATTCTTATGTTCAGCATGGAGAGAATCAATTATAAAAGCTATAATTCACCAAGTAGGTATGAATGGTTTGAGAGAAGTTTATTCTTGGAATAGTGAATAAATGAGAATTTATCCTGGATAGACTTCTAATAAAGGCACTATATGACATAAGAAAACCATCTCAGTTGTTTGAAATATATAAGTAAATTTATCTTCCTGGGGGTTTACTTTTAATAATTCTTAATATATTGGATTAATAACTTCATCCCAAGTGTTGTTTGGAGAAAGTCTCTCTGTGGAGACCCAGAGAAAGCAATCCGTCTGCAGCTCGTGAGGGCCAGCTGACCCATCTCTCTCCCTGGCCACTCCTTTCTCTCTCTTCCCACAGGATAGCAGCCGAGGGGCTTTACCTTCTGGGAACAGGTTTTGGTTGAGTTTGGTGACTGTTCTTACAGTTTCTCAGACTTCCTGCCCTATGGGGTGTTAACCCACTTTTTAAGGAATCTCCCCTTGACTAAACTTTACATCTTCTAAACTCCTTCCTCAGCAAGACTTGTGTGTGTGCGTGTATGTGTGTGTGCGTGTGCATGCATGTACATGTGAATTAGGCTTGGTGTGGGAGTATGTGTGAGTATAAGTGTGTGTGTGCATGTGCACACATGTGTGAATTAGGCTTGGTGTGGGAGTATGTGTGAGTATGAGTGTGTGGGTATGTGGGTATGTGAATGTGTGTGTGAGCACGTGTTTGAATTAGGCTTGGTGTGGGAGTATGTGTGTGAGTGTGTATGTGCACATGTGCACAGACTTGGGGGGGGGGGGTTGTGAGAGAGGAAACTTAGAGTGCTTCACGGGATGAGAGACATGTTCTTCCACAGAGTTATATCTTTGGCCTCAAGATTTTAGCTTCTGAGTTCAGCTTTGTCTCATCCAATCTAAGAAGAGTCTTGTGAAGTCAGGGCTGGAGAGAGAGCTTGGTGACGGTGTACTTGTCCACATGTTGAGCTTGCCAAGTCTGGTTGCATCCCCAGCACCCCACATGATCCCCTAACCCTCCCCCGAAAGGAGTGATTCCTAAGCACAGAGTTGGAAGTAATCTCTGAGCACTGCCGGGTGTGCCTAACAAAGATTCTTATTAGGTCAGTGTAGCCAGAATTCCTCCCATTCAATCATAACTGATAACCTTGTCAGGTAAGTAATTCCCTCATCGCTTGCATCCTCATCATCTGAACCTCATCATCTGCCTGCCTCAGAAAGAACTCTGTGAGGCCCTCAGCAAAGAATTCCTTCTGAGTAATTTCCACCCACTGACATGCCCTGCACCCCACGCCCCCCACTCACTGAGGCCCCATTATAATGTTTCAGGGCTATATGCCACCTTCCTCCCACACTAACAATCCCCTCTTGTTTTATCTGGAACTGAGGTCTCTGCCCCACTGCATATTGGAAGTGCCATCCGTCTGTCCTGACACTCTGGACTCTGTCATCTGAGGTGCATGGACTGGTCAGTCCTGGCTTTGGTCTTGTGAGCTGCCAAGCTGCAGCCACCTCACACCTTCACAACAAACTCAACCTTGGTTCCCAGATTGGCTTCTGAGAGCAGATTATAAGTCTCAACAGGCACTTTTCTAAAGGGCTTATTGGTAATTTCCTTACTGATCCTGCATAAAGCCAGTATATTTCTCTGAATAATTGCCTTGAATGACTAGGACTCAGGAGTCTCAAACAACTTCATCAAGGCTGTATTGGTAATATTCCTGCTGTATTAATGATAGTACCCATAAGAGCTGCTCTATTAATGATAATGTTACCAATAGCACCTGCATTTGATATTAGCAAAGGAAACAGCAGAGATTTACTAAGAGCTTCACATCCGCTGGGCCTTTCACTCTCCACGTGGAAGAAAGATCCTACTGGACAATCGCATTACTGGGCCACCCAGTACCCTAGATGCCATCAGTGATTTCCACATACTAACACAAAGCTGAATTCTCTTAAGGCCAGACTGCTTTCAGGGATTCTCTTGATTCGGGCTGAAGAGGAAGTAAATCACTGCTTCTAAAAGAGACCACAGACACTGCTCTTTCCTCTCCTTCTTTCCTCATGTCTCCTTTCCATGACCTCTTTCCTTCTTTTCTTTCCTGCTTTTGGGGGGAAAAATCATTCTATTCCATTCCTTACTCAGAGCTTACCTGCATAAACCCTATTTCTGATGGTTCTGAATCACAGTCGACATGCCTTTTTTCTCTTTTAGTCGGTATAAGGGTCTCTCTCCAAGGCTCTTCTCAACCCATTCTGCAACAATGTGAGAATCTACATTATTTTGTACAGATGCCACCGCCAACGTTTCTTTCTCCCTTCCTTGGCAAGTCAGCCGGCACATCTCCAATTTTAGATATCGAGCATCAGTCGGAGCAATGCGGGGACACTGAGCTACTTACAGAAAAATATTTTTTGCAGATGTGCCCTGATTGGCCAAAAAAAAAGTTCCTCTGTGTCTGGGGGAGAATGTGTCAGACCGAACCAGGTTTGGAACCCTCATACAGCTTCCTTGAGAAAAACGTGCTGTTCCTCATTATCCTGATTCAAGTACAGATGATGCTGTGATTGCCTACAATTTAGAAGGTGACTCCATAGCTTCTTCTCATGGTAAAAGAATCCCCCCTATTGAGATCAGAAGCACATTTACACTTCCTGGTATATTATCTGATAACAGTCGTGGAAGTTAAGTTTCTGCTCTGCTCAGCCCTGATATAAAAGTTTATTTAACAAGCAAACAAATAAAGATGAGAAATTGAAAGAGTGGGGGGATTTTCTGATGGCAGAGACACACACGCTACCACACCACCATATTTCCCTGTCAGCGATTGAATTTATTCCATGTAAACCTTTAAAATGAAAAGATAAATAATTCAGCACAGGCTTAATGAATCATCAGTGAGTTCATCAAGTATACTGACTTCAAGACGGGGTCTGGGAAAACATGTGAATCAAAAAGCAAATCACAGGCCAGTTGCAACTTCCTGTCTTCTTCCATCAACTCCCCACTGGGGGGTCCTGAGGGGCCTTGCCGAGGTCTGATCAGCATCTCAGCTCTCTCAGTCTGTCTCTCAGCAGCCTCCAGGGCCTGAGAACTGAAACCTACCCCAGCAGGCAGTGCCAAGTGTGGGCTCAGAAGTCGGGCAAGAAGGTCCCTCCTTGTTTGTCACTGCCTGGAGCACCCAGTACACAGAACACAGCATTCTCTCCTCAGTAGAGTTGGCTTCCATGTCCGAGGTCCTACTGAGCATCAGTCACACACTTACAAGTTCAGTGATCACCTTTCAAGGGTGTCAGCTAAAGTCGTTTCACTGGACCTTGAATGTTTGGACACTGTGTTGTTCAGCACTCAGGTTACTCTGTACAATAGGGTGCAGGTATGAGCTATCAGAGCCCCATTAAACACACACAGCTCAGTGCTATCTGAAACATGGGGGGTGCATCATGGTCACCTTCTTTGGGGAGAGACAACTGACACAATTTAAACCTAGTCTAGGAACTGGTCTTTTCACAAACCCTCTCAGAGGGACAACCACCCCTTCTTCCAACTGGTCTAGCTTACCTCAGAACCCAGCAGGTGCAGCAAAGTACTTAGTGGGGCTGACGTTCACTTAAAAAATATAAAACCAGAAAGTCTAAACACTAGCCAGATACATCTGCAGTCTATTAGAAAGACGAAGCATCTGCTGTGGTGAGTTTATCCTGAACACCTCTACCCTAGAGGAATATCCGGGTGTCTGTGATTTGCCATTCATAGCTAACAGCAAGACATCCTGAGGTGGCTGGGGGTCACCCAGCACCATGAACCTTGTGCAGACTTAAAAAGAGAGAACTATCTCATGAACAAGGCATTTCATTTGCTCCATCACCCATTTATTATAAAAGACACAGCCCAAGAAGGCAAAGCCTCGCATTCTTAATCCCATAAAAAGGGATGAAACTTTGCACTGAACCTTATTCTGAGGAAGAGCAGGAAACAGAAATTCAGGAAAAATGTTTGTGGCTGTGGTTCAAGGGGCTGACAAACTGGGCAGCTGCAAGAGCGCGGGTCTTTGGGGTCTTCGGGGTCTTGCAGCTTTGCAGAGGGATAGCAGAAGCGTGAGACCCAGAGGGATGTTCGCTGGGCTCCACTCGCATGCTCCAGGGCTGCTTTTGGCAGTGGGAGGAGGAGGAAACTGAGCCTGGCAGCCTACACACTCACAGCCCTCAGCTCCCCCCTCCCCAGCCCCCCTGCCGCCCCATGCTAGGAGCTGGTGATGAAGTGACAGTGCTCACTGCGGGCTCCTCCTCCTCCTCCCTGCCCTGTCACCACACTGACGCTCTTCACTGGCCTCTGCTGTTCTTCACTGCTTCTCCTTCCTGAGGACGTTCACTCAGAACTAGATTTAGGGTGGAAACTGCAGTAGGAGACTCTCTCTGAATCCCAAGTCCCGCACCACAGTAACAAAGAATGTTTGGGGTCTGTGTACCACAGAAGCCATAGGTTCCAGGGACTGTGGCACGGGATATCCTTCAGGCTGCTGCAAGCAATGTGGAGCTGTCAAAAAGAAGCTAAGAGATTGATTCCTCAGTATCTTTTCTTCAATAACCGGTAGTTTAGAACCATTGTTCCTTTGTGTGTTTTAAGGGTTTGTTCTCAGCTACCGCCCTTTATCAATACTTTGTTTTGGACATCCTGTAAGAATTGCAAGATTAGGGAAATAAATGCAGTTTCTAGGGGGGTTAATGAAAAAAGCAAAAGTGAATTTTCCCCACTGCTGTGCTCTTTCCACTGAAGACACCTAAGACTCTGAAGATGGACTTTTAAAATAATGGAACTTACTTTGAATAGATAGTAAAAGAGCAAAATAAAAAATAAAAGAAATCCCAGCTGCATCTTTCCAGACAGAGTGAAATTGTTCAACAAATAACAACACATGGTTACAAAATATAATTAAATGCTAAAGAATAAGTCTAATTAAAGATGAAGCTAAAATATTTTACACAGATAGTGTTAGTTTTACTGAAAGACGTTTGAGTCCCTAAATAAACTATACGAGTCAGCAAGCAAACTCAGTATACTAGAATGCCATTCTAAAATGAATTTGGCCTTAGTTCAAGGCAGCTCCAACCAGAATTCTCAAAGAATTTTTCTAGAAGTGAGTGTCCATATTCGTCCTATTCTGAATTTCTGTAAAATAAACCACACAAACCATGAATTTCCCAGATGCCCTGAAGAAGATTAAGCTATGCCTAATTATCTGACCAGCTATCAAGACTGATTATAGGGTCATGCCAATGCAAGTATTCATAACATGGTATTAATGTATGACCCACAATTGGAATCTTAATACAGTAATTGTAACAGAATAACTGGGTCAAGCTAGAGCTCACAGAAATAGACCTGAGCCTGCATTGAAAGGTTGCACTGCAGGCTGTGGTGAAAGCCCAGACTCTGAGATACATCGCATTGGTCAGTGGTTCTCTTAGTGGGTCAAATGAAGGCAAAGCCTAAGGCACAGACATTCCTTCTCTGCATGTTGACTATTTAAGTGTGAAAGGGAAAAGTCAGCACTCATCGGTAAGATGTGGGGGAACATCTTTGCCAAAAATAAGAAAGGCTTTGGAAGGAGCAGCCCCACTTGGAAGTGCTGGGGCTGGGACATGAGGGCAGGGATCAGAGTCGAGGCTCAGACACAGCAGGTATAGGTATGTGTGTGACCCCCAGAGATTCATCCCTGGGCAAGAGCAGCATTTCTTAAACTAAGCACAAAATTCCTAAGCACAAGTGAGAGACAGATAAATTCAAATATATTCAATGAGTTTTTGTCCCGTATAAGATTCCATAAAATGGCAAAAGAGAAAATGATAAACTGAGTATAATATGCAAAATATTATATACGCACACAAATCCCTGTCTAATCATCATGTAAAATGGTGCAAAGCCTCTTTGGGAAGATGGATACTCAAGTTATCCCTGAAACCAGTACTGTCTTGTGTGAAGCCACCACATAGAAAGTAAACCACTCATCACTAACCTTATCAGGGAATGGTCACAAAGAAAACTGTTAAAACTCCTGTTCAGTGTTGAACTGGATTAATTATTTGTGGGTTACATGATAGAGAAAGCAGGACGTGACC